>NC_045611.1:41655338-41957816 GCF_009762305.2 Zalophus californianus
CATCGTGCCCCTGGGGCTTCGGGAAGGATGAAAACTCCGGGGAGGAGACGGTCACTGGGACCCTTGTGCGAGTTAGAGCCGGTATCCCCAGGGGGCCAGGTGGGAAGCACACCCCTGAGATCCGGGGCTCTGGCTGCTGCACAAATAGAGGGCTGGGGGGCCTGGCCCAGAGCCATTGCACCGGAGTCCCTGGGGGTGCAGCGTCGCGTTGGAATTTTGAACAGTTACCCAGGAACACTCGGGTCAGGCTCCACAAAATTCATGTCAGAAGCAACAGGACAGTCCCAAGGAGCTGTAGAGATGGCAGTTACAGCATCAGGCTGTGTTCCGAAGAGTCAAATTCACCTCCTCCAGAAGCAGCATCTCTCTCTACCTCTCTCATGCGTCTGGGTTTATTGTCTGTTTCTTCTCTTGTTTTGGGGGTCAGTTGCAGTTCCGATGGGAGCATTCTCCCCGTTCCAATCAGAGGTGAGTTTAGTGGTAATAGGGCTCGAGTCGTTGGGTTGGGGGGTGGTTGTTTTACTTGGTGCATCTTTACTGCTACCCTGAGGTATACCGGCTCTGTTTTGAGCACTGGCCTATTTGGGGGCGAAGGGGAGATGTTGGTTGGGGGTGTAAGTCTGGCTGTTAGGGAGGGTCAGCGGAAGAAAAGCATTTGTGGCCATCAGCCATGCATGCAGCAGATGACTTTGAAGCCATCGGATTGGGTGAGCACCCTTAGGCAGTGAGCAAAGGCAGAAAAGAGAAATAGGACCAACGTTAAGTCTACCCCTCCCATTCTTTAAAAATGCCATGCTATTTCTGTCCCAGGGCCTTTGTACTTTCTGTGTCTTGTGTTTGCAATGCTGTTTCCTGGGCCCTTCCTCATTTTCTGGCCTCCATTAAGGGTATCACCTCCTTGGGAAGCCTCCCCTTACCCTTCTCTGTACAGGAGTCCTTGCCTGCCCCAGGCCAGCCTCCAGTGCATTATAGTGATTATTTCCTTTAATAGCCTGTTCATAGTCTAAACTTGTCTTATTTGTCTATTGCCTGTCTCCTCAAATAAAATTAAACCCTAAGGCCTAGGGAGCCACATATGCCTATATTTACCTCTGTGCCCCCAGCACCTAATGGTGCTTGAAACATGGTAGGCATTTGTGGACACGTGACTTTTAAAATTTGATCATATTATCTTGATTGGATTATGTAATCTGAGGTTTTTGGACCACTAGTCCATCTTTTCAAATAATGTAAGGCAGCACTTCTCAAAATGTCCCTAAGAGTCCCTAAGACCCTTTCAGGTGGTCAAATCGATTTTCATAGTGATACTCAGATGTTATGTTGCTTTTTCACTATGTTGACATTTGCACTGATGTGCAGAAGCAATGGTGAGTAAAATTGCCGGCACCTTAGCAGGAATCAGGGTGGTGGCGCTAAAGGGCCCCACTTGTCACTGTGTTCATTCTTCACCACCACTTTTGCAGGAAAAAGAAAAAGCCAGTTTCACTTAAGAATGTCTTTTATGAAGCAGTAAACATTATTAATTTTATTAAATCTAGATACTTGAGCACACAACTTTTTAATCCTTTGTGTGAGGAAATGGGAAGTAGGCAGAAAGCACATCTACGGGAGTACTGAGGTACCGTGGCTGTTTCGAGAAACAGTACTTGAGACTGAGTTGTTAGCAGACATGGCCACATTTTTCATAAAATACCATTTTTGCTTGAGGGAATAACCAGCTATTTAACAGACATTTTCTGGAAAATGAATAAAATGAGCCCGTCACTCAAGAAAAACAACTGACAGTATTTGTTGCCAAATGATAAAATACGATTTTCCAGGCAAGAACTGTAATTTTGGAGAAAGTATCTATCGCCGTGAGCTTGACCACTTTCCAATATTTAAAAACTTTCTGATGAGATTGGTGGTTATATTAATGAATATATTTTTTCCATATTATATAACAAAATACATGAACATTTGGAAAATATGCATGATTTGGTGAACCAGTATTTTCCAAATGACCAATGTATGATCCATCAAAAGCAAAGTATATTTTAATGTCACAGAGTTTGAAATGTTCATAGTATGGTTTCAGATTCCACACCACCATTTATTCAGTTTTGGTGTATTATGAAAGAAGAATATCCACAATTTTTGGCAAAGTCCACTGAAGTCTCCTTTTCCAACTACATGTCTGAAGACAGATTTCCTTGTTCTACTTCAATCAAAATAACATATCCCAAGAGACTGACCAGCTATGAAACTCAACATAAATGAGATTTGCAAAACTGTAAAACAATGTTAGCTTCTCACTAAATTTTGTTTTATTTAGGTTAACATGGAATAGGTTTATTTATTATTGTTGTTTTAAGATCAATTACATAAATGAAATATTTGTATATTTTTCTCAGTTTTCATTTCTTTTTTTTTTTTTTAAGATTTTATTTATTTATTTGACCGAGACAGCGAGAGAGGGAACACAAGCAGGGGGAGTGGGAGAGGGAGAAGCAGGCCTCCTGCTGAGCAGGGAGCCTGATGTGGGGCTCAATCCCAGGACCCTGGGATCATGACGTGAGCCGAAGGCAGATGCTTAACAACTGAGCCACCCAAGCACCCCTCAGTTTTCATTTCTAATATCTCAAATATTTATAGATATATTCCAAATAAACAAAAGCTTATTTGGGATTCTCAATAATTTTTTAAAAATCATGAACTCCTTGACCTTCACAAGGGCAACATACATTAAGGCATGTGTGAGGTGGGGGTGCAGGTCCTAGCAAGAACAGAAGCAAGAAAAGAAGCAAAGGGAAAAAAAAAACACAACAGCTTTTTCTTTCATGGGGTCCCTGTGGTTTCTCTGTCTCAATTTGGTTGTTCTAAGGATTAAATAAGTTATGTTCCCCCTTAGGGCACATAGAGTGAGTGCTGCATGGGGGTTTACCGTTCTACTTAGGCCTTTGGTTGATCAACCGAGGCCTGCCCGTTTAGGGAGGGCAATATGCTCCACTAGGTCTACCAATTCAAATGTTAACTTCCTCCGGAAACACCATCACGGACACACCCAGAATAATATATGATCAAATACCTGAGCACCCTAGTCGCCCAGTCAAGCTGACACATAAAACTAACCCTTTTTGGGGGGTGATGGAAACATTTTTTATCTTGGTAGGGGTGTGGGTATGTATGTATCAAAACTCACTTGATTGAGCCGAGGAGACCCCGCACAGTGCTGCCAACGCCCCGGCGGAGAAGCTGAGGTCATCATCGAATTTGAAATATTTAAAGTGGATACAAAACTGTTTCAGCAATGCAGACAATTAAGTGTGTTGTTGTGGGCGATGGTGCCGTTGGTAAAACATGTCTTCTGATATCCTACACAACAAACAAATTTCCATCTGAATATGTACCAACTGTTTTTGACAACTATGCAGTCACAGTTATGATTGGTGGAGAGCCATATACTCTTGGACTTTTTGATACTGCAGGGCAAGAGGATTATGACAGATTACGACCGCTGAGTTATCCACAAACAGATGTATTTCTAGTCTGTTTTTCAGTGGTCTCTCCATCCTCATTTGAAAATGTGAAGGAAAAGTGGGTGCCTGAAATAACTCACCATTGTCCAAAGACTCCTTTCTTGCTTGTTGGGACCCAAATTGATCTCCGAGATGACCCCTCTACGACTGAGAAACTTGCCAAGAACAAACAGAAGCCTATCACTCCAGAGACTGCTGAAAAGCTGGCCCGTGACCTGAAGGCGGTCAAGTATGTGGAGTGTTCTGCACTCACACAGAAAGGCCTAAAGAATGTATTTGACGAAGCAATACTGGCTGCCCTGGAGCCTCCCGAACCGAAGAAGAGCCGCAGGTGTGTGCTGCTATGAACATGTCTCCGGAGCCCTTTCCGCACAGCTGGTGTCAGCATCGTACTAAAAGCAATGTTAAATCAAACTAAAGATTAAAGATTAAAATTCGTTTTTGCAATTAAAAAAAAAAACTCACTTGATTGTACACTTAAGATCTATACAGTTCATGGCGTGAAAGTTCATCTCAGTGAAAATATAAAACAAACGATGTCACGTTGATGGCAATCAGGATCTTCATCCCCAGTCGGCCCCCCTCTCCTGCCCACCCCCCCACCCCAGGAAAGTTCAACTCCTCTTGCCTCTTGCCTGAGCCCTCACAGCAGGACCGTCCCATCACCCCCTATTTCTACCTCCTGTGCCATTCCAGCCTGGGAGGGGGGTCCCGGATACAGGTGCGTCTGAGCAAGGAGGGCAGAGATGTGCACATGCTATTAACTGTTTCCTGGGAAGAGCTTCACATTTAATGACTGGAGAGAGGCCTCAGCCTCAGGGAAGAGCGCCACCTGCTGCCAGGGAGGGGACCACTGCTCTGGGTTCTTGGGTCGGGGTGAGGGGGGCAGCAAAGACAAAATCAGTCATGGATTTCCCTCACCCCATCCTGGCTCAGTCACATGGTTATTTATTTATTTTTTTAATAAATCAAACCATAACGTTGAATGGATTTGTCCAAATGATACATTTCTCACCACATTTTATTTCTTATAATTAATTAGATTATACTTCAATACAAAAATCTCATCAAAATTTAACTTCAATTCAGCAAACATGGAATGAGTGTGTCTATTAGGTGTAGGACGATTTACCACATGCTCTAGGACTGTAAACATGAGGTTGAAAGGTCTGAGGGGGCGTTAAGATGGGGCGCAAAGGGCACGTATAGTAATCAGCATGGACTGGTTTCCAACCTTTATGTTTTGGTTGTTCAGTGGTCTGTGCTCCTGAGATAGTCTCACATCCCTCTGAATTGAGGGTGGCTCCTTAGAAGGCTACTGTAATCAGTTATTTTATATAATGGTACCAAGTTGGCCACCAGCTGAGCTTACTCTGCTATGTGCAGCATATTACCGGGCGTACCTGCGTGTATCAGGGATGGAGTATCATAGAGGAGCTTGGGACCCTGGCTTTAAGGAGGGAGCGAGTCTGCTTGTGAATGCCTCAACAGAGCTGCTGTGGGTCAGCCCCAAGGGCACACAGCTGGGGTGGCCTGGGGGGTTGGGGTGGACACGTGGGCTGGCTGCCAGGCCGTGACTTTCAGTAAAACCACATCTGTGAGACGAATCAAGCCCAGAGATGGCGGGGCTGACCAGACTGGTGGAGGGACACGTACCCCTGATTTCTCTCTTTCAGGGAATCCCAAAGCTTGGTTCAATGTATCATAGTGAAAGAATTTTGTTTAACTCAGGATAACACATAGTACAGAAATATAGTTGTATAAACCCATTTATACAAATGTTTCTAGACCACATAAAATCTCATTATCGAGCTACAAATTGATTCTAGATCAGCAGCATTTCAAAATGAGATTGGACGTAAACAAATGGAGAGGTGGGCCATTAGGCTTATTATAGTCTTTATTCCTTGCCTTCCAAAACGAACAAATATGTAGCCAGCGAATAGTAACCTATTAGCTACATAAACATGTACAATGTCTCCCAATAATTTTGAGATAATGCTGAATTTTATATTTGCAACCAACCGCAACAACATGGCATATATACTTTATTGTTGCATCTATTAATCTTTGGCAGCTTGCAGAACCGAAGCCCTGTGGGAAGGGCTTAAAGCCAGGCTCTTCTTGGCAGGGGCGGTGGGGAGACAGGTGACCTGCAGCCAACGCTTGGTCTCAGGCTCTGCGCTTGGTGTCTGGGGATGCGCGCTCCTCAGGATTCCTCCAGCTGAAGAAAAAGAGACCTGCACTGGCTCCTGACACTGGGAAGTCCAAGGGCTCCAGCTTCCGGTTGGGGTGGCTCCACGGTCTCCAGCAATGTTTTCAGGACCTATGAGCTCATTCTCCAACCCTTGGCTCTGCTTCCGTCGCCTCCACGTCAGGGGCAGTAGGCTGCTGGTAGCTCCAGACTGACACCCCACTGCTCTGGAGGCTCAGGGTGAAGAGTTTCCCACGGCTCCGAAATCGTGCGCTGAGTCTTGAGAGCAGAGTTGGGCCTCACGTCTTCCTTGACTGTGTTCTCTGAGACCAGGGGAAGGAATATTAAATGTGCAGTGATTGGCTCAGGCCACACAGGCAGGTCCCTAAGACGTGGCTGGGGCAGCTGGCCAGCTCCACCTATCCCCTGGGCTGAGCCCCCAGGGGCAGTGAGGGCCCAGAGATAACTAGAGATGCCGTCACCAGGAAGGAGGGAGGGTGGATGGAGCTCACAGTGTCCTCTCATGGTCCTGGGGACACATCAGCATCTGCTCCCCAGTGACTTTGCAGAGCTTCTGAAGGGACCCTTGAAAATCCTCTCTACTGCTGAGGGAAGAAACTAGACGAAGAAAGATATATGCAATGTGATCGTGTTCATTATGCTTAAAAAAACCCACAAATGGTATATTTTCTATGGGTACACATATACGTATGTAAAAAAAAAAACCTATGTTAAATTCATTTTAGTGGTTACTTCTGGAAAGATAGGGAGGAGACTGGGATGAGCTGTCAAGAGGGCTTTGTCTTTCTATATACAGGACAGATTTTTAAATTTAATTAAAAATAGTTTACATATAATAAAATTCACCTTTTTTTTGGTTGAGTTTTGAAAAATGCATAAAGTCATGTAACCACCGCCACAATCATAATAAAGAACAGTTTCCTCAGTCCCCAAAATCCCTTGTAGTTAACCCCTTAGGAGTTAATCCCTTCACAAATCCCAACCTCTGGAAACCATTGATCTGCAGTCCATCACAGTTTTGTCTGTCGGAGCGTGTCATAGAAATGGTCTCATACAGTATGTACCCTTTTGAGTCTGGTTTTTTCATCCATTTTGAGATTCATCCATGGTGTATGTGTGGGTAGTTTGTTCCTTATTTTCTGCTGGATAATATTCCATTTTGGAGTGTACCACAGTTTACCTTGTTGAAGGACATTTGGGTTATTTCCAGTGTGGGGCCATTATGAATAAAATGCTATAAATATTCAAATACAGACGTGGGTACCTAAGTTTTCATTTCTCCCGGGTAAATACCTACAAGTGGGATGGCCGAATCACAGGGTAAGTGTATGTTTGCCTTTGTGAGAAACTGCACACCGTTTTCCATAATGCCACATCAGCAATTTTGAGTATTTAAGTTGCCCTGCAACTTCACCAGTATTTGCTGTTTTTATTTTAGCCATTCTAATAAGTGTGTACTGGTTTCTAGTTGTGTTTTTTATTTTTTTTAAAGATTTTTATTTATTTATTTATTTATTTGACGGGGGCGGGGGAGAGCGCACAAGCAGGGGGAACAGCAGGAGGAGAGGGAGAAGCAGACGCCCGCCGAGCAGGGAGCCCGATGTGGGGCTCGATCCCAGGACCCCAGGATCATGACCTGAGCTGAAGGCAGACGCTTAACCAACTGAGCCACCCAGGCGCACCACTCTATTTGTGTTTTTAAAGAGACTTTTGATTTTGAAATAATCTTAGACTTACAGAAGAGTTGCAAAAATAGTACAGAGAGTTCCTGTGTCCTCTTTACTCAGCGCCACTGATATTAACATATTACATAATCATGGTATGTTTATAAAAATGACATTAACGTTGGTGCAGTACTAGTGACTAAATTACGGACTTTTATTTGCTAATGTCCGCTTTTGGTTCTGGCATCCAATCCAGGATCCCACATTGCATGTAGCCTTTGTGTCTCCTTGGTCTCCGCCGATAGGTGATTGCTCCCCAGTCTTCATGACTTTGTCTTTCATGATTTTGACACTTTTGAAGAGTGGTGGTCAGGTATTTTGTGGAATGTCCCTCAATTTAGATTTGTCTGACATTTTCTCCTAATTAGGCTGATACTGTGGATTTGGGGGAGCATGTCATACAGGTTGGTTGGTTGATCCGTTTTTTAGCACTTTATTATTTTCTGGCTTTGCCAGCTTATCAGTGTATTCTCTGTTCCAGCCCTAGAATCAACCTCTTCTCCCCAAATTCCTGGTTCCTTACATGAGAGAACAGCATTTAGAAATCAAGATCTGGGTACTGGGTGTGCTTACTGCTACTGGGGTGTCACTGCTTCTAGGCTATCTCAGTGGACAGAGCTAGGGAATTCTTTTTTTTTTTTAAGATTTTATTTATTTTTTTGAGAGAGAGCATGAGCAAGGGTGGGGGTGGGGCAGGGCAGAGGGAGAGGAAGAAGCAGACTCCACACTGAGCAGGGAGCCTGACACGGGGCTCGATCCCAGGACCCCGGGATCATGACCTGAGCCGAAGGCAGATGCTTAATCGACTGAGCCACCCTGGCGCCCCAAGCTAGGGAATTCTATGTATGTGTTCTAAACACGCAAATACACACATCTCTATTTCTGTCTGTGTATATACTTTTTTTTACTTTAAATTTTTTATTGTTATGTTAATCACCATACATTACATCATTAGTTTGTGATGTAGTGTTCCATGATTCATTGTTTGTGCATAACACCCAGTGCTCCACGCAGAACGTGCCCTCTTTAATACCCATCACCAGGCTAACCCATCCCCCCACCCCCTCCCCTCTAGAACCCTCAGTCTGTTTTTCAGAGTCCATCATCTCTCATGGTTCATCTCCCCCTCTGACTTACTCCCCTTCATTCTTCCCCTCCTGCTATCTTCTTCTTTTTCTTTTTTCTTAACATATGTTGCATTATTTGTTTCAGAAGTACAGATCTGTGATTCAACAGTCTTGCACAATTGAGAGCGCTCACCGTAGCACATACCCTACCCAATGTCTATCACCCAGCCACCCCATCCCTCCCACCCCCCACCACTCCTGCAACCCTCAGTTTGTTTCCTGAGATTAAGAATTCCTCATGTCAGTGAGGTCATATGATACATGTCTTTCTCTGATTGACTTATTTCACTCAGCATAACACCCTCCAGTTCCAGCCACGTCCTTGCAAATGGCAAGATCTCATTCCTTTTGATGGCTGCATAATATTCCATTGTGTATATATACCACCTCTTCTTTGTCCATTCATCTGTCGATGGACATCTTGGCTCTTTCCACAGTTTGGCTATTGTGGACATTGCTGCTATAAACATTGGGGTGCGTGTACCCCTTCGGATCCCTACATTTGTATCTTTGGGGTAAATACCCAGTAGTGCAATTGCTGGATCGTATGGTAGCTCTATTTTCAACTGTTTGAGGAACCTCCATGCCGTTTTCCAGAGTGGCTGCACCAGCTTGCATTCCCACCAAGAGTGTAGGAGGGCTCCCCTTTCTCCGCATCCCCGCCAACATCTGTCGTTTCCTGACTTGTTAATTTGAGCCATTCTGACTGGTGTGAGGTGGTATCTCATTGAGGTGTTGATTTGGATTTCCCTGATGCTGAGCGATGTTGAGCACTTTTTCATGTGTCTGTTGGCCATTTGGATGTCTTCTTTGGAAAAATGTCTGTTCATGTCTTCTGCCCATTTCTTGATTGGATTATTTGTTCTTTGGGTGTTGAGTTTGATAAGTTCTTTATAGATTTTGGATACTAGCCCTTTATCTGATATGTCATTTGCAAATATATTCTCCCATTCTGTCGGTTGTCTTTTGGTTTTGTGGACTGTTTCTTTTGCTGTGCAAAAGCTTTTTATCTTGATGAAATCCCAATAGTTCATTTTTGCCCTGGCTTCCCTTGCCTCTGGCGATGTTTCTAGGAAGACGTTGCTGCGGCTGAGGTCGAAGAGGTTGCTGCCTGTGTTCTCCTTTAGGATGTTGATGGACTCCTGTCTCCCGTTTAGGTCTTTCAACCATTTGGAGTCTATTTTTTGTGTGTGGTGTAAGGAAATGGTCCAGTTTCATTCTTCTGCATGTGGCTGTCCAATTTTCCCAACACCATTTGTTGAAGAGACTGTCTTTTTGCCATTGGACATTCTTTCCTGCTTTGTCAAAGATGAGTTGACCATAGAGTTGAGGGTCCATTTCTGGGCTCTCGATTCTGTTCCATTGATCTATGTGTCTGTTTTTGTGCCAGTACCATACTGTCTTGATGATGACAGCTTTGTAATAGAGCTGTAAGTCCGGAATTGTGATGCCGCCAGCTTTGCTTTTCTTTTTCAACATTCCTCTGGCTATTCGGGGTCTCTTCTGGTTCCATACAAATTTTAGGATTATTTGTTTCATTTCTTTGAAAAAAGTGGATGGTATTTTGATGGCGATTGCATTGAATGTGTAGATTGCTCTAGGTAGCATTGACATCTTCACAATGTTGGTTCTCCCAATCCATGAGCATGGAATGGTTTTCCATTTCTTTGTGTCTTCTTCAATTTCTTTCATGAGTATTTTATAGTTTTCTGAGTACAGATCCTTTGCCTCTTTGGTTAAATTTATTCCTAGGTATCTTATGGTTTTGGGTGCAGTTGTAAATGGGATCGACTCCTTGATTTGTCTCTCTTCTGTCTTGTTGTTGGTGTATAGGAATGCCACTGATTTCTGTGCACTGATTTTATATCCTGCTACTTTACTGAATTCCTGTATGAGTTCTAGCAGTTTTGGGTTTTCCACATACAGTATCATATCATCTGCAAAGAGTGAGAGTTTGACTTCCTCTTTGCCGATTTGGATGCCTTTGATTTTTTTTGTTGTTGTTGTCTGATTGCTGTGGCTAGGACTTCTAATACTATGTTGAATAGCAGTGGTGATAGTGGACAACCCTGCCGCGTTCCTGACCTTAGGGGAAAAGCTCTCAGCTTTTCCCCATTGAGAATGATATTCGCTGTAGGTTTTTCATAGATGGCTTTTATGATATTGAGGTATGTACCCTCTATCCTTATACTCTGAAGAGTTTTGATCAAGAAAGGATGCTGTACTTTGTCAAATGCTTTTTCTGCATCTATTGAGAGGATCATATGATTCTTGTTCTTTCTTTTGTTAATGTATTGTATCACGTTGATTGATTTGTGGATGTTGAACCAGCCTTGCAGCCCAGGGATAAATCCCACTTGGTCGTGGTGAATAATCCTTTTAATGTACTGTTGGATCCTATTGGCTAGTATTTTGGTGAGAATTTTTGCATCCATGTTCATCAAGGATATTGGTCTGTCCCATTCTCCTTTTTGATGGGGTCTTTGTCTGGTTTTGGGATCAAGGTAATGCTGGCCTCATAAAATGAGTTTGGAAGTTTTCCTTCCATTTCTATTTTTTGGAACAGTTTCAGGAGAATAGGTATTAATTCTTCTTTAAATGTCTGATAGAATTCCCCTGGGAAACCATCTGGCCCTGGGCTTTTGTTTCTTGGGAGATTTTTGATGACTGCTTCAATTTCCTTAGTGGCCATAGGTCTGTTCAGGTTTTCTATTTCTTCCTGGTTCAATTTTGGTAGTTGATACATCTCTAGGAATGCATCCATTTCTTCCAGGTTATCTAATTTGCTGGCATAGAGTTGCTCATAATATGTTCTTATTATTGTTTGTATTTCTTTGGTGTTGGTTGTGATGTCTCCTCTTTCATTCATGATTTTGTTGATTTGGGTCATTTCTCTTTTCTTTTTGATCAGTTTGGCCAGGGGTTTATCAATCTTGTTAATTCTTTCAAAGAACAAGCTCCTAGTTTCATTGATCTGTTCTACTGTTCTTTTGGTTTCTAGTTCATTGATTTCTGCTCTGATCTTGATTATTTCTCTTCTCCTGCTGGGTTTAGGCTTTATTTGCTGTTGTTTCTCCAGCTCCTTTAGGTGTAGGGTTAGGTTGTGTATTTGAGACCTTTCTTGTTTCTTGAGAAAGGCTTGTATTGCTATATACTTTCCTCTTAGGACTGCCTTTGCTGTATCCCAAAGATTTTGAACAGTTGTGGTTTCATTTTCATTGGTTTCCATGAATTTTTTTAATTCTTCTTTAATTTCCTGGTTGACCCATTCATTCTTTAGTAGGATGCTCTTTAGCCTCCATGTATTTGAGTTCTTTCTGACTTTCCTCTTGTGATTGAGTTCTAGTTTCAAAGCATTGTGGTCTGAAAATATGCAGGGAATAATCCCAATCTTTTGGTACTGGTTGAGACCTGATTTGTGACCTAGCATGTGATGAATTCTGGAGAATGTTCCATGGGCACTAGAGAAGAATGTGTATTCCGTTGCTTTGGGATGGAAGGTTCTCAATATGTCTGTGAAGTCCATTTGGTCCAGTGTGTCATTTAAAGTCTTTATTTCCTTGTTGATCTTTTGCTTAGATGATCTGTCCATTTCCGTCAGGGGGTGTTAAAGTCCCCCACTATTATTGTATTGTTGTCAATGTGTTTCTTTGCTTTGGTTATTAATTGCCTTATATAATTGGCTGCTCCCATGTTAGGGGCATAGATATTTACAATTGTTAGATCTTCTTGTTGGATAGACCTTTAAGTAGGATATAGTGTCCTTCCTCATCTCTTATTACAGTCTTTGCTTTAAAATCTAATTTGTCTCATATAAGGATTGCCACCCCAGCTTTTTTTTAGTGTCCATTAGCATGGTAAATGGTTTTCCACCCCCTCACTTTCAATCTGGGGGTGTCTTTGTGTCTAAAATGAGTCTCTTGCAGACAGCATATCGATGGGTCTTGTTTTTTACTCCAATCTGATAGCCTGTGTCTTTTGATTGGGGCATTTAGCCCATTTACATTCAGGGTAACTATTGAAAGGTATGAATTTAGTGCCATTGTATTGCCTGTAAGGTGACTGTGACTGTATATCGTCTGTGTTCCTTTCTGATCTATGGTGCTTTTAGGCTCTCTCTTTGCTTAGAGGACCCCTTTCAATATTTCTTGGAGGGCTGGTTTCGTGTTTGCAAATCCCTTTAGTTTTTGTTTGTTCTGGAAGCTTTTTATCTCTCCTTCTATTTTCAATGACAGCCTAGCTGGATATAGTATTCTTGGCTGCATATTTTTCTCGTTTAGTGCTCTGAAGATATCTTGCCAGTCCTTTCTGGCCTGCCAGGTCTCTGTGGATAGGTCTGTTGCCAATCTAATATTTCTACCATTGTAGGTTACATATCTCTTCTCCCGAGCTGCTTTCAGGATTTTCTCTTTGTCTCTGAGACTCGTAAGTTTTACTATTAGATGTCGGGGTGTTGACCTATTATTGTTGATTTTGAGAGAGGTTCTCTGTGCCTCCTGGATTTTGATGCCTGTTTCCTTCCTCACGTTAGGGAAGTTCTCTGCTATTATTTGCTCCAATATACCTTCTGCCCCTCTCTCTCTTTCTTCTTCTTCTGGGATCCCAATTATTCTAATGTTGTTTCGTCTTATCGTATCACTTATCTCTCGAATTCTGCCCTCGTGATCTTGTAGTTCTTTATCTCTCTTTTTCTCAGCCTCTTTATTTTCCATCATTTGGTCTTCTATATCACTGATTCTCTCTTCTGCCTCATTTATCCTAGCAGTTAGTGCCCCCATTTTTGATTGCACCTCATCATTAGCCTTTTTGATTTAGACTTGGTTAGATTTTAGTTCTTTTATTTCTCCAGAAAGGGTTCCTCTAATAACTTCCATGCTGTTTTCAAGCCCAGCTAGTATCTTTAAAGTCATGATTCTGATCTCTAGGTCCGACATCGTACTAATGTCCGTATTGAGTAGGTCCCTGGCTGACGGTAGTACCTCTTGTTCTTTTTGCTGAGGTGATTTTTTTCATCTTGTCATTTTGTCCAGAGGAGCATAGATGAATGAGAGAACAAAATGCTAACAGGTTAACAATGTCCCCAGCAAATATACTGTATACAAATCAGAAAAGACCTGAAACCAGGGGAAAAGAAAGGGAAAGAAAAAAGAAAGAGAAAAAAAAAAAGATAAAAACAAAAACAGAACAATACAAAAAAAGCAGAATATGATCAAATATGATCAGGCTAGCATAGATTAGTGCCACACACTAGATTTTGGGCGTATTTTGGTCTGTTAGAAAAAAGTGCCTCCTAAAATTTTAAAGGAAGAAAGACATATATGTACAAAATAAGGGTTGATACAATGAAGGGATGGAAGATGACTGTAAAGATGAAAATTATAAAAGATTTTATAAAAGGAATTGATAAGTTGTTTGAAAAAAGAAAGAAGAAGATTTTTAAAAAAAGAAAAAAGGGAGAGAATGTGATCAGGCAGGAGACTAGAACAAAGCCATACACTAGTGATTTAGGGAATATTTTGATCTGTTAGAAGAAACTGTATCTCAAAATTTTAAAGAGAGAACAACTTATATATATATATGCCAAAAATAAGGGTAACTACTATGAAGGGATAAAATATGACTCTAAAAATGAAAAATAAAAAATGTTTTTTTAAAAAGGGATTGATAAGATGTTGGGTGAAAAAGGGAAAAAGAAAAATTTAAAAAAAAAAGTTAAAAAAATTAACTTTGATGAACTAATGAATCATGGTAAAAAAAAAAAAGCCATGAATTCTATGTGCAGTATTCCCCTAGCGCTGGAGTTCTCCCGTTCTCCTTGATCGGTAAACTTGGTCTTGGCTTGAGGGCTGTTCGTGCTGATCTTCTGGGGGAGGGGCCTGTTGCTGTGGTTTCCAAATGTCTTTGCTGGAGGCGGAATTGCCCCGCCCTTGTGGGTCCTGGCTAAGTAATCTGCTCGGGTTTGCTCTCAGGAGATTTTGTTCCCTGCAAGCTCTCAGTACAGCTTTGGAGGACCAGGGTGAAAATGGTGGCCTCCCAATCTCCACCCGGAGAAGCTGAGAACTCGGGGCCCCGCTCCTCAGTGCGCCCCCAGAGAAAAGCAGTCACTCCCATCTCCCCGGTCTCTGGCTGCACTCCGTGCTCACCCGGCCTGTGACCGAGCATTTCTCTCTCTGGCACCCGACCCCGCACAGAGTCTCCAAACCCAGCAGATCCCTGCGGTGCGCTCCCGCACCGCTCCTCCCGGGGGAGGAAGGGGAGTCTCCCCGGCTCTGCCGCTTGTTGGGTCCCTGCTGGAGGAGCAGTGGCCCGACTGTCACCGATCACAGTTTATGGCCACCCCGAGTTGAGAGCCCGCCCCTCGGCTCCATCCCTGCAGCCGGCTTCCCCGCTCCGATACCTGGGAGCTCTGCCGCACTCAGGCACCCCCCGGTCTTTCTGTGACCCCGAGGGTCCTGAGACCACACTGTCCCATGAGGGTTCCACCCCCAGCTTAGCCCCTGGAGGGACGTCCCTCAGCGGAGCCGACTTCTAAAAGTTCCGATTTTGTGCTCCGCAGCTCTATCACTTGCCAGAAGCCGCCAAAGGAGGCCCCCTTCCCCGCCATCTCTCCTCCCGAATATCGCCTCGGATTCACTTCTCCGCACGTCCTACCTTCCAGAAAGTGGTCGCTTCTCTGTTCAGAGTTGTTGCTACTCTCTTCTTCGATCTCCTGTTGAGTTCATAGGTGTTCAGAATGGTTTGATCCCTATTCAGCTGAATTCCTGAGACCAGAGGAAATCCAGGTCCCCTACTCCTGCGCCATCTTGCTCCGCCCCCAATTTGCTACTCTTTTGCTGAGGAATCTTGCATCTGTGTATGGCCTGTTTCTTTTCTTGTAAAAAGTCTTTCTGTGGTTTTGGTCTGAGGATAAATCTGGTCTCCTATAGTGAGTTGGGAAATGTCCCTCCTATTTTATGTTCCTGAAAAGGTTGTGTAGGATTGATATGATTTCCTTCTTTACTTGTTTAGTAGAATTCACCAACAAAACCATCTGGGTATGAAGCTTTCTTTGTTGGAAAGTTTTCATTAAAAATTCAATTTCTTTAATAGATACAGCACTATTTGCTTTATCCATTTCTTCTTCAGTGAGCTCTGGTAGCTTCTTATAAAGTTAAAAATACATTTACTATACAGTCTGGCAGCCCCAGTCCTAGGTATTTACCCAGGTGAACTGAAAACTTGGGTTCACACCAAAAACTTTCAATTCAGAAGTTCATGGCAAGCTTTGGGACACATTTTGGGAATATTTAGGAATGGCTCCTGCTTGATGCCAATTCCCAGGACTTCAAGACCAGACAATGCTAGCCCTTGACCAGTGCTGGACACGCGATCCAGGATGGCCTACATAGGAGAGCAGCTAGCCAGGCTGGGCCAATCAGAGCCCCTCCATAGAATTTGGAACTTGAGTCGCTGCTTGTCTGTTTGTTTGTTTTTTAAAGATTTTATTTGTTGGACAGAGAGAGACACAGCAAGGGAGGAAACACAAGCAGGGGGAATGGGAGAGGGAGAAGCAGACTTCCCGCGGAGCAGGGACCCCGATGCGGGGCTCGATCCCAGGACCCCGGGACCATGACCTGAGCCAAAGGCAGACGCTTAACAACTGAGCCACCCAGGCGCCCTGAGTGGCTGCTTGTAATGTGCAGACCGGGGTGCTGTGGGTGATGGTGATGGTGGCCCTGGGGCACCATGTTTCCTGCCGTGTGGTTTCCGGAAACAGAAGGTGCTGAGGGAAGAGAAGACCTCAGGCACAGGGAGAGGGGCTGGGATGAGAGCCCCAAAGCACACAGTTTGCTGCCAGGTTTCTCATACATTCCCGTGTTAAGCTTTGGGACACACTCCAGGCCAGAGTCCCTGAGGAAAAGTTGAGTTGGGTTTCTGTAACTTGCAGTCGAAAGTATTCCAATGCTCAAATGTCTGTCCTTGGACACATTCTGTTTTCTTCTAGAGAGGAGTTTTTCCATATCACCTGCCACTTTCCTTCCTCTTTAGTCTAAGTGCTGGGCCACCGTGGCCAAGCCACACCACGTTGCTCCTTACTGTCATCTTTCAGAAAGTGAAGAAAAGCCTTTCTGACTTACTGCATGCAGGATCTTGCATGGAGAGGGTGCTCAAAGGATGTCCAGGACACGGATGTTGTAAGGAAGGACACCAAGACTTGCCTTGAGATGATCTGAATTTTGGGCTGAGATGTATCAAAGAGTGACAATGACAGTGGGGATAAGGACTTGGGATTGTTGCCTAGCTGGGAGCAAAAAATAAACTTGTTGCCTTCAAGGCGTGACAGCTCCCTTGAGAGCAGTTATTATTACTGTTGTTGTCATTGTCGTTATTGTTGCAGTTATTTTTGACAGAACACTGGGTTCACGGTGGTTCTGGGTGTGTCTGTGTTCTCCCCGCCTCCTACACTTGACTACTTCAAACATGGCTACCTGTGGCCACACTTTAGATGGAATCCAATGAGCCTTTGGCTCTTGCTGACAAAATTAGGAGAACTGGGCTTGTTTTCTCCTCCTTATAAAAGTTAAACAAAAAAAAAAGGAAAATGTAAAGAATATTACCTCTTAGTTTTCTAAGTGACATAGAATGTTATCTAAATAAATATTTGAATGAACTTTTGGAATGAGCATTTCTGATGCTCATTCTCTTAGAAAAAAAACTAAAAACAAAATCCCACCTGACTCCCTTTTGTTTTGCACAATTTCCTTTGTTGACAGTATAGGGATTCAAGTGGAAGAAAGCACACCCCAAGGACCTCAGTGACTTCCTGTCTGCACACAGCTCGCTAGCCAGCATGATGTTAAAGTTGCACTTGGCCTCAGCTACCTGAGAAAATGTAAATTTGTACTTCCAGTGCTAGAAAACTTGCTTTTTTTCTTTGTTATCTGAGGTTTAGGAGCTGGAAGGAAACCTTTAAGCTTCTTGGCTCTGATTATTTCAGCTGCTGTGATGCTAATGATTCACATATTGAACAAATAAAATGCCCTGGAAGCCTGCTAAAGGAGGAATTTCAAGGCACATTCATTCTGTTGACAAATGTGCCCTTCTGAGAAGCTTTAGGAGGCACAATTTTATTTGGTCTTGGTCCTGAGGGTACCACACATACCTCTCTATTTCTGAATATTTTTTTCCCTTGAAAAAGTTGTAAAAAGTAGAAATAGGCAATTCACAAAGGAAGAAAGGCAAATGGCCAAGAAAGCATATGAAAAGATGTTCAGTCGACTAGAAGCAAATTGAAGCAGTGAGATTTATTTTTTCCTCCAGCCACATAAGAAAATATTATATAACTCCCAGAGTTGCTGAGAAAATGAGCGTTTTTATATCCCACCTTCTAGGTACATTGGTCCCTTTGGCTCGGAAACTATAGCTGTGGGCATTCATTTTAAAGACCTGACTGGATCCCTTTGTGGGAGTGAAGACTGAGGTCATTTACTGAGATGGCACGGGAAAGAGACTAGAAACAACCTAATGTCCATCAGCAGGGATGGATTGGACAAATGACACGGATGGCTCTCTGCGGAGGGGGGGGGGCAGGCAAGAAGAATGAGGGGGGAGAGCTCCGTATGCAAATGTGGAGATGTGTCACCCATGTACTACCAAGCCAAAACGGTTACAAAACTGTGCTTACTCGTGATTCCACTTCTGTAAAGCAATCTGTGTGTGCATTTAGAAAAGTAGCCTGGCTAGGCCCAGAAGGACAGATACTGTGTAATTCCACTTACACGAATCATCTGGAGGAGCCAAATTCATAGAGACAGAAGGTAGAATGGTGGTTTCCAGGGGCTGGGGGGAGGAGGGAATGAGAGTTTTTGTTTCATGGGTGCAGGGTTTCAGTTTGGGATGCAGAAGAAAGAACCGGAGGTGGACAGCAATGATGACCGCACAACAGCGTGGAGGTACCTAATGTCACACACACAGGTGTGAGCGGGGGAGGGGCAGAGGAAGAGGGAGGAGGAGAGAAGAAGGCTCCCCGCTGAGCAGTGAGCCTGATGTGGGGCTCGATCCCAGGACCCTGAGATCATGACCTGAGCCGAAATCCAGATTTGGTCGCTTAACCGACTGAGCCGCCCTAAAATTTTTTTGAGGTCGCTGAAAGGATATTTGCCAAAATAACAGTGCTATTTTCTGTGTGGATAGTTTTTGTTTGTTTCCTCCACAACAAGTCTATATTACTTCTATATTCCCTGAGCCTCTCCTGGCCAACCAGTGAGCTGCGAATTCATCGAATAGCTGTATTTTTGTTTATATTTTTTAAATGTTGTTATGTAGACTTGGAGCCTACTTCCACACCTTCCCTCAGGTGTTTCTGTTTGTATAATCTTCCCTGAAAAGCAAATATCTAATTCTTGCTCCCCCTTATCATTCCACTCGATTCCCCAGGCTTCCACACGAGAGTGGCTCGGGGAACAGACGTGGGCATAGGTCCTGACACATGGCCCAGTAGGACTTCAGTCTCAGCCCCTGGAGACTGCTTTTACCCATGTGCGCACCACTGCCTGTCCTAGCCACCAGGGGAATCTGCTGGGGAGGGAGAGGAGGACATTTGGAGGGTAGTGCATAGAACTCACAGCAACAAAACTGTGGCTGGTTGGCACTGGCAGAACCAATGGGTGGTCCCAAGGATGAGCTGCCAAACTCGTCCCCTCCCCCTGCCCCTGTCTGCCCTGCCCCCACTCTCTGTCCCCACTTCCCACCCCTGCTCTCTCTGCTCTGGAACCAGAACCTGAGAGAGGGTGACTGGTTGACCTTGGTCGCATGCATGTCAATGCTTACAGGGAGCAGGATAGAATGTGTTGATCAATAGGCCTCTGGACTTCTTGCAATGTCAAGGGGCAGAGCAGACTCAAAAGGAAACTGAGGCATGGGACCAGTAAGGAAGAAGTACCTAACCCCTGCACCTGTCCAGTCTGTCCACTCAGCAGTCATCGTCCAGAGCCCATGACTTCTCCACAAGCTGTTCCCTCTGCCTGCAATGCTCTGTCTCCAAACCTCTGCCTGACTAGCTCCTTACTATTCACCTCTCAGCTTGAAGGCCACCTATGCAGGCCATTCCACTATGGTGCGTCCCTCTACCAGGCCCCCTGAGATCCCTCAGTCCTGAGTCCATGTTTTCTTCTCTCTAGTGTACTTATTTTCACCCGAGGGTGTTGTGCTCCCTTGCTCACCTGAATGTTTGGAGCTACCTCTCTGCTAGTCCTTGTATTAGTCAGCTGGGGCTGCAACACAAAATACCACAGACTGGGACCTAAACCACGGAAATTTGTTCTCTCACAGTTCTGAAGACTGCAAAGCCCAAGGTCAAGGTGTCAGCAGGTTTGGCTTCTCCTGAGGCCTTTCTCCTCAGCTTGCAGATGGCCATATTCTAACTGTGTCTTCACGTGGCCCTTTTGGCTGTGTGCTCACACATCTCTGTCCAAATTTCTTCTTCTTATAAGGACACAAATCAGATTGGATTAAAGCCCAATGGTCTCAGTATAACCTAATTACCTCTTTAAAGACCCTATCACCAAATATAGTCACATTCTGAGGTATTGGGAGTTAGGGCTTCAACATACAAATTTGGGGAGGACACATTTTGACCCATAGCAGTCCTCAAGCAGGGTTCTGGACCTCTTTTCCATTGCTGTGGTGGAGAGGACTTGCCTAAAACATTGCCTGGTGCATGATGAGGGTTAAAAGATATTTGGAGAAGAAAGGAAAGGAAAGGAAAGGAAAGGAAAGGAAAGGAAAGGAAAGGAAGGAAGAAAGAAAGAAAAGAAAGAAAGAAAGAAAGAAAGAAAGAAAGAAAGAAAGAAAGAAAGAAAGAAAGAAAGAAAGAAAGAAAGAAAGAAAGAAAGAAAAGCAAGAAAGAAAGAAAGAAAGGGGGAAGGGAGGGAGGGAAGGAAGGGAGGGGCACTAATGGAGTTAAAATCTGACAGGTGTGTCCAGCATGGTGATGGTGCTGTCCCCAGAAGCCTCTGAAGCTGAGTGAGGATGTAATGAGCCTGTAATTATAAGAGGATGGTGGCCATGCCTCATCATAGGCAAGAGCCTAGGAGCAATTGTGAGCTCTGGAGTCGGGGGAATTGGACAGGTGCTTATGAATACATTTAGATATGGTATTTGTTATATACTGCTGCATGACAAATTAATACAAAGCTTAGTGGCTTAAAACCAATATGTTTTTAAGTTTCAGAGTTTCTGTGGGTCAAGAAGCTGCTTGGCTGGGTGCCTCTGACTCAAAATCTCCCATGAGTTTGTAGTCAAGGGGCTGCAGTTTCATCCGAAGGCTCCACTGGGGGAGGATCGTCTTCCCAGCTCATGAACTGGCAGTCAGTGGGATTCAGTTCTCAATGGCTTTGGCTGGGGACCTCCCTCTTCCTTGCCATGTGGGCCTATCCACAGGACAGCTCACAGCATGGCTTCCAGCTGGGTGAGAGATGGAGGGAGAGGGCAGCCCAAGATGGAGGCCATGATTTTCTGTAACCTAATCTTGAAAGTGACATCCATCGCTATTGCTATTCATAGATGAGAATCTCTAGGCACAGCCCATGCTCAAGGGGAGAGGTGTCCACAAGAGCATGACTCCCAGCAGTCTGGGATCACTGAGAGCCACCGTGGATCACAAATCCCCTGACACCAGTTTAAGGGAAAAGCCCACTTGTGCATCTCCACGACTCAGAAGCCATCACATGGTACCAGCATTCCTGGCAATAGAAAACACTAAAACAGTGTGAATGTCCTCAGGAGGTAATGCATACATAAGTGAGGGCATTCTGTGTAGTAGAATAATAATGAAAAAGTTAAAAGGAATCATGTGTCTGGGTTCTTTGAGAAGCAACACTAAAATGGGATTAGATCTATAAGATATTTCCTGGGGGAAAACACCTGAACAATAAAGGAAGGGCAGCCCCCAGGTCTGCTGTGGACATGACCCCAGCCCGTGAAGGAGGAGCAGGTAGGAAGAGGTTCCCACTGCGGCACACGAGAAAGGTCTGGCTAGGCTGTTGGCTGTCCTTGAGTCAAAGCTGCCATTAGTTGAGCTCCACATCTTTCAGCCCACTTCGAGTACACCTGTCATGCTCAGCTGAGTGCTAGGAGCAGCACGAGGGCAGTGTGATTGGGAACCATGCATTTTCATGGCTCCTGGATGAATAGACTGGATCTGTGCAGATCTGTGTGGATAAATCTTGAAGACATAATGCTGGCTGGGAAAAAGCAAGTTATCAGAGGATACAAGCTGTATGTTGCCACTTAGGTCAAAGTTTAAAGCGCACAAAACCATATGATACATTGGCCATGGGTACCTTGTATGTAGTAAAAGTATAACAATGAAGAAGAGGAAGTATGTGAACCAAACTCAGGTTGGGTCGGGGAGGGAGAATGGGATGGGGTGGGGCTCATTGGCCGTGACGCCTGATTCTAGGGGATGTTGGTGGGACTCCTTTCCCACGAAAGACAGGATGAAAGAACAGTATTTCTGCACGCAGCTGGGGCCACACTATCATCTGCTTCAACTCAAGTAGGTAAACCTCTGCTGACCATCTCCCACTAGGTGTGAGCAGAGCTGCCTTGGATGATGGGGACGTAGAGGACATACTAACACCTCTAGGAAGGAGCTGATGGCTGAAGGACACAGACAGTCATGAAAATGAGCCTGTAAATTACAAGAGGATGATGTGTGTAGCCCCAGAAGCCTGTTCAAAGTATAGGAGGAGCAGTAAGGTGGGAGGACAGAGATATGGCTGGCTTGGGTTCCGAAGACTGAATAGGAGTTTTCCCAGAGGGGGGCATTCAGATAATGGCTAGTGTTTACTTCTGTGCCAGGAGCTGTTGCAAGTGCCTTGCAGGTATTAACACTTTTAGTTCTTACCGTGACCTGGTGAGGTAGGTCCTGTTGTGCCCCTGGTTCATAAAAATTCAGAAGCCTCTCACATGGAGAGTGAGCTAGGAAGCCAGATTGAATCTTCTGCACGTCAATTCCAGTGTCTGTGCCTAATCATGCCTCTTTTCCTGCTTGTGGGATGACGTGACTTTCAGTGGGACCAGAATGATCTGGGTTGGGACCGTCACATCTTGCAGTAAATACCTCTAAACCACAACACAAGGACATTATTTGATCTTCAATTCTCCTCCACAAGAGGAGAATTTTCTCATTTGACAGAGGAGAAATTCTCAGTTTTGATGCTAGTGTGCCTTGAATGCTCTGGACTACTTCCTAAATCTCCCTGGTAGAGATTTTTTTTTTTTTTAAGATTTTATTTATTTATTTGAGAGAGAGAGAGAGAGAGAGAATGAGAGACAGAGAGCACAAGAGGGAAGAGGGTCAGAGGGAGAAGCAGACCCCCTGCTGAGCAGGGAGCCTGATGCGGGACTCGATCCCGGGACTCCAGGATCATGACCTGAGCCGAAGGCAGTCGCTTAACCAACTGAGCCACCCAGGCGCCCTCCCTGGTAGAGATTAACACACACACACACACACACACACACACAGAGAGAGAGAGAGAGAGAGAGAGAGAGAGAGAGAGAGAAACAGACAGACAGAGAAACAGGGATGCAGGCAACAAAATGTGCAATGTTTTGTTAGGGTCCTACTTCTATTTCTGGTTCTCTATTTACAGCAAGAGTCTGGATCTACTTTCAAGATAATGACATAGAATTTCCTTTTGAGGTAGCAATGCTTAAGGATAAAACGAGTTGATCGAAATACAACCATGAAGTCCATAATAAAGGTTTGCTGCCCATCATGTGGGGGAGGGGGCCTCTGAGCCCTGGCGAGTGGGGAACGCCTGTGTTAGCTGCCTTGTGTCCCCTGGGGGGCGGATCTTAGGAGCTCTAACAGGGACAAGGGCCTCCGCTGGAGCCCCTCACTGGGCCGCTTTCACTTCCCACACGTGCTGGAAGTGAGCTTGGCCTCCTCTCTACCCCACTTGGACCCAGGCCTGGGGGTGTGAGGGCTTGTCCCGATGGCTTTCCTAGTCCATCCCTGCAACCTTGGGGTTCCCAGATCTGCGCGTGTGCCTCCGGACTCAGCCTCTTTCAACTTGTCAGGTTTATTCCTCTGGCTGCCACAGGGTTAAAGAAAAAACTGTATCCGTTAACCCGCTTTGGTTGCTCAGATATGCTTTGCTCCATTAATAATTTAGTGAAGTGGACTGAATTGGATTGATTCTCCCCAAATCGATACACAAATGATTATTGTTTCGGGGCACTTCTGAGTGCTTCAGCAAGGCCGAGGGGGAGCTTTTTGACTGAAAATTGGAACTGCACTCATCATTCAAAATTACTGTGGAGAGGGTTATGTAAACCAAGGGGTGACCTGGTACTAACATTTTTATTGCAATAAAAGTCTTCCTTTTTTTTTTTTTTTTTTTTTGGAGTGATGATTTTACAACATACTTACCATCACTGTTCCAGGCCTATAATTTTAAAATTACTGCTCAACACCGAAGGTGAAATGATTTTACTGCTGCTGGTCTATTAAAGTCATAAGAATCAGCACTGTCTTGGAGAGTGTCTGTGGCCACGTCAAGCCCTGTCCCCATGGATGCGCCTGCAGGTGTAGCGGGGCCGGGTCAGTGGGCTGGGGCTGGTGCCTGGGCATCTCACAGGGTGGGGTGGGCACTCAGCCCCCAGCCTTGCTCTTCTCCCAGCATCCCGTGGCTGAACCAAGGCTCTGGTGGGGGTTGGGGGCAGCGGCACCAGAAAGCCACATTCATTCCAAAGGGGAGCCCAGACTGGCTGCCTCACCCCACCGAGCTCAGGTGGAAATGTTGTCACAAACCTGACTTTTCTTTTGCCAGTTTATTTTTAGTAATTTTTTTCTTGCTATGGTAAAATATACATAACACAAAGCTTACCATTTTAACCACTCACATCGTGTGGCTCAGTGGCGTTAGGTGTATTCACACTGTTGCTCGGCCTTCACCACCATCCATCCCCTGAAGCTGAAACTCTTGTACCCATTCAACACAAACTCCCTGCTCTTTCCCCCAGCCTGTGGCAACCACCCTCCTACTTGCTGTCTCTATGAATGTGATTCCTCTACGTCCCTCCTATCAGTGGAATTATGCTGTCTATTTGTCCTTTTGCAACTGGCTTAGGTCACTTAGCATGATGTCCTCGAGATTCAATCATGCTGTAGCACGCGTCAGAGTGTCCTTCCCTTTTAAGGCTGAGGAATATGCCATTGTTTATCCAGTCATCTGTTGACGGGTACCTGTGTGGCCTCCAGCCCTGTGGTTATTGTGCATTATCACTGCTATAAACATGAGTGTTCAAGGACCCCCTGGGGCTCCTGCTTTCCATTCTTTCAGGTATATACCCAAACGTGGGATTGCTGGGTCCCATGGCTGTTCTATGTTTAACGTTTTGGGAAACTGCCCACCTGTTTTCCAAGGAGCTGTACCATCATACGTCCCCGTCAGTGGTGTGCAAGGGTTCTAACTTCTCCACATTCTCGCCAATACTTGTTATGTTCTTTCTTTCTCCCCCTTTAAAAAATTTATTTATTAGAGAGAGGAGCAGGGGGAGGGACAGAGAGAGAAGCAGGAGAGAGAAGCAGACTCCCTGCTGAGCAGGGGAGCCGAATGCAGGGCTGGATGCAGGGCTGGATGCGGGGCTGGATGCGGGGCTCGATCCCAGGACTCCTCAAATCATGACTTGAGCTGAAGGCAGATGCTTAACCGACTGAGCTACCCAGGTACCCTCTCCTTTTTTAAATTATAGCCATCCTGATGGATGGAAAGTGGTATTTCATTGTGGTTTTGATGATTTTAGTATTTTTTTTTTTAAGTAGGCTCCACGCGCAGCACGGAGCCCAATGCAGGGCCCAAACTCAAAACCTGATCAAGAGCTAGGCTGAGATCAAGAGTCAGACGCTTAACTGACTGAGCCCCCCAGGTGCCCCTGATATTTTTAGTATAGATTCAAATAAACTGTAACTCCTTTTCTCTAAAGCTATTTTTTCCCCTCTTACCTCTTTTCCTGTCCTCCTGTCATCCTCTTCCAAAAGTTGTACATTAGGTGCCATTCAGAAATCCCTCAGACGTGGGTTTTCATGCTACTTTCTACCAAAATGGCTGAGATTTAAAAATGTCATTTGAGAAACGTGGATTCTAATATATATGGGAGCAAAATAGCAATTTAGGAGACACTGTCCTGTGAGGCTCCTCTGGGTCCCAGAAGGGGTCTTGGAAAGCGCCCAAGAACAGTTTCTGTTCAAGGAGAAAACAACTGTCTTCTCATCACTTGAGTGAGTAGCTGGCCTGGGGGGCTTGAGTGCTTCTCTCCCAGGGGGGCCTGAAGCCTGGGGGTCAGTCAGTATGTCTACATGCTGGAGGGGATGCTCACAGGGCTGAGCACATCTCTCCAAATGCGCTCTGCTCTGCCTCCTGGCTGTCCTCCTGGCAGAATGATCGAGGAAAGAGTAGAAATAAGCTCTGGGAAGACTGGAAATGTTCCAAGGCCAGGATGAGCTGGGTAGAGGTGGGGGTGCTTAGAGAGGATGACAGGCAGAGCTAGTCCCACAGGATCATGAAGCTCAGGTTAAGAACTTTGAGGTCTGTTCTGGGGTATTTCCTGCAAGGCGCATGATCCATTTTGCACGTTGAAAATGTGAGCTGCTGATTGGGAGGCAGGGGACCATTGTAGGAGGCTTCTGCAGAGATCTACGAGAGAGGAGATAGATGATGGCTGGGACCAGGAAGGTGTCGTGATGATGGAGAGAAGGGATGGATTTGAGATCCGTGGTAGGGACTAGCTATCCAGACTTAGTGACAGATTGGTGTTGGGGGATTAGGGTAGGGGTTATTGACTCAGTAAATGATGTGACCATGAACAGAGCGGGACCCAAGGGGAAGGTGCAGACTGCAGAGTGAGAAGTGTCTGGTCTAGAGTGCAGTTTGGACGAAGAAGGGTTTGCCCTCCTGGAAGGCACCTGCTTTTAGTTTTACTTGCAAAGTCACGTTTAGCCTTTGATCCCCAAGTAAATTCTAACTATTTGAAATCAAGAAAGACAATGACCATCCAACTTGGCAACCGGTTGGATAAGAGCGGGCTTGAACTTGAGTCTTCCTGCAGGCAGATGATGGAGGAAGATACGGGGAGCTCTCCAGCCACAGTGGCTGCCTTCCTTTCCTGCAGGGGTCTTGGGGCATGGGGCTGTGAATGAGCATTGGCAGTGACCCTGTTGTTCTGGACAGGGGTTTATGTGGGACAACTCTGTTGTGTGTGCAACTTCTTGGGGCTATTACTGACATCATCCTCTTTCCCACTAAATTCTCAACTAGTTGGAAGAGTTTGGGTTGCGATAGAAAGCTCCTGGTTACAACTGATGCTGGAGCAGATGCCGGATGTTTGTTAAAAAGTTGCAGGGTCATTGAGCTGGGGTGTCCAGTCCTGCAGCAGAGACTGGGCTGCCAGGAACCATTCCAGAAGTGGCTAGTTGGGTTGGGGGGAGAGGACTAGGCCAGGGCTACACTAGGGGAACCCGAGCAAGGCCCCTGCCTGGGCTGGCAGCCTCTAGAGGGCACTAAACTGGAAATGGGGTGTCAGGTAGCTAAGATCTCAATATGAGCAAGGAGTAGCTTTGTGCCAAAAAACTCATTAATCAAGATAAACCATGTCTTTAAAAGTTATTTTAAAAAATAAATGCAAAAAATCCATGATGAACAAAATATCAAAAGTTTAGATACAGATGGGTGGTGCTTGTTTGTTTTACCATCCTGCACTATCACGCAATGGAAACAGTTGTTTCTAACCAGACCAAAGTTCCCTGGTAGCTAGCTGGGCTGTCCCCTGCCTCCTGGGCTTATGAGGGTTGACATTGTGGTGTGGACAAATTGGGCAACTTTGTGATTGTAGAGCTTTTATTGATCTTTCCACTCAGTTCAAAATATGGGAGGATATATATATATATTTTTTAAAGATTTTATTTATCCGACAGTGAGAGACACAGCGAGAGAGGGAACACAAGCAGGGGGAGTGGGAGAGGGAGAAGCAGGGTTACTGCGGAGCGGAGAGCCCGATGCAGGGCTTGATCCCAGGACCCTGGGATCATGACCTGAGCTGAAGGCAGACGCTTAACGACTGAGGCACCCAGGCGCCCCATGGGAGGATATTTTGATAAATGTATATAGGGGCTCACATTTTTCCTTTTGCCTCAGGCTCCAGTAGGACTCCCCATGGCCTTGGTCTCCACCATAGATTCCTTTCATAGCTTGGAAAGCATGCATCTAGAAAGCATCCTCAAGTGGAAACAAAATTTCGGACCCTCCCTGCCAACTCTGCAATTCTGTTGAACATTTTTGCCATGCATAAATACCCATTACATGAGCAGTCAGCAGTCTGGGGAAATTCTGAAACCAGATTACAGTAGGCTAGTGCTCTTTACCATAAATGAGTCGTTTATCTTGTTATTTGATTCTTAAATCATTTGCTACATCTTTCAAAAAGTCGGCTTTTGAAAAGTCACCGAAGAAATTAGAAGAGAGAGAACACACACCCACCCACCCAGAAAAACTAAAAGGTGTTTTCCCTCCCATTTTTTTTTTTTAATTAAAATCCAGTTGGCCTGCACAGTAAAAATGAGTTAGTGAGTTACACGGTCTACAACTTTCACTAATACAGTATCAGTTCCTCTTTACCTTCTCTCCAAAAAGGAGAATAGGGAAGGGAGTGGTGGTAACTGAAGAGGGGTCCTGCCTCAGCTCAGGGCAGGCATGGGGGCGCCAAGCCTCCAGGCGAGGACCTCTGATTGCACATTAGTCTCAAGAAAGGAGGGCTGACCCTGCTTGACTCTAAATGGCCTCCTCAGCTCTTCTCCCTGTCTTTCTCCCAGGGTTTCTGCCTCTTCGGGACCAGCCCCTTGGTTGACACCACTCCCAGGTGGCAGCTCCAAGCCTGAAAAGCGATCCTCCTTTCCATTCCCCAGGACCTGGCGGGGTGATTAGGTGGGCTCAGGGGTCCCCGGAAGGGGTGAATTTCCAGAGGCCTGACGTGTTCCCCAGTATCTCTTCACAAGCCTTGCTCTGCACAGAAGGATGCATTTCAGGGATGTGCCAGGGCCAGTCGGGCTGTGGCAAACGAGGGCCACAGGGGTTGCAGGGGCGGGAACAGGGACACCTCACGGGGCAGACAGGCCTGAGCCCTGCGCCACCTCGCGCCGTCCTGCCCTCAGGTCTCCTAAGCAGCCACCTTCTACCAGTCCTCCCTCCGCTCCACTCCCTTCCCCTCTCCGGCACAGCGGCCCCACGGGCTCCGGCAGGGACCAGTTCGTGGGCCCGGGAGCAGAGCGCGCGGGAGCTGACGGGGCCCTGGCTCCAGGGCTAGGGGTGCGGGGTGGGGGCCGCCGACGGGCCGGGGCGGCGGCGCGGAGCTGTCCAGCACCCAGGCGGGGCGCGCGCCCCCGGCCCGCCCCGCCGCCTCCCCCCCGCCCGGCCAGCGCCACTGCGGCTCGGCGGGCGCGTCACGTGGCTGGCGCGGCGCGGCCTCCGGGCTCCGGGAGGGCGCCGGGACCCACAGACCCACGGACGCACCAGCGACGGCACCCGGCCGCGCGGGGCCGGAGGCGCCGGGGCCGGGCGGGCTGCGCGCCGCGGGGCATGGGCGCGCCGGGGGCCCCCGGGCACAGGCCGGCGGCGGCGGCGGCGGCGGCGGCGGCGAGGCGCCCGGGGCGCGGGGGCAGCGGCGGGCGGGGGTCCTCCCTGGCGGCCGCCGCTGAGCCCCCGCGGGGCCCGTGACGCCGCGGCCGATGTGGCCCCGCGCGCGCTGCGGGCCTGCACCGCCGCCTCACAAAGACGCCGCGGGAGCCATCGCCCGCACCCGGCCGGCAGCCGCCGCGGGAGCCCGAGCCGGAGCCCGAGCCGGAGCCCGAGCCGGAGCCCGAGCCGGAGCCCCTGCCGCAGCCGGGGGGACAGGAGGCGGCGCCCGCGGGCGGCCGGCCCCGGCATGGAGAAGCGGGCGGCCGCGGGGTCGGAGGGGGCGCCGGGCGCCCGGGCTCAGCTCGCCGTCGTCTGCCTGGGTGAGTGGGCCTCGCAGGCCGGGCGGGTCCGGGCCCCCGCCTCGCCGCTCCGCTTCCCCGGGCCCGGCCGTGGCTTCCCAGAGCTGGCCCTGCGCGCGAGGACGGCCCCCAGCGCCCCCCCCCCCCCCCCCCCCCCCCCCGCCTGCTGCGCTCTCGGGCCTGGGAGGCGACTCTGGCAGCCGAGCCCCGGCTCCCGCCCGGCTCGCAACAGCGCGTGGAGCCCGGGGCAGCGGGGCGCGGGGCGGCCGGGTGGTACGGGCGGGCAGGCAGGCAGTGGCTTTCCGCCGGGCCTGGCGGGGTTGGGGCCTCCGGAGCTGCGGACAAAGGCGAGGCGGGCGGGTCTGCGGCCGGCTGTGCCCTGAAGAAGGAAGTGTTTCCTGCCGGGACCTGGGGTGGGGGCGGGTGCCAGCGGGAGCCGCGGGCGGGATGCCGGGCGGGAGGCAGCGGCGAGAGTGACTCCTGTCTTGCCTTTGTGTCTCTTAGACCCAGCGGGGCAGGCCTGTTCAGCCCAGCGTGGTGTGTTTGGGGAGGACCCTGGGACCTGTCCGGGCCTGGCACCTGGGTGGGAGGGACTCCCGCCCTATCCAGGAGTTTTTCTATCTACCGGTGTTGGGTGGGGGAGAGGGGAAGAAAGGAGTTAAATCCTCAACCCACATGGCTCCTTTATTTAGCATGATGAAAGAGGGAGGCCATGATCCGAGCTTGGGGTCATTAGGGGACACCCTACCGTGACACTATAGTGAAGATTCTGTAAGCCCAATAGGTTTGCTTGAAGCTACTGAAATGACACAGTGAAAAAGAAACCTGTCCATTTTAAGCTGCTCCCTCTTCTTGGAGGCCAGAATCAGGGAGTTCTGAGTCTTGTGGAAGGCCTCTTGGTTCAGGTGTGGTAAAGTCTAGTAAGGGCTGGGACTCCCCGCAGGAGTGCCCACTGCCCAGTCTGTTAGTGGTCGTGTGCTCTGGACCCTGAGCTGTTGGGCGCTGGGCTTCCCAGGTGAGCAGGGCAGGAGGACAGGCCCTCTGGCTTCCCCAAGGCCCTCTCTGCCCAGATGTGGCCTGGGCTCTGGCTAGCAGAGCCTGGGGTTTTCAGAGGGGGCATCTGCCCCTGCATCATCACCGGGTGGGGGCTGACCTGGCAGAGATGCTCTCTACCTCCCTTGGCATCTTTGATGTTGGGGGAAGGAGGCACCCTGAACCCCGGGAAGTTGAGTTTGCCCATACCTCCTCCTGGTCCTGTTAACCCCTGAGAAAAGCAGTAGATGAAAGCAAAGGACAAACCCGATGGAGGTAGACACTTGAGGGGGTGGGTGGCAGGAGAGTTCTCTGGCCCTCTTCTCAAGGTCAGCATGGCATAGTGAGGTGGACCTTGAATCCTGCTCACTGTGCATCCCTATAAAATGGGGTCATTGGAACTGCTTCCTCCCTCCCTGGCTTGCCGGTAGACCGGCAAGGCCCCACAGAGGGATTCCTCCAAGTGGTTGGGGCCCCTTGAAGGCAGAGCCCTTATCCAGGCTGAACAAGGGTGGCCCCCACACGAGCTTCCGAGCTGGAGAGGGGAGACAGAAACACATCCCTTCCCACGTGAGTTAGAATCCACAGGCATGGAGAGCAACAGGAGTGGTCTGTTGCAACCAGGCTTGTGCCCTGGCTCTCTTTGGGAGAAGCTGGGGGTCCTGAGACCTTCGAGGGGTCTCCCCTCTGCTCATCCCAGCAGGACTAGGTGGGAGTGGAAGTCTCTGGCAGCACTCTGGGCCTGGCCCTGTGAGATGAAAGAAGCGGCCTGGAGTTTGGCTGTGTTGTCCTGTGCCCATCTAGGGCTGCTGTTGGTCCAGGGCAGGTGTCGGGGCCCCAAGAGCCACTGCCTCCCGCTGACTCCTCCTTGTGTCTCCCACAGTAAACATTGTTCTCACCGGGCGGCTCAGCAGTGCAGTTCCTGCCTTAGGTGAGTAAGATGCTTCCCCTTCCTCCCTTCTTCCCTGCCCTTCTGGTCCTAGTGACCTTTGAGGACAGGCCTTCAGGGCCCATCCACCCCTGTGGTCAGCTGGCCTCATCCAACTTCAGCCCTTGTGCATTTTTCCTGCATCACCAAGGAGTCGTTTGGCCTTGGGCAAGCTTACGCCTCCCTGAGTCTCAGTTTCCTCTTCTGTAAAATGGGCGCAGTAACAGGACCTACCTCAAAGCCTGGTTATTAGGGTCAAATGGGCAAATGAGACAAGGTGCTCAGCGTGGCCATGACACGTGGTGGCTTTTAATGCCACTAGCAGACTGTCATGGGTCCAGCATAATTGACAGGTTGTGCTTCCTGTAGGTTGTGGGGTTCCCTGAGGCCACGAGGCACGGTGAGATGCCTGCCTGTTTTAAAGTTCTACCTGGGATTCAGCTTATGAAGGTATGACCAAGTGATGACACAGAGAGGCCAATGCCATTGACAGAAGAATTTGTTACTCACGTGTCTTGAGAGAAAGGGATAGGCCACACCCCACGGGGCCACAGGAGGAATGCCAGGTTTGGTTAGGCAGATTCAGGAGTGGGGGGAAGGCCCAGGCTAGGCCTTTGTTGGAGTTTCCACGGGAAAGGCTAGGCAGGGCCGGGGAAGCTCAGGCTTGGCTAGTTTTAAGAATTCTGGCTGGCTTGAGGCTACAGGGGTGGTCTCTAGTTGCCTGGTACCTGGCCCTGGGATGACCTAGGGCAGGGGAAGCACCGGCTTGGTATGCATATTAGAAAAGAAGGTGGCTCAGCCTGGGTTCAGCTGGTCTGTCTGAGCAAGACCAGTCCCAGGCAAGCTGGTGCGCCGGAGAGAGATTCCCACGTTGGCTGATGTTTTGGCTCCGAGATTAGTGGTGGCCTATGGGATCTAAGAAACACAGCTAAACTCCACCCCTTTCTCCTGCCTGTCACAGTGGGTCCAACCATCCACAGGCCATCTTTGTGTTCGGGCCCCGTGCCAGGCACCTCGAAGGCTGTCAGGAGCGGGAGGGGTGACCCAGGCCATCAAGGGTGTTTGCTCTTTGCTGAGGGGACTGCCACGGGGAAGCCCCAGGCCTCATGACCCTTGGGGCCACCGGGAGACATCTGAGAAGGGCCTTAGGGAGCTGGGGACAATGTGTGGTCTCCGGTGTGGGGGGGCCCGTGACTTGCTGTGCTGCCTTGTGGGTTGGAGGCACCTGGGATTTCTAATTCTGTTCAGGACCTTGTAGCCGAAAGCCACTGAGGCTGGCTCAGGGAGAGGGATCTCTGCGGGCCACGGTCACTGGGAGGGGGGGGCCCAGGGCCCACCAAAGCTGCTTTCGCAGGCCCATCTCTCAGATGCGGCTCCTTGGGCTCCCTCCTGATTTCCCCCCACGTGGACTCCCGTTCGCCACAGTCTGGCCTTCTCTGCTGATGCGGCTGGCCCGGGGCCCTGACTTACTCAGCACCCAGCCAGCCCCAGCGTGCCTGGTGTCCTGGCCCCCGCAGCGAACTGCCCAGTCTCCCCATCCCAACTTCCCGGAGGACACTGCCTGGCCCCGCTGGGGTCAGGGGTCTGTGGCCGTGATAGACAGTGGGAGGGAGGGGACCCGGGGAGGGGGGTCAGGTCCTACAGATGTGAGACCCAGGCGAGCCCTCTTGCTGGTGTGGGGGGTGGCCATGTGGCCTCAGCACGTTGGCCACATGCTTGTGCCCTGGGTTTAGAAAGTGATGTTCCGGGGACAAGGTTCACTCATAGAGTCAGGGAGAGAAAGACAGCCATGCAGGTCTGCACGTTTGGTAGATCTTAGCCGGCATCTGCGTTGTTCTTTGGGGGCCGCCATTCACATCATGGTGCCTAAGCGTGGCGTCCCCGAGGCCTGAGCTGTGTGCGCGGCCCATGTGGCCACAGGCAGTGGCCGGGGGCCCTAGCTCTCCTGGAGTCTAGCTCTATCCCTCTAGCATTGCTCAGAGGAGCGGACATCAGCTTCAGGCTGCCTGAGGTGACGGCTCAGACAGGGGCCTGGCTGGACTGCCTGGGGAGACCTCACAGGTGTCTGCCTTCCAGCCCCCGGTCCTGCCCCAGGTTGGCAGGCACAGACTGGGTCCACTGACCCACCTCCCACACCCCGGACTCGGGGCTCGGCCGTGTGGCTGCTGGGGACGCCAGCGCTGTGAGCCTGGACAGAGTCTCCAGGCTGCTTTCCACTCACCAGGCAGCCTCCCCCACGCGCTGGGTTCGGGGGCCCCCAGCTGCCTGTCGTGTAGTGACAGCACGCAGGTTGTCTAGAGTATTGATTGCCTCTGGAAACCGGATCTGCAAACTGTGCTCCACCAGGCCTTGCTCATGCTTCCTCAGGACTATGTCGTGACTCTTTAGACCAGGAAAGAAAGGAGCTCGCTGGTGCTCAGTCATCCCTTGCCCCCTTAAGCAGGCCACCTTGGCCCAAGGGCTGAGTAGTCTTCCACCGGCGTGAACAGAGGTCACCTGCAATTAAAGCCCCCAAACACTCCCAAACCCTATCCTGCAAACACACAGGCCTCCCATCACCCTCCACTGACCACTCATCATCATACACCCCATCAGGTCCTCACCTCCATGGGGCACCCCCCACTCCCCCCATCACGTGAATGTCTGCCTAGAGACTGCCACTTTCCTCGAATTTCCCAGCCACCCTCCGAGACAAGCAGCACCCACGGACTCCATTTCACTGATGGGCAAGGTGAGGCCTAGGGCGGAATGGCCTGCCCGGCAGTGTGAGCCCTGGGAGTGGACTCGTGAGGCCTTTCCCCCACCTGTGCCTGGATCCTGGGGTGGGAGCGAGGCTGCCATCACAGAGACACCTGGGGCTGGTTGTCCGAGCGGGCGATCGCCTCCAGGCTCAAGACCAAGCGAGTGTCCAGTCAGGAGACCCCGACCCGAGCTCCCAGCGCCCCCGCACGGACTCTGCCCTCTCTCCTGCTCCACGTGCACTCTGCGTGGGCCAGGCTGACGGCTGCAGGAAATGTGATCTCTTGCTGCCCCCTATGAGGGAATTTCTGGGGCAGCCTGGGGGCTGCTCAGCGGGGAGGCTCTTTGGGGGGACATATTGTCAGGGGCTTTGTTGAGCGGCAGAGCTGGACTAGTCACCGGCTCTTGACTTGGCTGCTGGTCTGAGAGACCTGGAAAGTAGGCCCAGAGGTAGGTCTAGAAGCGTATTCTGGCTGGGGCTGGAGAGGCCGGTAGGATTCATGGGTGGGGCACCTGGCCTTTCGGAGTGTTTTGTCCCTGAGGAAGGCTGGCCTCCTGGCCAGGGTAGGTGTGACCAGGCCCTGCTTTGCCCCTGGCCCTGTCCTAGGGGGTGAGGGGACAGGGCAACAAAGGGTGCTTCCTGCCTTGGCTGATGGAGTCTCCTGACTTCGGGTTTACCGTTTGACATAGAGGGGGAAGACGCACCCCAGCCGTGCCGGAATCTCCCTGCCTGTGAACCTCTTGCCCAGCACCATCCAGGAGAAGCCTCTTCTGGCTTTCATAACCTCACACCTCCCAGGACCCCGGGGCAGCACCCAGGGTCTCTGTGAGGCTCACAAAGCCAGTGGCCTCACCTGTCACAGGGAAGGGGGCCCTGGTCCTTCCCCTCCTGCGTGCTCTCATTGCTCCTGTTTGACAGGTGAGAAATCTGCAGGTCAGGGAGGCTGGCCCTCCAGGCCATGGGGGAGTGCCAAGCAGAGGGGCCCGGCTGGTGCCTTGCTGACCAGGGACTACTGGGGCTCTGATGGCAACCCGCGGGTGGCCAGCCTTGTTTCAGGGTCAAGTGTGGGTGTTTCTCTTCTAGTCCTTTGATGCTTTCATGAGCTGTCGGTGGGGGTTTCCACTTCCCTGTTAGTCACAATATTGGATCACCTGGACCTCCCTGGTCACGGTCCTGAGAGCATGGGAGGCAGCTGGAGTCTTGTTGAAGGCCAACAGAGAGGCCCTGGCTTGCAGGACAACAGTGGAAGGGGCCAGGTAGTATGAGAGTGGAGAGGTGGTGTCACTGGCCTCAGTTTCTCCATCTGTATAATGGACCCTGCCTTTGCCACAGGCTTTTGTGAGGATCAGACAAGGCGGTGTGGTGAAGGGCTGCAGGGGCTGGAAGGGGTAGTTGTGGTCAAGGGCAGAGGCCTTGCCTGGTCCCGGGAAGGCCAGGGTACACCAGTGCAGGCTCTGGAGTGTCCAGGCTGGGCCGGCTCAGCTGGAAGCAGAGGCATGAGTAATGAAGTGGGTAAAGCAAGGCCCGCAGGGCTGGGCTTGGTGGCATTCCTTGATTGCACTGGCTGGGATGATAGCCTGCCCTGGTCCCTGAGGCAGCAGATGGTCAACATTTCATAAATGCTTTGGTTCAAGGCCGGCAGTGAGAGGCTGATCCCACCAGGGGACGAAGGGTGACCCTGACTCTGTCACTTACTGCTCTGTGGCCATGGGCAGGTCCCTTGCCCTCTCTGAGCCTGTTTCCTCGTCTGGTTATGACATCTACCTCCAGTGGCTTCCCACTGATGCTCAGGATGAAACCCCAGTGCCACACAAGGTGTGATCAGACCCAGCCTGCGTTTCCGGCCCCATCTGGACGTCGGCCTCCCTGCAGGCCTGTTTTATGATCTTCACCCCCCTGGCCCCCACCCCGCAGAGATCAGCATGTCTGCTCTCCCTGCAACCTCCATGGAGTGGGGCTTTTGACTATCTTAGTCAGCATGCCTAGTGCTTGTGCCTGGCACTCAGTAGGTACTCAGTAACTCTGTGCTGGGTGAGCAAAGCCCCTCCCCTCCCGGGGCCAAGGCCTGTATTTGTCCCAGGGAGGGCAGGCAGGGAACCACAGTGGATTGCCCAGGCAGGCCCGACAGGCCTAGGGGTGCAGAATTCTCCACTGAGCTGAGGCCAAGAGGCTGCACGTTGGAGGAGCCAAGGGGGGCTGTTGGTGGGCTCATTACAGCCCTGTGGGGAATGGGGGATAGGACCTACACTCCGGTGCACAGGGTAGGGCTAGGGGCCAAGGCTGCCCTGAGCCCTTGTGGGTCCTTGCCCCCCCCCCCATAACATGAAGTCTTGTGTTTGGCCTTCCCCTGGCCATGGCCACCCTTGTCTGGCCTTGATCCCACCTTGGGAAAGGCCCATGCTCAAACCACGGCGGGGGGGGGGGCTCGAGTGCACCCCCACCTCACTTCCCACCCAGAGGGGAGGCCGGCCCTTCTCAGCCTCTTGTTCCGACAGCCGCCTGCAGTGGGAAGCTGGAGCAGCACACGGAGCGGCGCGGCGTCATCTACAGCCCGGCCTGGCCCCTCAACTACCCGCCAGGCACCAACTGCAGCTGGTACATCCAGGGTGACCGCGGGGACATGATCACCATCAGGTAAGGCAACCCAGGGCGTCAGAAGGGAACTCCATGGGCCTGCACATGCTGAGTAAGTGTGTGTGTGTGAGAGCGTGTGCGCGTGTGTAATGGTGCCTGTGTGTGAGTGCATGCATGAGCAGGTGCAGAGGGCGGGTGTGTGTGAGAGTCTGCGTGTGCATGAGCACATGCATGGACAGGTGCAGAGGGCGGGTATGTGAGAGTCTGCATGTGCATGAGCACATGCATGGACAGGTGCAGAGGGCGGGTGTGTGTGTGAGCATATGCATGCACACGAACACATGCATGGTCAGGTGCAAAAGGCAGGTGTGTGAGAGTCTGCGTGTTCATGAGCACATGCATGGACAGATGCAGAGGGCGGGTGTGTGTGTGAGCACGTGCATGCACACGAACACATGCATGGACAGGTGCAAAGGGTGGGTGTGTGAGAGTCTGTGGGTGCATGAGCACATGTATGGACAGGTGCAGAGGGTGGGTGTGTGTGAGAGTCTGCGTGTGCATGAGCACATGTATGGACAGATGCAGAGGGTGGGTGTGTGTGTGAGCACATGCATGCACACGAACACATGCATGGACAGGTGCGGAGGGCGGGTGTGTGAGAGTCTGTGTGTGCATGAGCACATGCATGCACAGGTGCAGAGGGCGGGTGTATGAGAGTCTGCGTGTGCATGAGCACATGCATGGACAGGTGCAGAGGGCGGGTGTGTGAGAGTCTGCGTGTGCATGAGCACATGCATGCACAGGTGCAGAGGGCGGGTGTATGAGAGTCTGCGTGTGCATGAGCACATGCATGGACAGGTGCAGAGGGCGGGTGTGTGAGAGTCTGCGTGTGCATGAGCACATGCATGCACAGGTGCAGAGGGCAGATGTATGAGAGTCTGCGTGTGCATGAGCACATGCATGGACAGGTGCAGAGGGCAGGTGTGTGAGAGTCTGTGTGTGCATGAGCACATGTATGGACAGGTGCAGAAGGCGGGTGTGTGTGTGAGCACATGCATGAACATGAACACATGCATGGATAGGTGCAGAGGGCAGGTGTGTGTGTTAGTACGGGTGGGTGTGAGTGTCTGCGTGTGCACATGTGTGAGCATGTGAGTGTGCCCAGCTCCCCGGGTGTCTGTGGACCCCTGCAGCAGGCCACCTCTCCTGCTGGACCTCTGCCATGTGAGCCTCTCTCGTGGGCTGCGGGGGCCGTGGATGCCCTCAGCCCGGCCAGGGAGAGGAGCCAGGGGCACTGGGCTCTGAGGTGGCGGAAGTGTTTTCTCTGCCCTGCAGGGGGCTTGAGGCCAGCCTGGCATGAAGCCCAGAGCAGGGGTTCCCCAGGGGCCTCGGGGCCAGTCTGGGCAGGAGATGGAGCTGGGCAGGAGCCCAGGTGCTCCAGCTGCAGGGACGTCCCGAGGTGGCAAGACAGTGGAACTGAGTCTGGAACCCTGGCCTGGGTGTCCGTGGGGTATCGGGTCGGGGTGCCAAAGCCTGGAAGGCCCAGGTGCTCCCTGGCTCCAAAGCACAGGGGCATCCTGGTGTCTGTGCCTGCTTGCCCCACAGCCTGAGCTGCCCTGGGATTTCTGGACGTCGGCCTCCCTGCAGGCCTGTTTTATGATCTTCACCTCTGGGCCGGCACTGGGGTTTCTCTCCAGGTGACAAGCTGTCACCCAGCTGCAGCTAGGCCAGCCCTGTGTGCATCTACTCCCTCATTGGAGAGGCCTGGGTGTGCTGGGTCTATCCCAGCAGACCCAGTGAGGGAGGGATCTGGACCCTTCAAGGGAGCGTGTCGGGGGAAGGAATTGCGCCTGATGGGGCTTCTGACGCCCCCTCCACTTTGGCTTCGGGGTGGGCACTGTGTGTGCCGACGGAGGGCAGAAAAGGACCAAGTGAGGCCTTCACAGAGCTGCAATGGCGCTGTCCACAGTTGTGCTGGCGCCTCATGGAGCCACCCACAGGCCCCTGGGTGGCGGCAGGGGTCCCACCCAGAGGCCTGGAGTGGAGTAGTGCAGGGGCCCATGGGGCTGGCCACCCTTGCCCTGAGCTCAGGTCTGCGGGCTCCCTCCCCACCCCTGCGGTCCTCGTTCCCCTCGGCCCCTGCAGCTTCCGCAACTTTGATGTAGAGGAGTCCCACCAGTGCTCCCTGGACTGGCTCATGCTGGGCCCAGCAGCCCCGCCCCGCCAGGAGGCCTTCCGGCTCTGCGGCTCTGCCATCCCACCTGCCTTCATCTCGGCCCGGGACCACGTCTGGATCTTCTTCCACTCCGACGCCTCCAGCTCCGGCCAGGCCCAGGGCTTCCGTCTGTCGTACATCCGAGGTGGTGCTGGCAGCAGGGTGGGGCAGGGCGCCAGGGGCGCGCGGGCTCCCAGGGCCTCGGCAGCACCCTCTCCTGGCCCACTCCCTGCTGGGTCTCCCTTAGCAGCCCCGTCCGTCGGGGGGAGGGCCCTCAGAGGAGGCCTGGGTGCCCTGGGCCTCAGGGTGCCTTGAAGCCCCTCGAGCTCACTGAGCCCACTTCACAGACTTGGCTAGAGTGGGCGGCTCACCCCTCACCCTTGGCTCAAGTCAGGGATGAGCCCACCCTGACATTTGAGGGGTCTCCGCCCCTCGGGTTGGGAGGCCGGGCTGAGACAGGGGAGCCACCCTGCCCTGCTCCTGGCCCCGGTCACCTGCTGGAGGGAGGTTCTGGGCTCCCCTGACCGTGTGTCCCCCCCCCTCCGCTCTCCACCCCACAGGGAAGCTGGGCCAGGCGTCCTGCCAGGCCGACGAGTTCCACTGTGACAATGGCAAGTGCCTGCCGGGTCCGTGGCAGTGCAACACGGTGGACGAGTGCGGCGACGGCTCGGACGAGGGCAACTGCTCGGCGCCCGCCTCCGAGCCGCCGGGCAGCCTGTGCCCCGGGGGCACCTTCCCCTGCAGCGGGGCGCGCTCCACGCGCTGCCTGCCGGCCGAGCGGCGCTGCGACGGCTCACAGGACTGCGGGGACGGCTCGGACGAGGCGGGCTGCCCTGACCTGGCGTGCGGCCGGCGGCTGGGCAGCTTCTACGGCTCCTTCGCCTCCCCGGACCTGTTCGGCGCGGCGCGCGGGCCCTCGGACCTGCACTGCACGTGGCTGGTGGACACGCAGGACCCGCGGCGCGTGCTGCTGCAGCTGGAGCTGCGGCTGGGCTACGACGACTACGTGCAAGTGTACGAGGGCCTGGGCGAGCGCGGCGACCGCCTGCTGCAGACGCTGTCCTACCGCAGCAACCACCGGCCCGTGAGCCTCGAGGCCGCCCAGGGCCGCCTCACCGTGGCCTACCATGCCCGCGCCCGCAGCGCCGGCCACGGCTTCAACGCCACCTATCAGGTCAAGGGCTACTGCCTCCCGTGGGAACAGCCGTGCGGGAGCAGCGGCGAGGGCGCCGCGGGCGCCGCGGGCGAGCAGGGCTGCTTCTCCGAGCCCCAGCGCTGCGACGGCTGGTGGCACTGCGCCAGTGGCCGCGACGAGCAGGGCTGCCCTGCCTGCCCGCCGGACCAGTACCCCTGCGAGGGCGGCAGCGGCCTGTGCTACACGCTGGCCGACCGCTGCAACAACCAGAAGAGCTGCCCGGATGGCGCTGACGAGAAGAACTGCTTCTCCTGCCAGCCCGGCACCTTCCACTGTGGCACCAACCTGTGCATTTTCGAGACGTGGCGCTGTGACGGCCAGGAGGACTGCCAGGACGGCAGCGACGAGCACGGCTGCCTGGCGGCCGTGCCCCGCAAGGTCATCACGGCGGCGCTCATCGGCAGCCTGGTGTGCGGCCTGCTGCTCGTCATCGCGCTGGGCTGCGCCTTCAAGCTCTACTCGCTGCGCACGCAGGAGTACAGGTGGGGGGGCTGCGGGTGGCGGGGGGCCGGGGGCGGTGCTCAGGACCTCTCACCGGCATCCCGGGAGCTCGGGCTGGGGGGCCGGGGGAGGGGGGTGGCGCCCGTGGGAGGCGGGCAGGGTGCGGACCCCGGCCAGCCTGGCCATGCTGCCCTCCTGCCCCCCCACCCTGACCCCACCCCACCCCCGCTGCCTTCAGGGCCTTCGAGACCCAGATGACGCGCCTGGAGGCTGAATTTGTGCGGCGGGAGGCACCCCCATCCTATGGGCAGCTCATCGCCCAGGGCCTTATTCCGCCCGTGGAGGACTTCCCCGTCTACAGTGCATCCCAGGTGAGTGCCGGGGTGGGGAGGGGTGAGACCCCGGGGACCCAGGCTCCCACTTGGACCTCAGAGGACGGCCAGACGGGGAGACCGAGGGGCCAGGTCAGACAGGGCATGGCCCAAGGAGGCAGAGGGGCAGTGGTGAGACCACGGCCAGGTTGGGGGGAACAAGTTGGTCTCCTGGAGTCGTGCTGACCTCTGCCCCCTCCACCACCACCCTGCCCTCCAGGCCTCGGTGCTACAGAACCTTCGCACAGCCATGCGGCGACAGATGCGCCGGCACGCCTCCCGCCGAGGGCCCTCCCGCCGCCGCCTCGGCCGCCTCTGGAACCGGCTCTTTCACCGGCCGCGGGCACCACGGGGACAGATCCCACTGCTGACGGCTGCCCGCACCTCACAGACGGTGCTAGGCGACGGGCATCTCCAGCCTGCATCAGGGACCACCCCGGAGCCCCCAGCACCTCTCACGGACACAGGCAGCCCCGTGGTAGCTGGGGATGGGCCCCCCCCAGGCCATGCGCCAGAAGTGGGATCCGCCGTGCCGCCCCCCTCTGGCCTGCGGGACCTGGAGGGCAGGCTGGTGGACAAGGACAGAAAAGTCGGCAGGGACCCTCGGGTGGACAGCCCGGCCCCCGTGGACATGCCTCGGGAGCCCTGCTCGGCTCAGGACCCTCACCCCCCGGCTCCCACTGCCAGCTGCACTCTAGGCCCTCACCCAGCAGAGCCACTGGGTGTCTGCAGGAGTCCCCCACCGCCCTGCTCCCCAACGTTGGAGGCCAGTGACGATGAGGCCCTGCTGGTCTGCTGACCCGCCGGATATGCTGGTGACCGCCACAGCCCCGCTTTGTAACCAGGGAATACACAGTCATTTCTACCCTGCCTCCGCGTCCTTCTTTCTTACAGAGAGGCTGCCCGGAAGCCCAGCCGCCGGCTTGCTGCATCCCGCACCCCTAGCCCTGGTGGGCCTGGCGGGCGGGGGCTGTGGGGGCTGGAGCAAGGAGGCGGGTGGAGTCAGGAGCCCTGCGGCAGGCACCCTGGGGTCTCACTCTCCCTCCCCCTCCTCCGTTCTGGGAATCCATCTCCAGGGAGCAGGCGGGCTAGGGCAGGGCTCTCTGGAGGGTTTTCTGTGGCTTCTCACTTCATTTGCCCTCCGGGGCACCAGAGCTGTGCTGGACCGAACAGAACCACGGGTGTGACGGACCTAGTCCATGGAGGGCCCTCTGTCAGTGCTTAGCTCTCCTCCAGTCCTCCCACCCAGCCCAGAGGAGGGGCAAGGAGGCTTCTACCCCCATCCTCATGCCTGTGGTGTCAGCGTGGGCCTGGCCAGGCAGGCTCCCTTTGCCCTTTGCCCTGTGGCTGAGGGGTTAATCTCCTGGGCATGAGGGCAGGGCTGGGAACGTGGGCACAGTTCTCTTGCAGGCCCTGAGGCCCCCTGGGAGATGCTGCTGGATGCTTTCTCGGGGGACAGTGGCCGAGCACCAACTGACAGTGGCCAAATCCGTCCCGTCCCGTCTCAGGCTCTCAGTTTCCCCCTGTAAACCAGGGTGAGGCCACGGGCTCCCAAGTCCGGATACTCACTCCATGGAGATTTATGGGAAAAAAAGGCAGTTCCCACAGAAACGCCTGGGCCCTCCTGGGTGGCTGAGCCTTGGGCTGGCATTGTGGGTCCCGGAGAGGTGTCTCCCGATCCCAGTGTCCCTTTGGGGCAGGGCTGGCTCTGGACCCCACGAGGGAGAGACGGAGCGCCCGGCTCAAGAGGCAGAGCCCCCGAACGCCAAAGGCCTCCTCCAGAGCCTGCGGGGGCACGTTCTGCAGCCAGCACCACGCGAGCCCCGCCGAGTGATGCCCACCAGGGACTCACCTGAGACAAGCACACCACCCACTGGCCCTGTTTTATTCATAGACCTTTTCAGGAAAAGCCAGTGGGGCAGTGCTGACGGGGAGCCCAGGCCACATCTGCAGGGCTCCCTTGGTCAAGGCCTCCAAGAGTCAGATCTCTTTTTTTTTTCCAGGACAAAACAAAACAAAACAAAAAAACCCAAAACTTATTTTGCAAAAACACCTCCTCAATAAACAACATGTAAACAGAAACAGCTGCTTCAGCCTCCACGAATATCTCACTGTGTTTTCAAGGGCTTGTCCGTGGCAGGCAGCGGGCAGGGGCCATTTTCCTCCTCCTCAGGGGCACCCTGGGGGTAGACCACGAAACACAGCTCCTGGCCCCAGCGTGTCATGGACTCTGAGGACAGACGGACAAACAGAAAGACCCTGGGTCTGACCCTGTGGGTCAGGGGTCCTCACGGAGCTGCTCCCTTCAGGTGGTGGATCCTGGACACTGGGGCCACCTACTGGGGACACTTTCGGTGGCGACCGGACCCTGTTTCCACCGTCGCTGAGGGGAGGCCCTGCTCCAGGGCGAGCCCCTAAAAGGGTTACATTCTCAGGCCTGCCGCCGTGGGGAGGCTCCCCGGCTCACCTGTGAGTCTGTGCACACACTTTGGTTTGCTTCTCCAGAACACCCCCAGGAAGAAAACAGGCACCCCTGTGAGGATGATGATCACGCCGACCCCACACACCATGGGCTCCGAGATGAAGCTGAAGACCAGCAGGAATGCCCAGAAAACCAAGTATGCCACAGGAACCAGGAGGTTCACCTGGGGGAGAGCCAGCGGGAGTGCCAATGGCACCCCCACCCCGGCGGGTCTGAGGTGCTGCCCACCGACTCCTGGGAGCTGAGGCATGAGGGCCCCCCTCTGGCAGCCGCCCAACATGCTGGAAGCCAATTCAGGGGATGGCCGGTGCGCCAAAGGGTTGAGGATTTGTAAAAGTTTCAGTGGTTCTGAGCTGCACACAGCAATGTGTCACTGGATGTTTGCATTTGGTTGGAGGTTTCTCTCTTTTTTGGTGTTTCACTTTTTAAGGCACTGAGCACTTCTCCAGCTTCAGGATTTATATGCACACAGAATATTTGCATTTAGCTTGGGTTAAGCTCTTGTGTCCTTGTGCGCGCTCCTGGAATTCCGTGTGACCAGGAGCAAGCACCTGAGCCTCACTTTCCTGTTTGTAAACTGGGAGTATTCACACCTCGCGGGGTTGTTGTGAGGGCCAAATCCGTCAGTGCACATAGAGCCCCGAGCAGGGCCCAGCACGTGGCCAAAACTAGAATCCCAGTCGCTGTCATCACCTGCCCCTGGTGCCCAAATGACCGAAGGGGTGGCTCGATAGCGTGGGCCAGCCCATCCACTCCCAGGCCTCACCTTGATGGGCCTGTGGAGCGCCGGCCGCCTCCAGCGCAGCACGAGCAGGCCCAGGATGGTGACGCCGTAGCAGAGGTAGTTGATGAAGGACACGTAGTTGATGAGCGTGTACGTGTCTCCCACAAGCATGATGACCGCTGTGGCCCCGCACTGGGAGAGGACTGGGCTGAGGGTGGCCTCCCACCTGCCTCCATCAGCCCTGGGCCTGCCAGCTCAGGCCAGGAGGTCGATGAGCCCCAGCCCTCCCTGCTCCCTCTGTGGGCTGCCCCCTAGGGCCAGGACAAATCCCCGCCATTCCCCACGTGGCTGGGTGGCCCCGGCTCCCCTCCCGGCCGGCCTTGGCCCCACAACTTACACAGACAAGGAGGGCAGGGATCGGGGTGCAGCGTCTGACATGGATCATGGCCAGCAGGCTGGGCAGGTGCCCCTCTCGGGCCCCAGAGAAGCACAGTCTGGGACAGAGATGGGTGGGGGCCGTGAGCCTGGCCGCGGGCCTCCTACCGACCAGATCCTGGACCTCAGCTCCAGACATGATGTCCCTCTTGAGCTGTCACCTCTGACCACTGCTCCGGGCCCCGGCAGCCCCACAAGGCAGTTCTTCCCTGTCTCGTCCCACCTCCCTTTTGCTTTCTGGACCTCAGAGTTGAGGTCCAACTCCTGTTCCTGGGGAGTTCATTGTTCCAGTTTCAGGTGGGACCCACCGGGCAGGAATTGACTTCCTCCGGCCCCTGGCACTGATCACACGCACCTGCCTTGCCTCACCTTGACCAACCCCCTCCCCAATCCAGTCACCTGGAGGAGGTGAACAGGTAGCCATTGATCCCTCCAAAAGTGGAAAGTGCCACGGAGACGGGCATGACCCAAGAAAAGTAGCCCAGCAGCTTCTCCCCGAAGGTCTGAGTGGGCACAGAAGAGAGGTGACACGTGAGGCAGGGCGGGGCGGGCAGGAGCCAGGCACAAGCGGGACCCCACTCACCACGGCCACCGCGTTAGAGGCCAGCAGCTCCTGGGGGGACATGGCAGTGAAGTAGGCGATGTTGGTGAAGGTGTACACAAAGGTCACCAGCGGGATGGAGATGACAATGGCACGAGGTAGGTTCCTGGGGGCGGCGGCAGCGCGTGTCAGCGGGGGGGCGGGGCCCAGGGGGCCCAGCAAGGGAGCAATCTGAGTCTCTATCTCCCGGGTCTGGGTCCGCTGGGGGCCTTGGGACAGGGAAAGAAGCAGCACTGCTGTCCCCCTGCTGCCCCCCTGCTGCCCCCCAGCCCCAGCCTGGGCTACATCAAACCCGGAGGAGCAGGTCTAATGTCGGCGCTGAAGAGAAAAGTGCGTACAGCCAAACTCAGCCTTGAAAATCCTCGAAAATCCTTGAGAAGTGCCCCTTGGGCCCAGTGCATTGACCTGGGGTGCCCCTGGGACACCCTATCAGCCCCAGCCCCAGTTGCCAACTGTTCACTGCTGGGACCCCTGGCTGAGCTCCAGATGGAGCTATTGGCTTCATCCGTACGGACCACGTTGTGAGCACACATATCCATTTTGGCCAAAGGCAAACAGCTGGATCCATTGACAGGGGGACAATGATGCTCAGTGTTTCTGAGGCCCAGCGAGGGGCCGCAACCCACCCACAGCCATGCAGTGCCGGGCCAGTTTGGAGTACAGGTGTCCCAGCAGCAGTGCCGTCAGGCGGATGACCGGACTGAGCCCCAGGAGGCAGGGGGTCTGTGCAAGGAGGCTGCCTCTCCCACCACTGCATCCCTCCCCTTCCCAGGGCCTGGCCGGGCATCCCACTCACTTTCGAGGGTCGACCAGCTCCTCAGTGACATAGTTGAGGAAGTTCCAGCCGCTGAAGGCAAAGGAGCCCTGGAGGAAGGCCAGGGCCAGGTGACCCACGGAGGGTGTCATCCAGAAGTCAAAGGCATTGCTGGGCCTCAGCTCCTCGAAGTGTCCTGGGGGTCCAGAGGTCAAGGGTCAGAGTTGTCACCGAGGCCCTGTGCACAGCCCCACCCCGGCCCTACCTTGGAAGATCTGGACGAAGCCCACGCCAATGATGAGGGACAGGGCCAGGAGCTTCCCGCCGGTGAAGATGTCCTGGATGCATGTGGCCCAGCGCACGCTGGAGCTGTTCACCCACGTCAGGAGCACTGGAGAGGAAAGGAGAGAGGGCGGGTGGGCCACGGCCAAGTCCGGCCCAGGCTGCAGGAGGGCGGCATCCCCCCCAGCAGCTGGCGTGCAAGCAGCCCACCCCCTGAGGCTGAGCTCCCAAGGGGCTGGTGGCTGGAGGGGAACCCCCCCCTGCCCCGACCCACACAGTCCTCCCACCCGTGGGCAGCGAGCTGGGTGTGGGCCCAGGGTGGGCACTCACTCAGGCAGGCCATGGAGAGTGCGCGGGAGGCGGTGGCTGGGGGGATGCAGTTGGGGAACACGGGCTGCAGCACGTAGTTCGAGAAGGTCATGGAGATGACGGCCAGGCTGGTTGGGTACATGATGAGGACAGCACTCCAGAGAAGCAGGAAGCTGGAATGAGGGAGGGTCCGACTGGCACAGCGGGGCATCCTGCGCCCTGCCAACGCGCCAGAAGGCAGGGCCAGTGCTGTTGGGGTCTCTGCTCTAATGATGGACTTTTGCAACAGAGATGGCATTCCGCACGGTTAAACAGCTCCAGGCCGCCCTTGGGCAGGTGTTGAAAAGGACTGGAGAATCAGCCACCTTTCTAATAGCCATCTAGCTCTGGCCACGGGCTTTTTCCTGAGCTGGGGCAGGCTCTCCCGGGACCTTCGGTTATGGCTCCAGCTGGAGTTCTCAGCAGAGCATGGCTGCAGGGAGCTGGCTCTGAGCTGTGACCCCTGAGGGACAGGACCTTCCGTGCAAGGAGCCCTGGCTGGGGTTAGGGAGCCATTTATGTCCCGTCTGCCCGAATATTGCCACTGTGGGGTGCCCCCATGGGAGTAGGGGCTCTGCTCAAGTTTGTGAGGCCCAACCTCTTCCCAAGGGTTCTCCCTGCACCCAGGGAACTCCTAGACTTTGAGGGTGGGGACAGCTGCATCCAGGGACACCAATGACCTCCGGACTACCATGGTTGGTAGATTCCTCTTGGTCCTCTCCTTTACTCAGTGGCCTAACCCCTGCTCCCTTCTGCCAACCCTAGAAGTTAGGCACGCCTGGGGTCAGGCCTTGGGCCCTCCCCTCCCTCTCACTTCCTTCTCGAGTATTCTCTTAACCATACAGCACGATTTTTCTGCTTTCTCAGGTCCCAGTCCCCTTTGAGGACGCTCTCCCCAGAGCAGAGCATCCATGGACACATCTTCAGGGCCCCATCCACCGCTACCCCGTTAAAGACCCTGCGCCACATCCCTCGGAACCAAATTTTGTATACTTTGGCCTAGACTTTTCCTCTGAGCTCCAGACACCCTCCCGCCCAGACCGGACTAGACCATCTCCCCAGATATGCCACAGACCCCACCAGCATGGCAACCCTACCCCAAAACCTCCCCTCCCTGAAACTGCCATCCATGGAGTCTAACCAATGGGAAAGTGGCTGTCATCTCCTCTCCCTCATACCACACTGGATACCATGTCCTCTGCATGATTCTGGGATCTTCCTATACCTTTATTCAGGCCCTCAGCATGGCTCAGCTGGATAATTGCAATAGCTCTGGTCCCCCATCGTGCCCCCAGGCAGCGCCAGCACCTCCAAACCTTGGCACCTACCAGGGATGTGACCTGCCTCTGCCCACACCAGCTAGATCGGGCTCGCCCTCCAAGCCTTGGTGCAAGCGTGGTTTTTTCTGGAAGCTTTCCCTAGGTGGTGGCACCCAATTCTCTTGGCCATTGCCTCTCACGCACACCCTCAAAGCAAGGATCGTCTAGGTCTATATCAAGTGCAAGGGGCTCTCTCCCTTTTGCACTGTGGACAATTTGAGGACATTGATGGATCTTTTTTTTTTTTTTTTTTGCATCTCTCATTGTCTATTTGGAATCTCTTGTTATTGATGGATCTTTTTACCCCTGGTCCTCAACACATGGTAGGTGCTCAGCTAATGTTTACTGGTGAATAAAACTATGCCAAGGGGCTATGTAAAGGGGCACTCCTGCAGGGCGCTGGTAGGAATTTTATGTACCTTCCCCCCCAACACACGTGGGTTTACTAATCAAGGCTGCCCTCGCCTTGTTGCGAGCATCACCCAGGTGGGGAGTAGGCTTAAAGAAACATTTAGAAGGAAGCACAGAGAGGTCAAGGGGCCAGCCGGAGTGTCCTGCCCACCCTGGCCTTGGAAGGCTACCAAACACCTCCACCCTTTCTTCCATCCACCTCATGACCCCCCTGAGATGTGAGAAAAAGAAGGAATTGAAGTCCAGGGCCCAAGTGACCCTCCATTCCAGATTGTCGTCCCCTCCCCTACCGACCCTGCTGGTGCCCCACACTCACCCAGCCAGGCCCCCGAAGATCTCGGTGACATAGGCGTAGTCCCCGCCAGACTTGGGGATGGCGACTCCCAGCTCCGCGTAGCAGAGGGAGCCCAAGGCAGTGACACCTCCACCCAGGACCCAGACGAAGAGGGCCAGACCCACAGAGCCGGAGTGCTCCAGGACCCCCTTGGGGGAGATGAAGATGCCCGAGCCGATGATGTTTCCTGGGGTGGGGAGAGATGGGGAGGCCTCAGGTCTGGGGCCCCCTTAGGCAGCCCAGCGTTCTCCTCAGGCTCCCAGATGCTACAGTGAGGAAGGGAACCCGGGCTGTTCCCTGGAGGAGGTGGCGAGGGGAGTTGGGCCTGCAGGCAGGTGGATGCCACTAGGGACCTCAGACCCGGCAAATCCCACTCTGGGCTCATTATCTCCCCATTCCCCTGGCAGGGGAAGTCGCACCCTGTCCACCCAATTCAGGAGAGGAGTCCTGTTCTCAGTTCCTCTGTGCCCTGCTTGTTCCCACCGGGCGGGAGGGCGCTCAGCTGCTCAGGAACCTGCTTCCTGGGCTCCTCCCTGACCTAGAACCCAGACTTCAGACACAGACTCTGAAGGCACCTTGTTTCCTGGCACTGTTGAAATATTTCAGGTCCTGGGCAAGGGCCGGTGGGGTGAGGGAGAGGAACCGGTGCATTTTCAGGGCTGGGGGTAGGTCAGCAGGCATCACGGAAGGAACGGGGTAGGCAATGGCAGGCTGGCAGAGACTTGGCCAGCCCCGAGTCTGGAGAAGACTGCCTCTCTCCTTGAGACAGCCCGGTGGATGCCAGGACCACAGTGGGAAACCCCAGCTGGGGCTCAGGTCACTTCTCAAGATCTGCCTGTACAAGAGGTTTTGGCGAGGCTTCAGCAAGATACCATATAGGAAGCCCTCCACTCATTACAGCTGTATCCATATGTACTTGGCATCTTTGTGTGATTCTGCATACGTCTGCAGCCGCACCTGCTCTCCCTCACCTCCATCCCCCAGCACATTGTAGGTGCTCAATACACATCTGTCGAGTAAACTAAATGGGTGCATGAATGGCCTGATGTACAAAGCGGCACCGATGTCCTGACATGAAAGACTGATTTCCTCATCTGTGAAGTGGGGGCAGCCATCTCTAGTCCACTCTCCTGGAAAGGCCCTGCAAGGAGGAGGAGGAAGGTGGTCAGCCTCTGAGGCTCAGATGTGAAGGGAGTCTGCCATGGTCACCGAAGACCTGCCCTGTCCTTGGGCTGACTCGGAGTCTCGTGGAGTGTGGCATGTGTTGGGGGTGCTCGGTTGACTCACAGTGTCTGGGGGTGCTCAACCCGAATGCTCAGAGGTCCAAGCTGTGGTCTGCAGAGTAAGTTCTCAGGGTGAGCAAGACTCTGAGTGCCCACTGAGCTGTGAGCTCCCTGGCAGTTAGGGCAAAAAGGGCAATGTTCTGGGTGACCTGGGCCTCACCATCTGTGCACACAAATTAGGTCGCATCATTGGTGGTTTGCATGAGGACCTGCCCATGAGGAAAAATCCCAGAATGCACAGGCCCCATGAATAAAAAAGCAACACCGCTAGGAGCTGGCGCTCAGTCCCTCAACAGGATGACCCTACCTCCCAGGTCCTGCGGGAGAGTGCACACCCATCGAGGCAGAGCCTGCCTGCTCCACCTGCCAGGCCCACAGGCCGGTCTGGCCAAGGACACAGCTGTGGCTGCCAATCTGCATGCATTCCTTGTCCACGGTGCTAGCCCCCACCCCGCCCCCGGCCGACACAGATTTCCAGTCTGGACGGCCACGGTGCCCCACTTGGTTTTCCAGTCACATCCCAGGAGCCCTAAATACATCCAGATAAGGACGAAAGAATTCCTGTCCCCCAGCCCCCAGAGGTAAGCTGAGCCCTCAGCCTACTTACAGGGGGGAGAGGGGCCACCTCCCTTATCTACCCTGCGGGCCTGGGGCCTGGCTCGGCTTTCTAAAGGGTCTTTGAGTTCGCTCTATCCGGCAGTGTAGCCTCTGTTCTCAGGGCTTGGTGGAGTGGGATTTGCCAAAAGCCAGTGAGGTTGGAAGCCAGCGGGGGCTGGGTGGCCTTGGAATGAGCTGGGTGCCTTCAGGCTGTGGGTATCCAGGGACCCGAGCAACCCAGCCCTTGGGGACCCCGGCACTCTATGTGGTTCAGCATGGTGGGGCCTCATGGGCATAGCCCTTGGGGAAGCCACCTCGCCTCTTGTCCTCCCAGGTTGGGGTCTGAAAGGGACGTGTCACTAGCCTGTGCCCAGGGGCTGGAGACTCCGATGCTGGCACTGGGGGATGGGCCAGGGGATCATGATTGTGTGGACACATGGCCTCAGCCTACAGTGCAGGGCTTCTTTCTCCCAACGCCGCTGAAAGGGCCTCTCCTTCTGGACCCGGACGACCTCTAGCATCTGCCCCAGGTTTGTGCCGGAAGGTGGCAGAAAACCCCACTGAGGTCCACTGGCTGCTCTGGGGACCATGTGGGCTGGGTGGGTAGCTCTGCAAGGAGCCACAGGGGCCAGGGGCTAGGGTGAGTGGCAGAGGACGGGGGGGCGGGGGGGGGGCCTCCGGCGTCTGAATGATTACAGGAGGTCTGGAGGAGGGACCACGGAGCTGTAAGGGGCACGGCGGGCGGGGGGGGGGAGGGTGCCTGCCCAGCCCTCCTCGTGGTGGTGGGCTCAGGCCCCCCTTCTCAGCCCTCGTGTTCAGGTCCAGCAGAATCAGCCCTGCTGGATTCAGGACAGAGCAGTGGACAAGCCCAGCCCTTGGGGGGACCTGTTCTGGAGGAAGAGGGGCAAGGGCAGGAAGTAGGGAACAGGGATGGGCTGGGAGATACTACTGAGCGCCCGGTCAGGTGTCTGCCAACAGCAGGCTGGGGGAAATGCAGGTTCCAGGGCCTCCACAGTCCCATCCACCCCGTGGCCGGGGGGCTCTGTGGTCCTTGCGGGTCCTTGGCGGCAGGGCCAGAGCTACCGCACAGGTGGGTGAGGAGGTGAGCCCCCACCAGGAGGCCCCCCTTCGGTCTCCTCCCGCCCCTCTGCCCTCCGCGCACGCTGGGGGGTTCTTTATCACATTAAGATGTTTGGGCTGATGGGGCTTACTCGGCTCCGCAGAGGGACGAAGAAAGGGCCATTGTTCTCCTGGTTGTTGCGGTGTGCCCTGACCTATTTCTGGGAGGCAGTGGCTGACCAGGGAGGTCCCAAGGGTGGACGGTGGAGGTCATGTTGGTGGAAGGAACCAGTTGCCCTCGGTGCGTGTGGGGGAAAGTGCAGTCTGATTTTGGGGGAGGGTGGGCAGGGAGGTCCTGTCAGGCCAGGCTGCCGGCACCACCCCTCCTCGCTAGAAACACTTTGGGGAGTCAGCTGTGTGACCTCAGGCCAGCGCTGCCCTTCTGGGCCTCAGTTTCCCCTTTTGCGAGGTAGGGCCACTGAGCTAGGGGGCAGCAGAGGGCTGGTTCAACCCCGACTTCGGCAGAGGCCCTGCTGGGCAGGGCGGACACATTCTGCGCCTCTGCACAGGGTCTAAGGAAACACAGTCTGCTCACGGGCCCCTGGCCTCCACGGTGGCAGGTCTCTCCTCAGCTCACCAGATTCCCAGAAGCTGCATCACCTCCAGGAAGCCCTCCCTGACCTCCGACCTTGGCCCACTCCCATGGTACCTAGAGGATGGTGAGGAAGGGATTCTTTATTTGCCGCTCTGCATGGGTCCTGCATTCACAGAGGGCCGGGTCTGCACCCTGGCCTGCTGCGATGAGGAGCCTGAGTCCCCCAGAGGACAGAGAACCCACAGCGCCTAAGTCGTCTACACACGCCCTTGCCTATCTGTGCCTCATTTAGCTAGCGGGCCCACAATGGGGGTTCTTCCTGTCACACTGGCCTGCTGGCCTGAGACAGAACAGCTCTGGGACTCCCGGGTCTGATCAGGGGCTGGCCATCGGCCAGGCCTCCTTCCTCTGCTCTGGGCAACGAGTCCCAGCACCTCCCCATTAGGATGTGACCCATGAGGCCTCTGGGAAAGAGCTCCAAATTCCCATCAGTCGGTCCCTGGGGCCACAGACAGCGGGGCTAGTTGAGAGTCCCCAGATCTGGGTTCGAATCCCAGATGCCTCATGGTGGGGGCAGGGGCGGGGTGCTGTGGACCAGATACTTCACCTATCTGTGAAGTGGGGAGATGAGGCAGTGACGTGGGTGCGCTCCCACCCTGCCCGGTACATCAGAGGCCCCCGGAAGTGCTTACGAATCTCACTATTGTCATCTACTTTGGAGATACCCCAGGCCACCCAGTGTGGCCTTGGGAGACCTGACCCCCAGGGATGAAGGGGTCAGCGGCCAGAGCTCTGCTTTGGGGGCCCTGCTGTCCCCCGGGGTGAAGCCCACGCCTCCAAACACACGAGTGTCCTTAATGAGCATGTGTCGGGCACCCCTTCGAGGAGACAGAAGTGCCCTCTGAGGTTGTTGGCAGAACTCCAGGGAGGTGAGTGGGGATGCCTCCAGGACATGTCTGGAATTGCCAATTGGCCCGCGGGCACCTCCGGCCTAACCCACTTTCCTTTCAAGGGAGGGATGAACACAAGTGTGGAGCTCTCTCTGCCTGGCTCAGCCCAGCCCGGCCCGCCCAGCAAACTTCGCCTGTGCCCAGCCTCCGGGCTGAGTCAAGGTCACGGATGAGCTCCACTCCGCTGGATCCAACCATCCACCCCTAGACTGCATCTTGCCTGCCTCATCAATGGCATTTGGCAGGTTAAGCCCTCCTCCCACCTTGCTGGCTTCTCCTTCTGGACGCCTCTGCTGGTCCTTCTCTTTCCTGACTTCCAGATGTTGAGTGCCCATGGCACAGTCCTGGGGCCTCTGCCTCCTTCTACACTTCCTCCCTTGGAGACCTCATTCAGTCCCACAGCTTCTGTTGGCAACTCCCAAATTTATATGCCTAGCATGGACCTTTTCCCTAAGCTAAACCTGGATAGCCAACTAATTACTCAACAAATATGCATCTCAGATTTCACATGTTCAAAATGAGATCCCTGACTTTCATTCCCTTGCCCCCCAGACCTACTCCGCTCAGTCTTTCTGGATCAATAAACAGCAAACCGGGCTCCCAGAGGCTCAGGCCCAAACCTGGGGTCACCCCTTGACTCTTCTCTTTCTCCCACACCTCACACCCAGTTCATCACAAATCCTTTGGCTCCATCTTCCAAACACATCCAGAACTGAACCTCCCCTCAGCACCTCACCACCACCACCCTGCGCTGAGCCGTCACTGTCTCTTACGCAAGTGACTCAAGTACCCTCTGGACCAGGCTTCCTGCTTCTACCCTTGCTGCCCACAGCTTCTTCTCCATAGCGAGCCCCATCCCATGCCATCCCGTACCCTAGCCCATACCATCTATCCCGGCCCTCATCGCAGGGAGGTTTATCATTTGCTCTTTGCCTCCCTGTTTATCATTGGCTCTTTGGCTCCCTGTTGATCAATCATTTGCTCTTCGGCTCCCTGTTGATCAATCATTTGGTCTTTGGCTCCCTGTTGATCAATCATGTGCTCTTTGGCTCCCTGTTGATCAATCATTTGCTCTTTGGCTCCCATGCTGGGACATCAGGTCCAGGGGGACAAGGCTTTTGTCAGTCCTCTTCCCTGCTGTGTCTCAAGCACCTAGAACAGTGCCTGGCACGGTTCTGCACCGAATTGTTGAATCGATGAATGAGTGTGTCCGGTGCTGGCGGGCCCCCACCCTTGTAGCCAGAGCGGCCTCGGCCCCCATCACCGAGGACATCTGCCTCTGGGCTGGCGCAGCCTCAGTCTGTTTCCCTGTCTGTAGATCAGGGCTCTGAGACACAGATAAGGTGTTTCTGGTTTTATGTCTCCTCAGGGTCCCTATGAGGAGGGGCCGAGCTTGTGGACAGAGCCATCCTCTGAGCAGCCCAGCTACCCCTGGCTCTGGAGACAACAGAGAGGGGCCTGCCCATCCTTGGATGAGCACGGATTGGCTCCTAAGGAGATGGGGTTCATGAAGCAGAACTCTGAGTCCCTGAACATACTTGAGCCTGACACACGAACATCAGCATAGGTGGGGTACTCGAGTCGAGGGGAGAGAGTGGAGGACAAGAGAGCCTGGTCAGCAGATCCAGGGTGATTCCCACTCTGCTGGGCACACGCATTCCTTGGGTGTGGATTGGGAGAGGGAGCTAGCGGGGGGCCCCGAGTCAGGAAGAGAGATTCTGTACATACAGCCCTGGGTGGGGTTGGGGAGTCAGGGGAGATTCCTTTGTCCCTTTGTTTGTTCATCCATCCATGGTCGAGTGGGGAGCTTGGTCAATCCCAACCTTCCCCCATCGAGGGCTCTGAATCTGGCCCCAAGTTTTGCCCAGCACCAGAACAGTATGAGGAAGGGCACTGAATTGGAAGATTGGGTCCAAATCGAGTTCCAAATCCCAAGTCTACTGCTTGCAGAAGTGTCATTTAACTTCCAACCTCCGTTTTTTATGTCTGTAGAATGGATGTAAACACTCTCATCTTGCCAGGTGGGCAGGAGAATCAAATGAGATAAAGGGAGAGCATGATTTCATAATGTAATAAGAGGTGTTTTTCAGAAGAGGTATTAGATGCAGCGGTGTCTTAAGAACTCCTGCCCAGCTGGCTCCTTTCCCCACCCCCCCAGGCCGGGCTGTTCCACTCCAGGTGTGCCAGCTGGGGCCAGCAGGTGCTATCCTAAACACACTTCTGGTGGAATCTTCCTCCAGCCCAAAGCCCTTCCATTTCGTTCCATTCTGGAAAGCCCCACTCCTCGGCCTGGGACGAGGCAGAGGTTACAAGGAAAGAGAATTATAGGATCTTCTGGGAGGGGCTATTTGAAGTTTTGGAGATAGCAAGCGCAAGGAGCTCATAACAAACGAGAAAGATGGTGAAGTCGAATATAAAGTCCTCAAGGCTTTTAAAGTTAAAACATGACACTCTGGAGACATTTTTTTTACTTTGGTTTCCCTGGGGCAGGAAGTTGGGGTAAGATGTGGGAGCTGGACTCCGCAGAACAGCATGTCGGGAGGGGGCGGGGCCTCCAGGGCATCAGGTGGGAAGGGCAGTGCAGACCCTGACTCAACCCACAGAGGCTTCCTGCCGCCATCTCCTCTCCCGTCTGGGCCACATCCATTCTCCCCTTGTCTGTCTCTTGCCTGCTGGAATCCTTCAAAACTCCCTAAGCAGGGTCGTTGGACCACCACTGAGTGTCCTGTGCTGGGGTCAGGTCTTCTGGGTTCCCTTCCTGAGTCTGCCACCCTCGGCCAAGTCACCTCTTATCCCTGCTCAGCCTTCAAGGTCTGGAGGCCAAGTGTGCGGTGGACCTGGAAGAGCAGGAAAGGGCGGAAGAGTGGGGGTGCAGCAAGGGCCGAGCTGGGATGCACAGGACTACAGAGTCTGTCCTGCGGACCTCACGTGATGGTGGAGCTAGCCTCCTCCATGCCCACCGCCACCACCGGGGCTCTCTTTCCAAGGAGAGAGGAGCCAGCAGCCTCCACCTGACCTGAAGTAGATGGGATATGGGAGGAGGCAAAGTAGGAATACAGCGCAATGATGGCCACTTAACCAAGGCAGCCCAGGAAGAACTGTGTCTCTCCCTGCACCTAGCGGTCTCCGTAGCCGGCTCCAGACACGGCCAGCCTCTTGACTTCATGGCCCATCCATCATGTGTGGGCTTCTCCTTCCTCGGGAAACAGATCCTGGAGAGGGTGTGGGCCAGGGCAAGACTCTAACCGGTATCCTGGCCAAATCCCTGGACCCAGCCCTTCCTCCCAGCAGATAGTGGAGCAGGGATGTCCTAGGCCAAGAAGGTCACAGGAGCTGCTCCTGGAAGACTCCATTCCAGGGGCAAATGGGTGAGACGGGGGAGCTTCCTGCACAGGGTTTGTGTTCTGGGGCAACTTTCAGTGTGAGGGTGGGGATGGCCAAGAGCCAGATCCCAGCCCCAGTTCAGGAGCTCCCAGTGTGGGGGCAGAGGAGGAGGAGGTGAAGACTCCAGTCTGCCCTCCTGAGCCTCCAACTTTCTCCACCACCAGCGGTCTGAGGATGGGCGGGCCGTGGGTGCACAAGGAGATCCTACTGGCTGGGGAGGGGAAGACCTGGCAGGCAGTAGAATAAAGCAGTCCAGACCCCTGGCATTCATCTGCCCAGTCTGTGTCTCCTGGGACACAGGAGATGGAACAGACCACTCCCAGGAGGGTCTCTGAGCACTTGGTGTGGACACAGGTCCACAGATGACCTAGTTCCTGAGGAGTCAGCATTCATGACTTGGGCCTTGTCCCCTGAGCCCTCTGCTGACCCAGAAGTCCCCGTACAGGGGCAAGACACATGGATCTATTCTCAGGTGGGGAAGATGGGGCCAGAGGATGTGAGTGTCTGTTGGGATCCCAGCCCAGGAAGCAGGTGGCTTTTCTGCAGGGTTGGCCTGCCCACCCCATGGCCAGCTTCCCCAGTCACTGACTGGTCCACCCTCTCCCCAGGGTCCTGCCACCAAACTCTGCAATAATTATATACTCTGAACCTATTTCCCCCTCTGGGCTGGCTCTACCCGTCCAGTGTCCCCACAGGGTCTCCTGCTTTGGAAGAATAAATCACCCACACTGCATGGCTCCTGGATCCTATACACATAGTAGAGACTGGAGCCACAGCCCAGAACTTGGAGCCTTAAGCTGGGTCAGCCTATCCAGTCCCCATACTTACAGGGCTCCTGCACTCCAGGCAGGATGATAGGGACCTCCCTTTCACAGATGAGAAAACTGAGTGCAATTTGCCTTGCTGAAACCCGCAGCAAAGTAAAGGCAGCCAGGGAGATTCCAGCGGTGGATGGGACGGGCACCTCCCTCAGGTGCAGAACTTCGGGGCGCCTGGGGAGGTGGGAACAAGAAGCCCTACTGCCCCTGTGTGAGGGGAGACACCCGCAGGTGCTCTGGGCATCCCCTCACGTGTCCCACAGTCGCAGATGGTAGGAGCGCCCGCAGCGGGGTGCCCCTTGTTTTGGGCAGCAGTGCACCCCAAGCCTTTGGCCCTGCCACCCCAGGCACCCGCCCGCCGCGGCCCCTCTCACCGATGATGATGGTGCAGGCGCTCACCAGCCCGATCTCCTTCTTGAGCGCCACCCGCTCCGAGGCGCCGGGGCCGGGGCCCGGGCCGGGGGAAGGCGAGGGTGCAGGGCCGGGGTTCCCGCGCCCGCTCGGCTGCTGCGTGTGGCCGGCCATGTCGCTGTCCCGCCGCGTCCCCGCTCCCTGCGCTGCCCAGTCTGTCCGACCGGCCGCCGGTCCGTCGGTCCGTCCGTCTGTCGGTGCGCTCGCCCGCCTTCGCAGCCCGGACAGCGCCCACAGGCGGGCGCATGCGCTGGCGCGGGGCCCGGGCACTGGGCCCCGGGGCTGCGGGGGCCAGGGAGGGGCGGAAGGAGGACCGGCTGGCAGCCCCCCTCCCCCACCTTCCTTAAAGGGAACTGCCCGCACCCCCGCTGCCTGGGAAGGAAGGAGAGGACTTGGGGCAGACCTAGGAAGAACTTTCTAGTTGAACTAAGGAAGAGGCCCTCCCACTGCCTGAGTTACATCTACTCGCGGGGTGGGGTGGGGGAGCAGAGCTCAAAGGCAAGACTGTCCCTGCCCGCAAGGAGACTGAGGAAGCCGGCAAGAATAATAGCTGTCTGTGTACTGGGACCCTCTGCGCGCTAGCGCTTCCCTACTCCTTAAATCCTGGCACGGACCCCGAGTGCGCGCCTTGCGGACAGAAGGGTGGAGGTTGACTCCGTTCTACAGGTGGCAGTTGAGGCCCAGAGATCCGTAAGGAGGATCACAGAGCTAGCGGCAGGGCCCAGACGCAAACCCTTTCTGAAGCCTCCTTGGTTTCCAGACGGTGATGGCTGGGTGTGAGATACCGCTCTAGGAGGGGTGCGTCCAGGAAGCCCTCGGAGGGGGTCAGGAGACCCTAAACACCCACCATCAAAAGTCTGGCCTCTAACCCCTCATCCAGAGCCATTAAGGGAGTCCTGGAAGAAGTTCTGCCCAACCCTCCCCCCACCCCACCCCACCCCCGCCCCGCCCGGCTGCGCTCTGGGCTGCGTCTGGCAGGTTCCATCAGCAGATGCCGGGTCACAGGTGAGAGTGGGGGCTCGGCGGACTAGAACTCGGGTCTTTGGCGAAGGCCCTGCGCAATCCATCTCGGCTCAAGGAGACGGGGCCACCTCAACAGGCCAGGAGACACCGAGAAGGGGGCTGCGGCTCCTGAGGTCGCGGAGGATGTCGGGCGTGCAGGGTCCCAAGGAAGCCGCCTCCTCCCGGAAGCCGTCGGGACCGTGCAGCCCCGGCCCGCGCAGCAGACACAAGGGGGGCGGCGTCGGGGGCCACCGGGGCGGCGGGCGGGGCGAGCCTGGCACTGTGCGGCCGGCGGCGGAACAGCCTTTGTCCTTTCCTGGCGGCCGCCGCGGCGCGCCGTCCCCTGCATGTGGATGAGGCCGCGCCGGGCGCCCCGTCCTTCCCCCCTCGCCGTGGTCCGACGGCCTCCGGGCAGCCCCGGGGTGGGGCGGGGGCTGGGGTCCGGCGCTGGGCTGCGGGCGGAGCATCCAGGTGAGAGCCCGGCGGCTCAGGGAGTCTGGCGGCGGGGGAGGGACCTTCGAAATTGGGGGCGGGGATCTGGGGGTAGGGAGCGGGACGACCCCGGGTGGAGGGCTGGGGGGACGCGGCGGGGGAGGCCACCGGCGAAGCTTCAGCCTTCGCGCTCGCGTCGGAGTCCGGCATTCTTGGCGCCCTCTGCCTCCCGCCCCAGAGACGCGTTCAGCAGCCGGCTTTCTTAAAGGAGCCTCGCGCAGGGGGCGGGGTGGGGGCGGTGGCACGGCTCCGGAGACTCCTGAGGTCGCTGGGTGGGGTGGGGAGCTGGGGTGTCACTGCTGGTTTGACTCTCCCCACCCAGGGGCCTTTGCAAAGCTAGGGTCCGCTGGGAGAGCGTCCAGCCAGGGCTAGTGCGTCCAGGGGTTGGCGCGAGCCTCACGCACTGGCCAGGGGCCTGTGGGTTTTGAGCATGGCTCCTGAAATGTGGAATATGGGTTTGAAGAGAAGGAGTGACTCTAGGGCACCGGTAGGATGGAATTTGCATGTTATTGTCCAGACCCACAGTTCAAGAGGACATTTTAGTGGAATTGAACTAGAATCTGCAAATCCCAATGGGAATAAAAAGTTGGCAAGATTGGTTTACATCCCAAAGTCAATCAGTACAATTCCCCACATTAACAGAGAAAAGGCAAGAAAACCATAACATCTTCTCAACAGATTCAGAAAGTAGTCATCCATGATTTAAACAAACAGAATGTACTCACCAAATTAAAAACAGAAGAGAACTTCCTCAGTCTGATAAAGGTTTCTACCCAAACCCCAAGTCCTCCAAGAAACAAACAAACCCCCCAAACCTTGCAGCTAACATCATGTTTAATACTGAAATGCTGAATGCTCTTCCACTGAGATGGGAAACGAGGAAGAATGTTAGCACTCATCAACATTGTGCTGGAGGTCCAAGCCAGTGCAATAAGGCAAGAAAAAGAAGAAAAAGGGCTCACCTTTTTGTCGCCGAAATTTAGAACAATGACCACACTAAATGCTTGTGAGGATGTGGAGCAACAGGAACGCTTATTCATTGCTCGTGGGAGTGGAAAATGGTATAGCCACTTTGGAAGACAGTTTGGCAGTTTTTTTGCAAACCGTATTCTTAGCATGCAATCCAGCAGACCTACTCCTTGATATTTACCCAAAGGAATTGAAAACGTATATCCACACAGAAACCTGTGCCTGAGTGTTTATACTAGCTATATTCAAAAGTGCCCAAACTGGGAAGTAACCAAGATGCTCTTCAGTAGGTGAATGGATAAACTGTGGTATGTCCGCACAGTAGAGTGATATTCAGTGCTAAAAAGAAATGAGCTATTACGTGATGAAAAGACATAGAGAAAACATAAATGTATGTTATTAAGTGAAAGAAGCTAATCTGAAAAGAAATAGAAAGGTCTGAAAATAGGAAAGGAAGACCTAAAACTGTATTGTGGCTCAGTCGGTTAAAAGTCCAACTCTTGATTTCGGCTCTGGTCACAATCTCAGGGTCGTGAGATTGAGCACTGTGTTGGGCTCTGTACTCAGTGGGGAGTCTGCTTTAGATTCCCTCTCTACCTCTGCCTCCCCACTCTCTCTCTCTCCAAGATAAATAAATAAATCTTAAAAAAAAAAAAAGACAAAACTGTCTCTTACATATGACACTATTGGGTAAAAAAATATACAAGTAAATTTAAGGTTAGTTAATTTAGCAAAGTCACTGGATACTAGGTCAATATATAATAACTAATTGCATTTCTTTTTTTTAAAAAAGATGTTATTTATTTGAGAAAGAGAGAGAGAGAGACAGCATGAGAGGGAGTGAGCACTAGCAGGGGAGAGGCAGAGGGAGAGGGAGAAAGAGAATCCCAAGCAGACGACATGCTGAGTGTGGAGCCCAATGCAGGGCACGATGTAGGGCTCCCTCCCGTGACTCATGAGATCACGACCTGAGGTGAAACCAAGTGTCAGATGCTCAACTGACTGAGCTATCCAGGCGCCCCACTAATTGTATTCCTATGTACCAGCACCAACTAGAAAATAACATTTCTAACACCATAAAAATCAGATACCTAAAAACAAATCTAGTGAATTATGTGTATAATTTCTATACAGAAAACTATAAAACATCACCTAGAGAAACTGTAAAACATATAAATTAATTGAGGAGTATACTGTGTTCATGGATTAGAATTTAAGGTGTTGGTTTTCTTCAAGTTGATCTGTAGACTTGATCTAGAGACCCAAAGCACTCACATTACTCCCAAGGGGTTTTGTTGTTACTTGCTTGGATTTGGGGGAGGGGGAGAGAGGTGGCGAAATTTGACAGGCTGATTCTAAAATATATATGAAGAAGAACAAAGTTGGAGGACTTACTACAGCTAACAACCATGTGGTAACCACGCAAGGATAAACAAACCAACCAGCGGAACAATGCAGACATTGCTGAAATAAACCCATCCGTCTCCAGGATCCTGGTGTACCACCACAAACCGCCATCCCAGAGCACAGACTTTTCAGTAAATGGTGCCGGATCAATTAAGTATCCATATTGAAAAAAAAAAAATACCCTTCACCTCTACGTTATACCACATCCTAACACCAAGTCCATGGCTGTGCGTATGAAGTGTGCGTGTAGAGATAAAAACAACAGAGCAGCTGGAGGAAGACGTAGGGGAGAGAATAGATTCACTTTCTTAAACAGGACACAGAAAGCACTCTTGGAAAAAAAAAATGATGAATTGGACTCCGTTAGAGTTAGAAACTTCAGTTAATCAAAAGGCATGTTTAAGAGAGGGAAAAGTAAGCCACATGTGAGAGAAGTCATTTCAATATGAATATCTGATAAAGAGCTTATAATTAAAAAATATGAAAGCCACTACAAATCAGTAGGAAGAGGACTTTAAGTAGGTGCTTCACAAAAAAAAAAAGAAAAAAAAAAAAAGAATGTCCAAGGGGCTGGTAAACTCCTGAACAGGTGCTCAACCTTATTAGTCATCAGGGAAATGCCACTTAAAACCAGAATGAGATACTACCGCACATTCACCACCGCGGTTGGCGAGGGTGTGGAGAAACGTAGGACTTCGGTACTGTGCTGGAGGGGGTGTGCTCGGCGCCCCCCCGCCCATGCGGTAAACCATCTGGCTGTATCTCCAAGTGCCCATGGCCCAGCATCTCCATTCTGTATCAGTTGCCTGTTGGGTACCACCTCAGATCCTCTAGCCTCACCTTGCTACTTTTTTCTCCCTTTCAAGTACAACCTCCTGGCTCCTGCCATCATGCCCTGGGCTTCTCTGCTACCTGAGGTGTGGGATAATGAAGGACCACCCCGGCACCCACAAGCTTGTAACCAAAGTGCAGGGGTGTGAACAAACTTGGGCTTATTCTTTGGTGATGACAGATGGGAGCCAGTGGATAAATTCTTCCCCATCCTCGACCTGGATGGGCTGTCACACATCACGTTCATTAGAAAGTCTCTTGTGAGAGGGTCCCTCAGGCTCAGCAGTCAGATGCTTTTCGTGCCAAGTGGTGGCCAGCTCTGAAACTCGTCTCCGTATTGGCTCTTTTGCCTTCCTCCCTCCCTTTCTCCTCCCTCTTGATTCCCTGCGATTGCATCCCTTAATTAAGAAGCACCACCTAAACTTTTATTATTATTATTATTATTATTATTATTATTATTATGTTATGTTAATCACCATACATTGCATCATTAGTTTTTGATGTAGTGTTCCATGATTCATTGTTTGTGCAGAACACCCAGTGCTCCATGCAGAACGTGCCCTCCTTAATACCCATCACCAGGCTAACCCATCCCCCCACCCTAGAAGCACCACCTAAGCTTTTGCCTGAGACTCTGTTTCTGGAGGGCCCGGGCTAAGAGGCACTCCCAGGGATATACCCAACGGAAATAATGTATAAATGCACTAAAAGACATCTACAATATTATTTATAGCCGTGCTCTTCACAGCAGCCCCAGACTGGAAACCCGTATAACCATTACCCATAAAATGGATAAGTACGTCATCAGAGTACGTTCAAATTCTGCAGGAGATGAACACAGGAAATGGGCACTGAGCAAATGGACAGATAAACAGATTGCTACCAGGCTGCAACGTCCATAAATCTCAAACACGTAATGTTGAGCAAAAGAAGCTGAATGTGATATAATATTCTGGGGTGATGCCATTTACATGAAGTTCTAAAACAGGCAAAATCTATGTGTGCCGCTAAAAGTTAAGATAGAGGTCACCCTTGAAAGTAAGGACTGGGGGGAGGGCCATGAAAGGGGTTCTGGGGTGCTGGTCATATTCGATGTCTTTTTCTAGATGCTGGTTATAAAAGTATGCTCAGTTAGTGAAAACTCATCAAGCGGAACATTTAGGATTTGTGCAGTGTTTTTTTTTTTTTTTTTTGTAGGTAGGTTCCACTCATTTTGACAAGAATAGGACATTCATCATGTCGTAGGCAGGGTCCCTGGGTGGGAGAGGATCTGCTCGGTGTGTGTGTGTGGGGGGGGGCGCGTCTCTGAGCTTGCTCCTTCCCCACCAGCTGCTCATGGGCACTGAAGCCCTCTCAGGGCTCCCACACCTGTCCCAGCCTCGGTGCCGCTCTGCTTCCACGTTCTAACCCGGTACCCCCTCAGACAGCCTCAGCTTCTCCCTGACTGCCACCCTGGTCCTGATCCCAAACCACTCCCTGGCCCAGTCTCAAGCATCTCTTCAATGATGCTTCTCGGGGACCTCTCTCTGCCTCTGTCTCATAGGGTTCTCAGCCCCAGACCTTGTTGCTGTTCCTTCTTGTCTTCTCTCTCCTCCCTCTGCCCCCTCCCTGGACAGCCCCTACTCATGTGGAAACTCAAGCAGACTCCACGCTTAAAGTGGAGTCTGCACAGGGCTCAATGCGGGGCTCGACCCCATGACCCATGAGACCATGACCTAAGGTGAAACCAAGAGTCAGATGCTCGACGGACCGAGCCACCCAGGCACCCCTTCACATGGCTAAATATTTAGAAGTTATAAATGAAATTCTGCCATGTTCCAGCCCTCATTCACACCCCAGGCCGGTCCCGAAGGCCACTATCAACTGAGGGAGGGTAGGGTAGGAGCTGGGGCAGTGCCCGAGCCTGCTGGGCATGAACACATACCTGGGATGGCGGTTGGCCTGGTCGCCCTTTCGATTTCCAGACCTTTCTAATTCCCTCTCAAACGTCACTAAGGGACAGAGAGTGGAGGAAGCACCGTTATGGGGAATGTGGCCTGCCTGATCGCTCTTCTTGGTGAGAGCCAGCTTTATGAAAGCATCATCTCTTTTTCTGGTTTCCGAGAGTGGAGGCTGTGCCTGGCCCCCTACACACACACACACACACACACACACACACACACACACACACACTCACTGCTCTTAGCCCAGCGTCTTCCAGCCTGGGGGGCCCTTGTATTACACCTGTTCCTCTCCCACAATTCACCTTTGTTCAACTAGTTCTCACACTTTAAAATGTCCTATGAGACTGAACTTAAAACAAAAATCTTCATATTTGATGCTGGTGACATTGTGGATATGGTGTGGGGGGCCTATGGCAGGGACCCCTTCGTCCAGGACTAAGGAGCCAACTTGCACATTCAGGGCTTCTAGAATGAACAAAGGAAGGGTGTGTTGCTTCATAGGGTCCTCACCCACTCCCTCCTGTCTCCGATCCCCGAACTCAGGCTGCCCCCACCTTGGGCCTTCATCACTCTGTACCACGCAGCCCAAGCACCTGATACTCTCCACCACCAACCCTTTCCTCAGGGCTGACAGCAGCTTCTCTGCCACCCCAGGATTGCTCCAGAGTGCAAATCTAGTCCCCCTCCCCCATCCCCAACTGTCCTGGCTCAGTGCAGTCATGGGGGTGCGGGCCAACCCTTCACGCTGATATCTCAGCAGGGAGACCATTTAACTTACAGTCCACACTGGGAATGACAGTGGTTCTATGAGTATACACCAGGATAACAGGTGTAAACCAGGGAGTCCGAGCAAGCTAGAATGTGGGGTCAGTCCCTTTAAAGCCACTGACCCCAGCTGTGCCTGCTCAGCTGTTGGCCCCCACTTGCCTGGCCCACGCTGTCCCCCCGGGCCCTGCACGCCCCTCCCACCTGTATGTTCATTTGTTTCTTGTGAGTCAGCCCGGTTGTCACCTTCTTCAGGAAGCCATCCTGGTTCCCAGCCTGGATGGCGGGCCTATTCTGTGCCCACGTGGCCACCTCGGCTCGCTGCTCCTCTCCCCCACGGGGCCAGATCCTCCTCGAAGGCAGAGGCCTGGCCTTACTTCCAGCACATAGGTCTTCTGTGACGATGCCCGGGTGTCTGACCTGGTCCTGCTCTGCCACTGACTTCTAAACTGAATGAGTCATTTAGCGTCTGTGAGGTTAAGGGTGTGGGGGTGGTGCATGAGCCTTCCGAACCCACAGCTGTCCTGGGCCGGGGGGGCGGGGGATTTCTTGTCCAGACCCTGGGGTTCCTCGGCCCACTGGTCAGAATAGGGAAATGGAGGGGACGGATGACCTTCCCCAAAGGTCACCCTTGCCCAGGCTTTCACTCAAGGACACCTGCCATTCCAAAAGGTGCCACCAGAGGGCAGCTTCCCTAGCCCTGGGATGAATCCCGCCCCCGCCCCCGCCAGGTGTCCTGCCTTTCTCTGATGTCAAATAATCAATCCAGGCCTTTGCTGGACCCTGTCCAAGGGGGTTGGGCAGGGCAGGACAGGCTTCCTGGGACCAGGACCCAGCTTCTCCTGGGACCACTGGAGTCATCTGAGAGACAGGGAAGTCCTTCCCAAGGGCTGCCCAGGCTCCCTCCTGCTGCTGCCTGAGTGGGGAAGCTTGCCTCCTGGCCCGAGAGATGCAGGGGAGGCCCCCGGGGCTGTGGGTGCTGGCCTGGGTCAGGAGACTCATAGTGAAACCAGAGACATCTCGTAGTGAAATTCATTCCGTGCAACACACCTGCCTGGGGCAGGCCTGGGGAGGGACTGGAAGGCAAGAGAGCTGCCTGCGGTGGCGGTGGCGTGGGGAGGGCCCAGAGCCTTATCTGATGGGCCCCGGCCTTTCTCACAGCTCAGTGGAGCCGCCCTGACAGGCCGACCATGGCCCGGTGGGCAGGGGCTCCGCAGGCCCCGAGGGCCCAGCCTCCCCACCTGCCCAATAGGCAAGGAGGCCCTGAGCCTGGGAAAGGCGCGGGCGGTGGAGCGGGTGCCACTGGAGGGGAGTGGGTGCCCAGGCAGGCCCCTCCGAGGCTCCGGTGTCTCAAAACACCAAGAAATGTCAAAACCAGTTGCAAAAAATTGAGGCCATCTAGAGAGTAGTTCGAACACACTACCACTTGAAACGGAAAAACGGGACTGCACATCACCAGATCCTATTTGGATTTGAGAACGCAACAGGTCCCGGGACGCTGCAGGACGCTATTCTGCGGGCGTGGACTTAGTCCTGCGGGTGGCTTGGGGACCGTGTGTGGAACATCACTGGGGGACCACACAGAAGGTCTGAACATGACACCCTGGACGGGGCGGCCCTTTGGCTGCCCCCACCACCCACCCACACCTGGGTCCCCCTCCTGTGGGGGTACCCCCTGTGCTGACCGAAGCCAGGGCTGGCGGGGAGGGCAGGGAGGTTTGGCTGCCTTCGGCTGTGGGGGTGAGCCACTCTGGAGAAACGGAGTCCCACTTTTCCAGGGTCCTGTCTGGATAGGGCCGGCAGGGTCCTGGGTGCCCCCAGAAGGGTCTGAGGAGGAGAAGCCTCAATGTCAGAAAGGTCATCCTACCCTCGGCCCCTGGCCACCCTCCTGGGACCACCTCTCTGGGCACAAGCACAAGCCACTCCGGGTGGGCTGGGCTGAGATCTCTACTAGAGGAGGGTCTGAATCTCTCCTTCTGCCCCTATCCTGACACGAGTCACCAGTGGGGCTGGGGGCCACCTGGCATCATCACCAAGGGCCCTTACACCTGCTGGAACTCTTTCCCAAATGGAGATGGTGTGCTTTCTTCAGACTCATCTCACAGGGAGAAAGGAGTGTGAGGTGAGGGTTCTCAGGGCTTCAGGGGGCTCCAGCCTTCCCCTGGGTGGGGTCTCCAGTGAGCCTAGCCAAGGCTGGGCCAGGCCAGGGGATAGGAACGGGGCAGTGTCTGGGGGAGAGGTGGCGGGGTGGAGGGTCCCCCCCGGGGAACTTCCAAGCATGGATTCTGTTTCACACCTGGGCCTCCCTTCCCTTCCCTTATCCAGAAGACACCCTCACTCCATTGCTCAAGCAAGAACCTTGGGGAGCTCCTTCTCATCTCCCTATCCCCCACCTCCCGTGAGCACCTAAATCTGGTCAATCCAGTCAGACTCATTGCCCCTTCTATAAAGAATCTTATAATGTCTTCTTGCCAAAATAAAATTCGTAGCTAATATAACAACCTTCATAATTAAAAAAAAATCAATATAGTGTCCTAACTTTAGAACCATGGAGAAATAAAAGGAAAGTAACGTATAACTCCATAATGCGTATTCGATTTTGGAGAATGCTTGGGTCTGACCTCCAGAGGACCCAGATGCTGGGCACGCAGAAGCCGCCAGGCTGTAGCCGCTGCAGACACAGACAGGCTCTCATGCCTGCTGAGGCCAGTGTGTTAGGGACCTGATTTTTCCAAGTGGCAAACAACTCTTGGTAAATTTCCAAATGAAACGAGGTTCCGTCTCCACTAGATGTTCATGTTGCATCCCTAGGGAATTCTGCATTAGAAAACAGAAGAAGCTTCCAGACCCTGATCGCCCCTAACAGGGTTTTCACCTACACCGGGATTCTTCCACTGCGACACTAAGGATGTGCTGCTGTGTAGGGCGCAGCCTTTGGCAGCACCCCTCGCCTCCGCCCACAACAGGCTGGTGGCTTCCCCATCCTGGTTGTGATCATCAGAAATGTCTCCAGTCATTGCTGAGGGTCCCCCGGATGGCAAAATCACCCCTGCTGGGCAGGATGCCGCTCACATCCCAGGCCCCCACCGGCAATGCCTATAGCAACCCGTTTCCACCGCAGCGCTTCCCGCCACTTCTGAAATGCCCATGGGAGCAGCAAGCCACTGTGGCAGGCTTCTCACCTACTTGGTTCTCGAATCCGGGGGTGGGGGCAGCCATGCCCAGAAGCCCCTTCCTCGCACGCTCTGTAAGTAAGACCTGCTGTCCTGATTTCTCCCTCGGGCCCTGTCACTGCCTCCTCACTGGCCCCTGCAGGGACAACTGGCCCACCACTGCCACAGCCCCCATTGTCCCCAGGCTCCAACCTTGCCCCCCTCGCCCCTCCCGCTGCTCCCTAGGTCCTGCCTCCCCGTTCCAGTGGCTTGGGATCCTGTCTTTTCTTCAACGTCTTTTGCTCTGGGCTACCTTGCAACTCCATCGATGTCTGGAGGAGCTTTGTCTTGCAGAAGGAGGTGACCTTCTCCGGGGAACCCTCTCTGAACTGTCCCCTTCCCTGCAATGAGCTGGGCCAGCGTTTCCTTCCAGGTGTCCCAGCCCCCATGGCGGCATCCGCCCAAACCACTTTCTCCTCAGTCCCTCACCCCATCCCCACCGTCATCATCAGTCTGGCTCCAAGAAGGTGGCATGACTGAGGCTGTGGTTCAGTTCAATTCTGTTTTCATTCACTGAGGACTCCCGTGCCCCCTACCCAGTCGGAGAGGGGTTCATGCTAAGGGGCAGGTCTGGAGAGCAATGGGTTACAGCACTGGAAGGGAGCAGCCCGGGAGGGACCTGGAATCTTGTCTCCCTGCCCAGAGCTTCGGCCCCTTCTCCTATGGAGATGGGGTAGGCGGCTTTAGGGGGACGTTGGAATTTCTCCAGCCAGAAGTGCCCACTGGGGAAGATCTGCTCCAGTCCAAGTGGAGCTGCGGCTGATGGAAAGAACTAGGGAGGCAGAGGGGCACCCCGATTCCTACCCAGGGGACCCCTTAGGAGGCTGGCCTCCAGTCCAGCTCCTGGCACCTAATCCCTTGTGGAGCCTGAACTCCCAGCAACTAAGGTATCCCCGGGGCACAGAGCACTGGGCACAGGCAGTGACTCCTGGGCTGGCTTTCACCTCCTTCGTTATCCACCCACCAGCCTTCGCATCCCTGACACAGGTTCGCGCTACTCCTCAGGCCTGGGCGGAGACCCCATCCTGTCTTGTGGGTACCTGGCTGCTGGGCCAGCTCCTCCTTGCGGTGCAGGGACTGGAGGCCGGGTGGGGGGGCAGGGAGGGGTGTGCTGGTGGCCAAGGCCATCTTTAAGCTGGCAGGGCTGGATGTACGGTGGTGAGGGATGCCTGGGTCCTGGGAGGACATAGGAGGTGGAGACCCTGAGACCTTGTAGCCTGGGACGTGAGTCCTGGCTCTGTTGGTGTGTGCCAGGCCCCAGTGCCCCCAACTGGGAAATGGGGCAGGTGACCTTGGTCTTCCTCTCCTGGTGGCTACTGAAGAAGGCTGGGGGCATACCTGTGATGGGTCTTTTCAGGCCCGTGAGGTCTGGGCCCCAGGCTCCAGGCCCTGCCCTGAGCTGCAGGTCATGCTGGCCCCCTGCCTCAGTTGGTTGTGTCCAGGCACCCCGCCTACCACATCTTTCCCCCAGTTCCTCGGGCTCCTCTTGGTGACGCAGGCAGCCCAGTCCTGGCTCGGCTGAGGTTGTTCTTGGCCGACGTGGACATGCCCGTTCCTGGGCCAGACCTGGCGCCCAGACCCAGCTCCCCGACCCCTTTACCCTGCCTGCTGTCCTCAAGGAGGCCCCCCCCCCATTCTTGCGGGCTTTGCCTGTGAGCTGGTTCTCCCTAGGCTTCTCGTCAGGGTGCCAGCCTCCTGGGTTCTTGCTGGTTCTTGACCTTGGTCATGTGCCTCTGCCCCAGGTTTGATTTTATTGTCTGTGGGGCCCAGTGGGAGGAGATGGGCAGAGAGTCCGGGGTGCCATTGTGTCCTGCCCTCCAGGCCTCTAGCTGGTCATGGTGCACCCGGGGATGGGGTGGGGCTGGAGGGCAGGAGCTGCTCCTGGTCGGCACTGGACAAAGACCCTCTGCCTAGCGGTGCTCAGGGACCACCTCCCCACACACCCCCCCCCCCCAGCTGTGGGACCCACGCGGCTTTGTCACGCTGCGTGGGAGGGATGAGCCTTAAGAGAGGGTGTGAGAGTGAATGTGTGGGTGGGAGCCCCGGAGAGCCCGCATGGGAGATGGGGACCGTGAGAATGTGAGTAGGTGGAGACCCAGAGCAGGAGTGTCCTTGCTTGTGGGGGGGACAGATCCAGGGAAGGAGTCTGGGGATTAGGAAGCAGTGCATCGGGAATACTGGCCGCTAGGTGTCACCAGGAGCTCATGGGACAGAAGAAGGGCTCGTAGTGAGTGGCCAGAGCCCCTTGTCCTCCCCAGTATGTCCACTCCAAATGGTGGGGACGCTCCCTGGTCTGTCCGGGCATCCTCTAGCAGGGCAAAGCCCCATCCAGGAAAAGACATTTTCCATGGAGGCTGCCCTGTCTCTGACTCCTGCCCACACAGACCCAGGCTGAGGGCAGAGCTCAGGGGGTGGGAAGTAGCTCCTGGCTACCTCGCTGGCACCTGGCCCTGCCTGCGGAGGGACTGTTTTCTGCTGGAACCTCTAGGTGAGCACTTTGATCTGCACCCTGCCCCTGCCTGCCTGGGGAAGGAGGAAGGTAGAGTCCCGCTTGCACCTGCCCACCCCCGCCCCCACCCAGGCCTGGCTCGGCAACTAATTCCCCAAGCCCCACTCGGCCTTCCTCAGTGGTCCCAAACCCTCTCAGACCCAGGCTCCACCCTCCCGCCATGCATTCAGTGATGCATTCACCCATTCACCCGCACATTCATGCCACATTCAGCCAGGACCTACTGTGTGCCAAGCACTGGGGATCCAGCCACAGACAAGACAACTGGACTCCACCCCATGGAGCTTGGGAGCTACAGAGTGTTAAAGTCACCAAATAAACTAACCAGAGAATTTGTGACAGAGACACTGTCACATAGGACATAAATCATGAAGTAACGGGGAGGGCTGTGGGGATGGCTACTTTGGGGGGCGGTTATGAGCAGGTAAAGAGGAGGCTCAGGCATGTGAACACCAGATGGAAGAACATTCAGGGCAGCTGGAACAGTATGTGCAAAGGCCCTAAGGCAGGAAGAAGACAAACCTGTTATTAGCGAAACACGGAGGCCTGTGTGGATAGGGTGAGCGGATAAAGGTTGGAGGGTGGGAGGAAACAGACCCGAAGGGGCTCCAGGCCACATTGCCTTCTTCTCTCCAAGGACACTCAGTGGGGAGAGATGCCCAGGGGCCACCCCTTCTGCAGGGTGGTGGAGCCTTCCTGCTGGGATGTGGCTAAAGGGTCTGTTTCATCCGGAGCTGCTCGTGGCTGGTGAAGAACAGGTGCCACAGCCCATGGGGGATCTAACAGGACCCAGCCCTCATATCCCGGCAGGCTGAGGAGCAGGTAAAACCCCAAGAGAGGTTTTCCCCATGGGTCGAGGGCTCCCCAGAGCAGATCAGGGCGGGGCTGGTCTGTTTCAGTTCCTGGGGATCCTGGATAGTCTTTTTGTCTGGGAGCAAAGGTATGGGGTAGGTAGGGCCGAGGGAAGGGCGACAGAGTTCGTGTCCTGAGTCTCTCCACTGCTCAACACCCTGCAATGTCTCTGCACCCTTCAGAGTAAATCCAAAGACCTTACCATGGCAATGACCTTATACGCAGCCCCCTAACCTTGCTCACCTGCTATGCGGTTCTCCTCGCCATCTGCTTGGCTCCGGACACGCTGGTCCTTAAGCAGGCATACTCCTGCCTCGGGGCCCCTGTATTTGTGGGTCCCTCTGCTTAGAAAGCACTTCCCAGACATCTTTAGGGCTCATTTCCTCAGCTCCCTCAGTGCTGCTCAAATGGCCCCTTCTCGGGAAGTATTCGCTGACCCTTCCTTTGCAAATCACATCCCCTACCTCAATGCCCGGCTTTACCCCTGACCACCATCTGAAAGTCTGTGTATTGAGCTCATTCCAGAGGCCAAATGATCTGTTCTGTTCACTGGGGCCATACCCCCTGGCACATAGCGACAAATCCTTGCGGAATGAATGAATGAAAGAATGCATGGACGTGAGTGGGGACAAACCTCTGCCCTATCCGACCCAAACCTATCCGGACCCCTTCTGGCCAGCACAGGACATCCACCCACCTCAAGCAGAGCCCTGGCAGTCCCCAGACTTTGTCACTCTTTGCCAGTTCTGCTGTGGGTCCTGCCACAATCTCTGGAGGGAATTATAGGGGAGAGGGAGGTGCCCCTCCATCCCCCGAGGAGCTTCCTAGGACCAATCTCAGCTGGAAGTGTTGGGCCAGACTGGGGCCAGGGTGACTGAGCCACCGACCACAGCGCATCTGTCCCGGCTTTATGCTCCTGTGAACCGCAAATCGAATTTGAGGGCTTCGGGCACCCCTGCAAGATGTGGAATGGGGGCATCGTGATGTGCCCAACCTGTTACATGGAGGCACTGGGGGCGCAGAGGAAGATGCAAGAAACCACGTGGCAGAGAGAGACATAACTGTCCTGCCTCCTCTGGGGGTGGGCTGTCGGGGGGAGAAGCCCTGATATCGGGGTCTCTCTGGGTCAAGGCTTGAGTGGTGAGGCAGCAGCTCCCCTGGGAGCCCTTTTATTGGAGGGTGTGAAATCAGCCGCCCCACCCCTAGGGCACCCCAAGGCTGCTCAGGTCTGAGGGTGGACCCTGCCTCTCCTTATTGCCTCTTCTGGTTTCCAAGAGGTATTTAAATCAGAACCGCCCCCTCCGATACACCTCAAGGTAACATTGAACACCTAGCAGGAGGCGATGGGGTAAAGCTCAATGAATTGTTTAAAAGAAGATCTGGGGGGTGCCTGGGTGGCTCGGTCATTAAGCGTCTGCCTTCGGCTCAGGTCATGATCCCAGGGTCCTGGGATCAAGCCCCACATTGGGCTCCCTACTCCGCGGGAAGCCTGCTTCTCCCTCACCCACTCCCCCTGCTTGTGTTCCCTCTCTCGCTGTGTCTCTCTCTGTCCAATAAATAAATAGAATCTTAAAAAAAATAAATAAAAGAAGATCTGGCTCCTGTACCCTCATAAACAGACTCCTAGAGCTGAAAGGGCAAAACTTGGCCTAGGGATTTAAAAATATTTGGGGGGAAATGTCTTCAAAAGCCCAATACTTAAAAACAGTGCTCTTTTGAGGAGGAAAATGAGGAAGCATCAACTTCTGGGAGTCCTTGGAGGGACCTGAAGGGACCCCCCTCCCCGCCCAAGGGTTCCAGGGAGCATGGTTTGAGAACCATAGATATCAACCTCCTGCTCATTGCGGGGGCAGGGGACAGCATTGTAGCGAAGGGTGCCCTTTTCCCTGACAAGGGTTTGAAAAGCCAGTCTGCACTACCTGATGTTCCCAGGAAGGGTCACTGCTGGGAGCTCCAGACCCCAGGGGGCCACGTGCCTCTGCCTCAGTGCCAGTGACCTCTAGCCCTGGTCTGCTCCGTGCCAGGGGCCACCGCATGCCTTCCCAGTGGACAGAGTTGCCCTCTGGCCACGCAGCCCTCAGCTCTAGGACAGCCGCCAGGGCTGGGGCCACGGGGACGGGTAAGGGTTTCTGGCGAAGCCCAGATCCAGCCATTCCAAGGGACAGCTGGAGTGTCTCTCCAGTCCGCGCCTGGAAGGGGGCCAGCCCAGCCTCGGGCTCAGGCCAAGCACATGTGAGTGCACTCACTCACACACACACACACACACAGACACACACACAGACACACACACAGACACACACAGAATGTGCCCACATGTGTGCAGAATCCACAGTCCACACAACTGCGTGTTCACACATGTACGTGGTACATACAAACACACGCACACAGAATGTGCCTACGTGTGCACAGAATCCGTAGTCCACACGTGCACACAACTGCGTGTTCACACATGTACTTGGTATATATAAACACACACACAGAATGTGCCCACGTGTGCACGGAATCCACAGTCCACACAACTGCGTGTTCACACATGTACGTAGTGCATATAAACACACACGCACGCCCGCAGAACACGCACTCACCAGAGCGTGGGTGTGCTCACATGCAGACACATGCCCCGGTGCCCGGGCACCCACTCCTCACTCTCCCTCCCCAGGCGGGCACGGAGGACCACACCTTTGGGGTGAGTTCTGTTGGGGGAGGTGGCCTTTTTCCCTCTAAGTCATGGCAGCTTCTCGCCTCCAGGCCAGCCTTGTCCCCGCCTGGCCCCGCGGGTGGATGTGTGTGGGAGGGGTGAGGGGCAGCCGGAGTGTCTGGGCCCTTTGGTGACATCTCTCTGGGATTGTGCCCGCCTCCCCTGGGAGTGAGCCGGCCGCAGGGCCTGAGGCGGGGGGCTGCCTGACTCTGGGGTGCTATGGTCCCTGTCATGGCGGGAGCATCCAGGCCCATTCCCCGGGGCAGGGACGATGGAGGAGTAGTTCGCAGTTCACTGCAACTGTAACCCCCTCCCTCAGGAAGTCAGCCCAGCCCTCAGCCTGCCGTCCTGTCCAAGGGGAGGCTGGGCTTATTGGCGGTCATCTCAAACCTCTGAGGGCTTTGGGGGCTGGGACAAAAGCCCTCCTGGTCCCTTTTGTCGCCTGGTCACACAGGCCCAGGCAGGCTGGGCCATCAGCCCAAGTGGTGTGACACCTGGGCCCCCTACCTGTCGGGGGACCTGGAGCCGTGAGAGGGGCACCCTTGGAGCCCTGGAGCCTGCTCTGGGGTGGGCTCTGCTGCGTCCTGCTTGCTGACACCAGCCCATGCCCACAGCCCTCTGTCACCTCCCCCACAGGATCAATACCTCCAAGCCTGCTGTCAGCAAATCTTTGACCTCTGACCCGGCCACACACTGTGACCCCTGAACCGATCTGTCTTTCCACCAATCCTTGCCCTGTTCTCTGGGGTGGCTGAGGCGAGGTGACCCCCAGCGGCAGCACAGGCTGTGAGGGGAAGGGAGTGTGGCTGTCAGCCTCCCATGGCCCAGCCTCTTCTCTTCACTCCACACTCAGGGCCGGAGTCAGCGGCCGCCCCTGGGGCCTCCCTGGCAGGGGAACAGGCAGAGCCCTGGAGCTGAATATGCCAAACAGCCAAGGGCTGTGCATGAAGGATTTGGAGTCCCTTCTGGGTCCTTTCTGGGGCCCCGGGGGCCTTGAGAGGTCAGGGAAGGGATTCTGGGGGTCCTGTCACCTATCGGAGGCTGACAAAGGTGTCCCTCCTTACACCCCACAAACTGCTCTGCACCAGGCCAGGGGCCTGAGGCTCAGAACCCCCACCCTTAGCATGGTCCTAGCTGAGAGGAACCCCCAGGCTAGGGAGCGTGCAGCCAGGGATGGCAGGAACCCCCACTGGCCCCACAGCTAGGGCACAAGCCCGTAAGCCTCTGGGGACCCCGACCGCCTATTCCACAGGCTCCCTCCCTGCAGCCAGTTCCCCGGCCAATTGTGGTCTCAGCAGCCCTGACCCAAGAATGAGAAAGAGGCTGCTCAGAGGCCCCCAAAGTGCTCCCGAGCCCCAGCCCCTCCAGCTCAGCCAGAAGGTCACTGCTCGGGCCTCCCTGGCCTGTCCTTCCAGCCTGCTCCAGCCCATCGTCCCACTGAAATCCCCTGAACTGCCCTGGAATGCAATGTGTGGAGTCCTGGGCTCCTAGGCAGACACCAGCGTCCCGAGACTCTGGTCCCAGAGGGCCTGGCCAGGACGATAGGACCTGCCGGTCATGCACCATGTCATCCTTACCTGGGGGCCTTTCTTGGTACCTGGAGTATCTCCCCGCAGGCTCCTGCTTCTAAGAGGAGACCCCTCCCCCCACAGGTGTTCTGAGAGCCATGGGACCCAGCAGCCCTCTGTCCTGGGTCAGACATGTCCAGGTCTGCAGGAGGGGGAGAGGCAATGGCCCAGAAGCTCCAGGGATGAGATACCCCTCTTGCCCCCCCCCCCGGCCCCGCCACAGCCACCAAGGGGAGGAAGAAGGTGGGTGAGGGGAGAGGAACAGAGAAGCACGATGGACAGGGGCTGCCCCCTACGATGGGAAGGCAGCCGAGGAGCACCTGGAGGTGTGGGAACACACCACAGACAGGAACCCGGGGCTCAGCCAGGAAGTGGGCTCAGGTGTGTCTGACCCCAGGGTCGGGGAGTCCTCATTTCTCTCCTGACTCCATTGGCCTCCCCTTAGACCTCCAACAGGTGTCCCCAGGGGGGCATTCTGACCCCCTGCAGGGACCCTGGGCCATGCTCAGGAGCCGGGAGGGAGGGCCAGGCCTGAGGCAGAAGGCCGGTCGGGCTGGCCCCGGCCGCGTGGGTGTGTGGGCAGCAAGTCCTGAGGTCAGTGAGTGGGGTCGGGGCATCTAGAAGGCCCCAGCACAGCATTCTGAGGCCCCTGGCCATCCTGCTGCCACCCCATCAACATACACACACCCCAGGCAGTTTTCTGGGCTGTCTGGGGGCCTCGTTTCTTCCATACTTGGGACCTGGGCCGGGCAGGTGGGAATAGCCTGGACTCAGGCTGGGAAAACAAGAGTAGAGGTCCCCTGTGCTGAGCAGCCCCTCCTTCCTGCCTTGGGCTCAGCCTGCTGCCTGGTGACCCCACCCAGGCCCAGGGAATGAAGCCTCAGAGGAAAGAGTGACAGATCCCCGGGGAGATGGAGCTGGACTTGAACCCGAGGCTGAGAGTTGGAAATTCTGCCGAAAGAGCAGACTGAGCCATGAGGGTGGAGGGTCAGGGGCTGGGACGTGGGTGTGAGCCATGCTCTTCTCCCTGCTCGGCACCCAGGAGTGGCCTGCAGAGGGGGCACGTGTGGCTCACCGGGCCCCTGGGGCTTTGGACAACATGAGGACAGAAGAAGAGTGGGTGCAGACAGTGCCAAGCCCTGGCCCCTGAGGTGTGCCCGTCCTGCCCTGCACCCCCATGAGGACGTAAGGACGGGGGACTCAGGGGCTGCACGGGGGAACCTAAGCTCTTCCTCCTTCTAACAAGCACCCCTGGGGCCCCTGCGGAGTCCCCGTGTTGGCACAAGACACCCAGCCCAGATGGTCAATCCCGCGCTCTGCTGCATGCACACAGACCCACACCGTGTGTGCACGTGCACACACACACACACAGCACATACCACATACCACATAGCACACTGACATGGCCCAGAGACACCTCACATGCACACGTCACACAGATCCACACGTAACACTGACATAGTTGGCAGACACCCACAACCCACAGACCCCACACCACACACTGACATACCCACTGCACACAGACCCCCACACATCACACACATTCGACAGGCCACACAGCGCCCACATCAACACACCACGTTGATACAGACCACAGACACACATACCACATACACAGACGCATGCCACAATTACCAACATACACACGGCACACAGACACACACAACGCCGCCATGACATGGCCCCCCGACACCACACACGAACCATCACACACACACCGACATACCATACTCTGACGCGGCCCCCAGACACGCAGAGCCCAAGCTCTGACTGCCCACGTCCATCACACAGCCTGAGACAGCCCAGTCACCCTGCAGGAGCCCTGGGGCCACGCAGGCCTTCCCCCGGCCCGGAGGTTCCTCAGCCTCCACTTGGCAGAACCTGGAGCTCAGGGAGGACAAGGTGTCCTGAGCCGAAGCTCTGATAGGAGACATTCAGAGGGTAAGTGGGTGCTTCCGGGAAGGATGTCCTGCGGCATGGGGAGGGGGGTTGTCACGGGCTTAGGGTGCACTTTGGGGGTAGACAGCTGGGTGTTGAGGCCTGGGTGGAGGGGCTGTCCCTGTACCCCCCGCATCCTTCAGAGTGGGGGCTGTCACCTCCTTGGGACTGCCTTGAGGGGCCTCTTGCCCCCTCCAGGGCCAAATACCTCTCTCCACCCCACTGGGGGATGGGTAGGCACCAAAAAGGCCCCGGTCTTCGATTCTCCACATGCTTTTTCACGGCTGGTCTGAGGTGGTCTCGAGGGCCACCACCCTGCTGACCTGGCGTGGAACATAGGAGTTCAGATGGAGGAGTCCCCACGTCTTGTGCCTAGAACAAGGGGCCTGGGCAAAGGCCCACCCTCTGCTCCAGGACAGGAAGAGGGCCTTTCCCAGACCCCGTGGCCAGGCCAACCTGGGGTCCTTGACCCTGAGCTGGTGGAGACAGAGGTCCCTCTTGGAGAGCAGGGCCCCGGAGACCTCTGACCCACTGTCGCTGCCTGACATTCCACCACTGGAGCCAGATTCTTCTGCAGCAAATTACCCAAGGCTCCATTACAATGTGAATGCCTCAAGGGCCATATGTGAATGAGCTGAAGGGGCCGGGGTTGCTGAAGGCAAGTGGGGCTTGGTGTGGGCTGGTTCCCAGGAGCTGGTTTGCATTAGTCCTGTGGGGGTCTTCCCAGAGGTCAGGCATGGTGGGCAGTGGGGTTCTGAAGCATCGAGGCTGCTCTCCCCTCCTTGCCTGGGGCCCAGACTTACAAAAGGTGGAGCGGATGCTGGGCTTCAGCTAACGCGGTGTTTCTCGGGGTGGTCTCCCCGCCAGCCTGGCAGAGCAGGGGGTCAGCAACGGCAGTGGTGGTAGCCACTAGGTCCTTAGAGGAAGGACCCAGACACACAAAGATAGGCCTTCAGGGTTCCTGAGGGGAGCCCCCTGCCGGGTATACAGGGTCTAGGAGGGGATGCAGCCCCAAGGGGTGCTGAAGGTGTGGGGTCTCTTCTCTTAGGAAGCCCCCATGCCTGGGTCAGATTGGCGCCAGGCCCCCCTCCTGGTCAGCTGCAGACCCCAAGCTCTGGCCCTTGTGGAGGTCAGCCTCTCTGTGCAGGAGTTGTATTCACAGCCAGGATGGGATGCAAATAGGAAGTGGTCTCCAGGGCCAGGCGGGTGCCGCCTGTTCTTCTTCCCGGGTGTGGGGGTGGCTGCTCCTGGAGGCCCTGAGTCACCCGCCAACGGCTGCTGGGAACCCTGTGTCCAGCCTCTGGGTAACACTGTGGGCTCTCTAGCTGGACCCCACAAGGCCCACTCAAAGGTCTGCACTCCAGCCTGGGGTCCCCATCAGTCTACAGCTGCCTCCTGACCTTCCCCACTTACGGGGCCCCCTTAGGAACCTAACTCCGCCGAAGGCATCTGCTCTTTGTTCCAATTAATCTCCCCAGGATCCCTGCCAGGCAGGGCTAGGTTACAGATGAGGAAGCCAAGTCCCAGAGATCTGCTCAGGGTCCCACAGCCAATCCCTGGCAGTGCCAAGACTTGAACTTAGGACTGTTTCAGCCAAGGAGCCAGTTGTAAGGAGGGCGAGGCCCAGCCCTGAGAGGTGATACTTGAGCCAAGACTTGAACGAGAGGAAGTAGCCAACCAAGTCCATATAAGGGGGGAGTGCGTACCAAGAGAAGGGATAGCCAGTGCAAAGGCCCTGTGGCAGGGACATGTTTGCAGTGTCTGAGGACCAGACAGGAGCCAGGTAACAGTGGTTCCAAGATGTAGGCTGCACCAGCCAGAGGACCTGAGTCATCTGAGTCCCCAGATCTAAGTGGGGTGGGTGTCCATCCTTAGGCCTATGTTGTCACTTCCAACTCCAGTCAGGAAAGGTGTGCTGGATCTTGCAGTGAATGGACAGTTTCTGCATGCAAGGATTGGTATGTTGTACGACTGGGACTTACCCCCCCCCCCCGCATCTTCCCCGAGGACAGACTGGGGACAATAGGAAGTGATGACAGCCGGCCTAGGCCACAATGGGTGGCTGACCCATTATGCTCTGTCCTCTGGGGCAACCCAGAAGACCTTTTGATCCCATGTCTCAGGCACCGAGATGGGAGCTTCTCAGAGCGCTCCTGGGGTAGTTGTAGGCATTCTGGTTCTCTGGCTCCATGGAAGCTTTCCTCTGACCAAAGGCAGCTGGAGCACGGCTGATCCTACAGACAGCCTCTGATATTGAGCAGTGAGGGCACACTTCCTGCCGGCCCACCAGGGAAAGGGAGCCAGAGAAGCTTGTGTGGGGAGCACAGGTGAGTTTCCAAGGATCCAGGGTGGGTATCTTATAGCAAAAGAAAACATAGAAGTCCAGATGGCTATTACCTAAGACAGTTCATAGGGGAGTTCACAGGAGAGAAGGTGTATCTGGTGAGGCGTTGGGGAAAACACACCAAAGAGGGTAGCATCTACGTGGACCCATCTCAAGAATGGGTCACGTGGGGATGAGGGAAGGCATGGCTATCCCTAGAAGGCAGCATGGCTCCAGGCTGAAAAGGGTCACTCGTAGATTTTGACCCTACCCTCACGATCTTGCCAGATCCTGGGCTTCTCTTGCCACTTTATGTTGTTCTTCCCTGGACTAGATCTCAGTCTCTGACCTGTCTAAGGAAATTGAAGCCACCCTCCAAAAAACCAGATTGACCCACCTTTCCCACTCTGTACTACCCCCCCTGACTTGGTTTGAAGACCATCAGTCCTGCTCCTGACCTAAGGTATGCAACCTTCTCACCACGGATCCTACCTCAAGCCCACTTCTTTGTAGCCAAGTCTTTATGCCATTCTAGTTTAGTGGAGTATAGGGTTCTTGGCGGAAAGTTATTTCCCTGAGCACCTGGAAGACATCGCCCTCTAGTTGGCTGACATCCATTGTTGTGGATGAGAAGTCTGTTGTCGGTCTAAATGTCGCTCCTTTGGCATAATCCCTCATTTCAACTTTATTGCAGTATTTGCTTTATTTGCAATATACCACAATAGCTCTGAGGGATGCCCTCTACTTTTAAGATTATCTTTTTGTTTTTAGTGTTCTGTAGTTTTACTCTGGTGTGAATTTATTTTTACTTCTCCTTCTTAGGGTCCAACGTGAAGACTCACTCCTTAGTTCTGGAAATTTCTCAATTGTTACATCTTGAATTTTTCCTGTTTTTACCTTCTGGAATTCCTATTGTATGCATGTTGGACTTTTTTTGGACCATTTGACTTTTTCCTCCAAGAGCCTTACAGTCTCATTTTCCTTTGTTTTTATGTCTCTGCGCTGCATTTCATGACATTTCCTCAGACGTATTGTCCCAGTTTTCCAATCCGCTCCCCCACCACAACTAGTTTGTGATGAATCCATCCACTGAGTTTTTATTTTACACTTCGATGACTATTTAATTTCCTCAGAAATCTAGCTGCCCTTTATTTTTAGGTAATATTTTTATTATGTTTCCTTCTCCCTCTTCTATCTCCTTGATGATTTAAAATATACGTGTTATGTAGTCTTTTTCAAATTGTACTAATATCTTCAGACCTAAGATCTCCTGCTGACATAGCGATTTGCTTTTTTGGGTCATTCATGACTTCTTTTTATTGCGAGCTCATCTTTGCTGGGAATAATTCCCCCCTCCCCCCACCGTGGTCATTTTCCTGGGCTGTGGAAGTGCCATACAAAGTCAGTGGAAGTAAGTTTCTTTATGGTCCTACATCATTTTTTATGTTATTTTCTAGATTTGGGGTTCTAGAAGGCCTGGTTTGCATAATTTGAATCCCACCTTTATTCATGGCTCTGGCTAGGGTTTTGGTTTCTCAAAAGTGACGACTTTTTCCCCGCCCCAGAGGATGGAAAGCTTCATTGCACTTTCTTGGCTCAGCTTTGCAAGTCCCCTTTGCATGGGACAGTCTTTTCAGCTCTGGGCTTTATGGAAGGGGGTCACCTCCAGCTCACCACCTCAGGGAGTCCAGGACACGTGTCCTACCCTCGTCTCCTGCCCTGATTCTGAAGTCTCTCCCAGACTTCCTGTCCTATCCTCTAAATGATCGCCTCCATGGCCCTGAGGCAACTCAGTTCATACCCCCCAGTAGTACATCTTGACCTCCCTTTCAGTGAAACCTCCCAGCTTCACCACCTCCTTCCCAGTCCCAGGGGCTCCCCTTTCCAGCCCCTGTTTCTGTGGCACAATTATGCCCAGAACCCCAGAGGGAGCCCTGAAGCAGATTCCTCAGACACACCCTCCAGCTTCCAAGAACCCCACACTCTGACCAGTTACTGTCACTTCAGCCCATGACCTTCTAGCACAAAACTATAAGATAGGCCAGTTGAGCCCTGACACTTTCTAGCCACGGGGCAGCCTGGGCCTTCCATTGTACCTAGATCAGTGGTTCTTGACGTGGGACAATTTTGTCCTCCTGGGGAATATTTGGCAACGTCCGAAGACAATTTTGATTGTTGTGACTGGTGATGGTGGCGGCGGCAGGGGAATGTTCCTGCCATTCAGTGAATAGGGGCCTAAAGATTCTCTAATGCCTGGAACAACCCTAACCACACCGAATCAGTTATCCAGCCTAGAACGTCAATAGTGCTGCCGTTGAAGAAACTTGAAAGCTTCTTCCGCCCTCTCTCACAAGTGGATCCTGAATCCTCAGGGGTTGAGCCCTATATTCGCTACGGGATGAAGCGGGGCGGGGCGGGGAGCAGCCTGAGATCCGGGTCCCAAGGTATTCCCAGTTGGGGGAACAGAGGAGCCCTAGGGCCCGCCACAGGCTGAGAGTGCATCTGTGGAGGGGGTGGGTCTTATGGGACCTGAAGGGCACCAGAGGCCCAGACTGCTCCCAGCTCACACACAGGCCTCCCCTGCGCCTGGAGCTGGGGTCCATCACACACTGTGCCCTACCTGCCCCCAAGGCCTCCCGCTTGGCTCCCTCCCCCACGCAGCCTGCACACGCTGGCCATACTTCCCCGTGTGATGTGGGGAGCAGGCCCTGTGTGATGTGGGGAGCAGGCGTGCGGTCGTTGGAGCAGGCCAGGCCCTCCTGGGGTGGGTAAGGATATATCTCTGGTGCCATCTTTCCTGTTCTGATAAATAACTGATCTGTGGTTGAGGCAAGAAGGTCACCTCTGCCCAGGGAAGCTCAGGAACAAACCACTTGTGACTGATGGGAAGAGCCCCGGGGTGGGGGCAGCGGGAAGTCTGCCTTCCCTGGCCACCAGGCTGCTGGGGGCAGATTTCAGAAAAGGGAAGTGCTGAGCTGGGGCAGCGCTTCCTGTGGTCGCTGCAGTCGGGGCATCAGGGCGGGCACGGCAAATCAGAGGGGTGGCTGCCCTACCCCGGGAGGAGGCGAGGTGAGCCTTTCCTGGGCCGTAGGCCCCGGGCAGGCGAGGAGGACCCAGGCGGGGGCACGGTCTGCTACTATCCTTCACCTGTCTGGGCTGGGGTTCCTGGGGATGGAGGGACTTCCTGAAACACCATGGGACCGCGGACCCCTTGTTGGGGAGCCTCCCAGAGCTCCTTTCTGCCCACCAGGACTTGGTGATTTGCTCCCTGCCTCTCATTATCTCTAGACGCTGCCTGTCCTGTCCATGCACCTATGTTTTCTGCCTGGCTCTAGACGCTGAGGGGAGGCCCACGGTCCCTTCTGCTCTGGGAAGCCATCTGCCCCCGGTCTGGTGGCTCTGGGGGACCCCATCCTTCCCAGAAGGAAGGCCTGAGCCCAGTAGCCTGCTCTGTGGTCCTCGTGCCCCTCAAGTGGGCAGTTGTCTGTACCTTCTGTCCCTTGTTAGGGAGCGGACTAGCACAGGGGCCGAGTTTCGAGAGACATGGCCAGGACTCCACAGTCCCTGGAGGCCACCTTCCTTCCTCTGAGCGTCGCAGAGCGTGAGCCCAGGTGCTGAGCCCAGAGGAATGCCTGGTCTGGGAGGGGAACAGAGGGGCAACTGGCTCCCCACCGGGCTCAGCAAGGAGGGCTGCTAGTCCCCTGCTTGCTTCACTCCGGCCCCACCAGACCCCATCGGGATACAAATAAATGCTGGGCATGGGGGCTGCTCTGTCCCTTTTGTCCTGGCTGAGCCCCGCAGACGGGAGCACAGCTCCATCAGCTCTCCGGCTGTGCAGCCTACAGCCCCAGCATGCGCCTCCTCTCTTCCTGAGGGTCTCAGGGGCCAGGGCTCCCTGGAAGGTGAGGGTGGGGTTGTGGTGGGATGTAGGGGATGGAGCTCCTGCCTCCCAGGTCCCAGCTGGGGCTCGTGCCTGGCAGGGTCAAGTCAGCAAGACCAGCACCCTGCTCCGTCCCACTGTGCTCAGGCCTGGGCTGTGCTCAGTGAGGGCCGGGTCAGCGCGGCTCTGCCCCCACCCCGGCCCCCACGTTCTCGTTCTACCTTTCTCCCCTCCTTTTATTCTCCCCTTCTCTCTGGACCTTGGGTCACCGCTTCCCAGTTTCTCTGTCTCTCACACTGTCTCTTCTGTTTTTCCTTCTGTTCACTGAGTTCCTCCAGCACCGGGACCCTCAGCTCCTCTCTCTCTATTTATACATCTGTCCGTCTGGCTGTTGCCGTCCGTGTTTCTCTCCCTCCTTATCTCTCTTCCTCATCACCCTACCCTGACCCCGGCTCTTCTGTGTCCGTTTCTGGCTCCCTGGCTCCCCGTCTCTCCGGCTCTCCTGTCTGCCTGCCCCATCTCCCCCCATGCTCACCCTGTCCCTGATCTTCCTGGCTCTGTCGTCCAGAACCACCCCCATCCCCCCCCAAATGCAGGCGGCTCCACTCCATGCTTCGCAGGACCCTGCTGGGGCATTTCTTAGCTGCCCACGGGCCCTCATCCTGTTATCAGTTGGAAATGAATCAGAGATTAGGAAACGGGGGAGTGGGGGTGTTATCACCCAGTGCACACGGGGCTCTCAGCTAATCTCTGGTGGCCCTGGGGTCGAGAGGAAATGCAGTTGCAACACCGGGCCCTTTTACCGTCACCCTTTTACCGTCACTGTCATGTTCGCTATAAGGCTGTGGGGACGCGGGCATGAGGCTGGAGAGGGCCTGGCCCTCAGCCCTCTGTGGGCGTGTGCACACTCACGGTTGTGCACACACACTCACAGGCGGGCACACACAGGGGAGCCTCTTGGACGCTCGCTCACATACCTTACCCGTCACCAAGCTTTGCACCTCATCCTTGCCTTGCCTTTGCGAGCCCATCCCTGGGCCCTGGTCGCTGTCACTCCTCACTGGGTGACTGCTCTGCTCGGGCCTCATCCCGGGCGCCCTGCAGCCCTGTTCTCTGAGCAGACCGGGGGGCCCCGTTAAACAGCCACGGGACTGGTCATTTTCTTAACCAAGCCGTCCGGAGGTTCTCAGGACCGGCGCACCATTGTCACTGTGGCCTCCAGGCCTGTGTGTCTAGCTCCTGCCACCGCCCCTCGGCCCCTCAGCTGTCATTGTCCTGTGACCGAGGTCTCCTTACTACCCCTTAGCACTCCAGCTTCTGCACATGCTGTTCCCTCTGCCTGGAAAACTTTCTCCTGCCTCCCACCTGGCTGACACACACACACCTCGGCTCACCCAGCTTTCATGTTACCTCCTCAGAGCATCGAGCATCCCCCATCGGGTCCCTTGTCTCCGGGGCCCTGGCCCCTCGTGCTCTGCCCTCACGGCTTGGGTTTTCCTGTCCCTGCGGAGACTACACTCTTCCCGGAGGGACTCCTTGCTCCCCGGCCACCTCCCTCCAGACTGTGGGCAATGAGGCCGAGACCACGGCCTCCCCCACCTGTCCAGTATCTGACCTGGACCTGGCCACGCTAGACACACTCAGAGACATGGACACCCAGGTGTGCACACAGAAAACACACAAACCCATCTGCAGACCATGCACAGAAACTCCCACATAGACGCTCAGGCAGACTCACGGACAGGAAGACGTGAGCACACACACACGCGCATGCACACCTGCTGTCTCCTGGGGGCTCATGCACCTCACCAGCTGGTGGGCACCCACCCCTGGCCCTCAGGTAGGATCCGCTGTCAGTGCCGGCCTCCCGGCCTCGGTTGCCCTGGCCTTGGCCTCGGAGAACTAGTCCCAGGGCCCAGGCTCCCGGGCGGGATTCTCCAGCGGGAAGTGGCTTCCGGGCCCAACACCGGGCGCCACGGGCAGCAGCAGCTCGCACGAGGCCGGGCACAGCGGCGCCGCGTCCAACACCCCTTGTATGACATTTGAAAGAAACGCGATAGCTCAGGGGACAGGCCGGACGGGCAGGCACCATAAAGCTGGCTGTCTTTCCCAGCAACCTCTGGCTTCTGGAATCAGCGCCGAAATGAATGTGAGTCAGGGTTTCTGTCCCAGCCACAGGGAGGTTCCGGCTGGACACAGGCAGCCGTGGTGGCTGAGGAGGGCGAGGAGCGGGGCCTGGGGAGGGTGAGGACAGCGGGCTCTGGAGAGGACAGGCCCTCAGGCAGAGTGGCTGGCGAGGACAGGAGGTAGGCGGGCGGCAGGGCAGGGCCCACAGGCGGCACGCGGAGGGGCCTCACCGGGCTTCATCCGGGGGCAGGTGGACGGGTATCCGGCCGGGCAAGCCAGACGAGGGGGCCTGCTTTTCTGGCAGCGGGAATGGGGCTCGGAAGCTTTGAGGCAACTTGTCATCCCAAGCACCTGCCAACAGCTTCTCTTTTTCTACGATGGTTTTTACTGTCATCGCCACCCAGCTGCGAAAAGTGGTGAGTCCCTCTTTGGGGTTCTGTTCATCTTTGGGGGTCCCCTGATCAGTGCTCACTTGGCAAGAGCCTGCTTTTCCGCTCTCACTGGCCCCCGAACAAGGAGAACCCGGGCCTGGTGCGCCCGCTGTCTGCCAGGCGCTAGGGGGAAGACACGAGGGGACGCCTCTGTGACCTTTTTTGAAACTGAAGGGCGTTTGCCCAGTTCCCGGGCTTCTGACCCTCCACCAGCCAGGTACCATCTTCCCCTGTGAAAGGTGCTCTCGAATATTCCTTCCAAGGCAGCCCTAGCAGCTTCTAGGGTCCCTCTGTCCTGATTTCCAGCTTTTGTGATCAGGCCCACGCCTTGCCCTTTCCCCGGACCCCACGTTTACAGACACCCCGGTGAGCGCCGCGTGCTTCCTGTGAACGTGGGAGGGGTTTCCATGGTGCTCAAGTCTCCTTGCACCATTTTCTTGTCCCTCCACAGGGGGCTGGCGGCTGGCCGGGCGTCTCTTGGATGGAAATGCTGAAGAGTCCTCGGCTGATCTGAGAAACGTGAGAACAGGGCTGGGAAAATCGGCCGTTTTTGTGGTTTGGGGGTTTGAAGCAAGTTTCACAACTGATCTCCCAAGAACATGGTCCAGTCAGATGCGCTCCCCGCCCGGGGGCCCAGTTCCCTGCTGGATCTGGTGCTGACCGCCTGCCTGGCCGGGTCCAGAGGGGAGGGCCGAGGCAGAGGCAAGGGGCTTCACCCACCTGCCCCACCTGCTCCCCACTTTCCTTCTGTGGGGGATGAGCTCAAGGAGCTCGAAGATGAGCCATGTTGGGGGATTCTTGTGGTTTCTGCCTCAGGCTGTGGCATCCGATGAGGTATCCACTTGGCCCCTCTCACTCCCATTCTGGAAATGTTTCTCAGATGCCCCTGGGGCAGCGGTACCCTTAAAGTCTTCCTTTGTGGGGACAAAAAGGCCAAGAAATTCTGCTGCTGCCATACTCTTAGGCTGGAGCTGACTAGCAGCAGTACTATGGGGGTTCAGGGAGAGAGGAGGGACCCGAGGGGGGCACGCCCCGCCCACCAGGGTTCCCTAGAACTTCCGATGCCTCCCCCACAGATAGCACCCAGCTGGGCCAGGGAAGGGGTCCTCAAACCCAGCCCTGCCTCCGAGTAGCCTGGCCCCCCAGCTTGTCCTTCCACCCTGGGAAGTCCCAAGCGCCCTCAGGCCAGCTGGGGCAGAACTGAAATTGGTGACATCTGCCTCTCTGGCCCCTTGGCTCCGGCCCCCGCCCACTCACCCCCTGAGTCTTCCTGCAGGAGCCTCCAGACCTGGGAGGAACCACATGCCATGTCCTCTCGGAGTGAGCCCTGCTTTCTTGCCTTCCACACCCCCACCCACCCGAGCCTGGGCCCTGTGTGGGCAGGACACTCCCCATTTCTGGTGGTTGGTGTGATTCTACACCCTGCCGTCCCTCTGTTCAGGACTATGGTGGGCTGGGGCCCCTGCATGTTTCTCAGACACTCCATTTCCCACCGCACATAGCACAGAGGAGACATTCTTGCTCCAGGAGGGAGCGCGAGGCTGTGGTGCCTGTGTATGGGACAGAGCCCCAGCTTCCTGCCTCTGCTGAGGGGGCTGGGACAGTCCTGCGTGCAGTTACCAAGTGAGGGTAGGGCTGGGGACAGGGCAGCTGGGGAAACAGAGCCGGGGCTAAGAGTCACCCGACTCGCGTCCAGGGAGACAGACAGTCGCGTGCTCGGTCGGGGGAGTGGTCCGGTGATCACACGGACGTGGTGGGTGGAGGAGGGTCAGGCCGGCCCTGCAGGGAGTCCTCCAGGCAACACTCAGGGGCCAGGGAGAGGTGCATGGCTAGATACAAATGCTTGGGTGGACAAAGGAAGATTCCAGCAGATGCATGGAGCCCTCTCAATAGACCCAGATAGGCACGGACAATTGAACACAGGCAGGTGGACAATTAGCCAGCATCTGAGAAAGGCTCAGTGAATCCTCCCTTTGGGTGGATGTCAGCTATGCACAGACGAGGATGACTGTGCAGGGGTCGGGCAGAGATGCCCAGACACGGCTGCGCATGCCGGGCCCAGGAAGGCTGGGGTCCTCAGGGTACATCTGCTGGGTGCCTGTGTCCCCCCTTCCCGTTCCCTATCCATATACCCCCTCCCAGCTTCCTGTTTCTGTTTTGGGGCCACAGGAACTTCCTCTTCTCATCATGGTTCAAAATGGCTTGCTGGTCTCAGTTGGAGGCCCAGTGGGGGGCTGGTCACCCCAGTCCAAGAGAGAGCTAGACAGGGAGGGGAAGAGGGGCTCTGCACCCCTGGATGTGGTGCGGCCACTGAAGTGTGAGCTGGCCCTTCCCAGAGTTCTCCCTGAACAAACTTCTCCAGCTCGTTGGATGCAGCCTCTGGTGTGAGTGCTGCTCAAGGCCAAGGTGGGCTGGATCCTGCTGGACTGACCTTGAGCAGCCACTGTATCCCCTTCCTGCCTCAGACAGAGGACCAGGAGGATCTCTTCTCCTCCCCTTCTTCCTGCTTCCTCCCCGATGTCCTGGAACTTGACACAGGTGCTCATGGGCAGCACCACATTGGTCCATGGTGCACCTGCTCACGCAGCCACGGCCCCACCAGGAGCAGAGCTGCAGTGGGGCCCTGGCCTGGGGAGTGTGCGGGTGTGTGCATACCCTGGGGAGTGTGCGTGGGATCCTGTGGAATATGCACGTGTCTGTGAGTGTGTGGGTCTCCCTGGGTGAGTATGCTTTTGTGCATGTCTAGAGGACATCATCTCTCTCTCTCCTTCCGACCAGTGCCCTGAGCAAAGTTTGTCCTTTAAATGAAGCTAAGCTGTGTCTTGCCGAGTCCCTGAGCCCATCCTTGGGGGCACAGGGTGAGGGAATGAGCTCACTTGACCCTGGTGACTCCTTAGGGGGTGCCTCAGGTGGGTGTGGGGCCCAGGCTTGCACAGGGCCCAGGGTGTGGGAGGCAGGATACTCTGGGGTGTGCCAGGGAGAGTACACAGGGCAGTCCTCAAACTTGCCAACTGGGACCCACCTTGATCCCCGGGGGACGTAAGGCCTATAAAAAGGACAGCCACATGCAGGCCTGGGCACCTCGTGAACACCCCTGGGTGGTCTGGGGATGGGATGTGGGGGCAGATGTGGGCAGGGCTGCTGAGAACCTCAACTCACACCACCTCACTGCTCATCCAGCTGGCCTGGGATGGACCCGAGGATCCAGGTGCTTCCTCCCAGGGGCTGTGGCCGTGGTCAAAGTCGGGACAGTGCCACCTCCCCAGCACGGTTGTCCGGCATTTCCTGAGCACTTGCTGTGTGGCAGACTTCCCCTTTAATGCCAGATGACCATCCTTGTCCCTTACAGGTGGACAGCAAGTTGTCAGGAGTCTCTGGTGCCAGGACCCCAAACTGGGCAGCCAAACTACAGAGGCGCACACCAAACTCTGGGCCTGGCTGCCTTCCCCCCGCAGGGGAGACAGCTTAGGGAACCCAAGAATCCGGGGTCACCAAGTCCCACTACTCAGCACCTGGTTTGTGCTCCCCATTAGCACTGAGGGGAGGCAGTCGAATAAACACTCACCGATTGTTTACACCGAGGGCTTGGGGCCATAATTAAGTCTCCACAAATCAGCCCTTTATCAGCCAGGTATCTCGAGCAGCCTCCAAAGGGGAAACGTCCTGGAGCATCTAACAAAAGAAAGTTGGACGGGTTTTAAGACTTTTTTAAACTCTGAAGAATAGGCCTTTGTTGCCAACTCCCACCCCCCCCCACCCCCCCACCCCCCCCCCCCACCCCCGCCCCATGGCAGCCTTCCTGGTCCTTGGACTTCCCTGGGCCGGGGGCAGGACCAGGTGGCCCCAGTCCCGGCAGCCCCCACCCTCCTGGGCCAAGCCCCCACACCTCACCCACCAGCTGCCTTCTCCCGTTGCAGTGGTAGCCCCTGGCGGTGGGCAGGGTGCCAAGAGTGAGGTCCTAAGGATGTCCCCTCCTCTGCCCTCGGTGCCCCGCCTCATGTGCCAGATCCTGGCATCCTTCCCTTGGCAGGCACCATTGCCAGCCTGGAGCCAAACTCAGGCTGGGGTGAGGTGGGGCTGGTGACGAGGGGTGACCCCAAAGCCCCCCATTACCTGGCTCCCCTCTATCCTCACTGGGTCTAGGCCCGTCATTCTCACCTTTGTGAAAGCTGTTCCCTCCACCTACAATGCTTTTCCCTGCTCCTTTCTTCCCAGCAAATTTCTGCTGAAATGTTAAGATGTCGCTGGGGTTTCACGCCTCCCAGGGAGGCTTCTATGCCCTCCAGGCCAGGTTTCCTGTCCCTCCTCTGTGCTCCCTGGACTCTGCTCCCCCCACCCCCAAATGGTCTCCAGGACCCTGGGTGTGTGGCCCTTGAGAGCAGGTCTTGGGGAATCAGGGCAGCCCCATGCCTGGCACAGAGTAAGTGCTCGGTTCCTACTTACGGGAGTTAAGGACGACAAGTGAGCGAGAAAGGGACAGCCACATCACCCAGTGACAGACTGTAACCCCCCCAAATCCTCACCCCCGTTTTCTGAAGGGCTCTTCACCCCACTCTCGGCCACTCCGACACTGTTGTGACCGTCACCTGCCATCGCAGGGCACAAGCACCCAGACGGTCTGTAAACGACCAGGCATGACTGTGTGACAAATTTCACATCATTTTCACGCGTCATGAAGTATGATTCTTGTTTTGACTTGTTCTCACCATTAAAACAATGTAAAAAAATCAACGTTACCCATCCCCGGCTGTGCAAAGCCAGGTGGCAAGCCTGTTTTGGTCTGGGACCTGTGGTCCGGGGTGAGAACTGAGGATGCTTTCCCCACCTTGCCTGAGACAGGCCTGGTCAGTCCTCCTTGGGACCCCCCCCCCACTTCAGATGCAGTGTATGCTCCACAAATGAAGGGGGCAAACAAAGGAGGAGGCTAAATAACCCTCTTTCTAACCAACTCACCAGTTAACTAAGCCTTTAGCTGTTGGGTTTGGAGTTACCCCTTCCCATCTCTTTTTTTTTTTTTTAAAGATTTTATTTATTTATTTGAGAGAGAGAGAGAGAATGAGAGATAGAGAGCATGAGAGGCAAGAGGTTCAGAGGGAGAAGCAGACTCCCTGCTCAGCAGGGAGCCCGATGCGGGACCCGATCCCGGGACTCCAGGATCATGACCTGAGCCGAAGGCAGTCGATCAACCAACTGAGCCACCCAGGCGCCCCCCCTTCCCATCTCTTGACTGACTCCTTGTCCTCTGACCTGTCTCACTGACCTCTTGCCCAACCCCCACCTTCCTGACTTCTGGCCAGGCCCTCATCAACCCCCAAGCAGCCCAAGGTGGTGAGAACCTCCAGAGAAACCCACAGACTGCCTAGAAGCCACTCACAGGCACTCGTTACTTCCCGGCTAAGGGTGTGGCCTGGCTGGAGAGCAGGGTGCCGCCTCAGGGCTGTGTGTGGTGTGGGGGCTTTGAGGCTGGAGCGGGGGGCTGGCTGTACCTTAGGGCAATGGAAAGATTGTCAGGGCAGCCAGAAGACACATTCCAGGCATCAGAATGTTCTAGACAAAGGTGCAGAGGTAGGAGTTGCCAGATTATGGGACCACAGTAAGTCCAGGAACTAGAGACAAGGGTCTCCTCTCTGTCCCTGCTGACAGAAGCCAGGGCCAAGCCTAATCTCATGAAGAGCAAAGGGGAGTGAGTCCGAGTCCTAACCCTAGCCCTAGCCCACTCAGTGGGGCCTGCCTGGATGATGCGAGTGAACCCATGGGCCCCAGGAGGCCCCAATGTGCCTTGTAGAGGCCTGCCCCCACCTCTGACAGGTGGGCTTCCCTCTCAGTCAGTCCTTCACCCAACAAACATTGGTGGACCACCAGTGACCTGCCCATCAGGCCCTGTGCAGGCTGTTGATGGCACAGACATGGTTCCCGCCTCGTGGAACTAACAGGGAAGCAGAATGATGGGTATGCCCGCGAGGCCAAGAGCAGGGCCATTTTGAAGAGCGTGAGGAACTGGTTACGTAGCAGAGGGCAGTGTGCCTGGGCAGTGACTGGGGGCTGCTTCCGGAGAGCCTCCCTGGGGAGGTAGTGGTAGGTCCCAGCCACACAGAGGTCCAGAGGGCACATGGTGCCAAGTCCCGGAACAGGAGCAAGCCGATTGAGCGACAGCCCCGAGAAAGGGGCAGAGTGATGAGCGTGGAGGTGGGGAGGGTGGCCAGACCACGCGGGACCCTACAGGAGGCTCTGGGGAGGGCAGCGGATGGACGGGAGTCTGGGTCCCGCAGGGGAGGCAAGGGCCGGGTCTCCTGCCGGAGCAGGCGCGGAAGGCTGGGCAGGCCGTGGGCGGTGGGCAGGCCCTGAGACTGCTGCTCTTGGCCTGACTCTGGCGTTGGCTTGGCGTGCGGCTGCGAGGGAGCCATGTGTGGGCACGTCCCTGGGCTGCCTGCCCGCCTCCCAGAGGTTGGAACCACAGGCAGTCTGGCTCACCTGGGCCCAGCTCTCAGCTACAAGAAGGCGAGGCGGGCAGAGGGTGGCAGGGACCTCCCTGGGCCCCGCCAGCCTGGGGGACAGAGAGCTTCTCACCCTCACCAGGCCTTTGCTCTGTTACCTAACCACTCCGTATTGAGGGCCCACGGTGTGCAGCCCCAGCCCCGGGCCACAGGGTCTGTCTAGCCTTGCGGATCTATAGGAAACGGGCATCTGCCTTGGGTCCAGTGCCCCCAACCCGCCCCCTGCAGCAGGGCCCCCCACACCTCCAACCCCAGCCCTTTACCCCTCCACAGTCAGCTGCTTCCTCTCCTCCTCCCGGCCCCCGTTTTCCAGGGGCCCCAGGCCACCCTGGGCAGCATGTGGCCCCGAAGACAGAACCTTGTGTGAGCTTTGAGTACCCACTCCTGGTCTCAGGCTTCTGGGGGTGCCGGGAGTAGGCTCCTGGGCGCGGCTTGGCTGGTGCCTACAAGGGAGGGCACCGACAGTGTGCGTGCAGGTGGGTCTGTGTCTGCGAGCCCGGGTGGGGGCTTCAGAGTAGTTCCTGGGGGCACGAAGGCCTGGGTGTGCATGGGTCCGTGTGGTCGTGTGTGACTCTGAATGCGTACGTGTGTGTGTGCACGGTGACAAGGTGTGTGCTCGTGTGTGTGCACATCTGTGCCTGAACGTGTGCGCGCGCGTGTGACCGTGAGCGGCATGGGGGGCCGTGAGTATGTGTGTGTGCATCTGCCCATGTGTGTGCATGTGCGCACACCTGTGTGCATTATCTGTGCTGGTGAGTGTGTGTGCGCATGTGGCCTGCACTCCTGGAGCAGAGTCCCGTGGCCTGTTTTCCTGCTCCCCGCCCCTCCTTCCCCTCCTTCGCAGCAAGTGTTGACTCAGGGAGGGATGGGCAGCCTTCTTTCAGGATTTCCTGGTTGGGTAGAAGTGGTGCCTTGAAAAGGGAACAGTCGGGTCCTAAGTGGACGCTGAAGGGCCTGGGTTGTGCAGTGCCCCATGGTGTCCAAGGCCACCAGGCCACGTGCCTGCCTAGGCTGGGCTTCCAGAGGCCAGACAGAAAGGCTGTCCCCATGAGCAAACCCATAGGCCATGCCCTGAAGCCCTTCCCAAACGGCTGGAGCCATAGCTCGGCTGGGGGCTGGGGGGCTGGGCCTGGAGCCCCCTTTATAGCTGTGAAGGGGAGGCCACACTCCCCGCAGAGAGCGAGGCTTAAGCGAAGGCTGTCCTCCAACCTCCCCAGGCACCGGCTGCCCCTCTTCCACCGGACCGGCCCAGGTTATCTGGTCCTTCCTGCCCTTTACCCGTCCACCAGCCCCATCCCCCAAAGCCTCAACAGATAATGTGAAAATCTTCCAGGCTGACGGTGTCAGTCTAAAAGTGAGTGAAAAGTCCAAGGAGAGCTCTGTCCTGCGGAGGACATCTGAAGCCTGGGCTCTTCCAGGAGGACCCAGAGCCTTGGCTCCAGCAGGCGCTCGTGAGAAATGCAGAGTCCTGGGCCACGTGGACTGGTGGAGTCTGTACCGGGCCCTCAGCCCCGTCCCCTTGAGGAGCCACTGAACCCAACACCCCCAGCCTTCCCCCATCCCAGAGGCCCCGGCTCAGGTCAGGCTGAGGGCGAGGCTGCCCCGGGGGCCCAGGAGGCTGAGGGGGTGGGGCGCAGGAGGCTGGAGAAGGTGGGCAGCCAGCCCGCCTGCGGTGAGGGCCTAATCTGCAGGACAAAGTGGGGATTTGCAGCCCAAGCCTGCTAATGCAGCTACAGCCCGTCTGTCAGCACCAGCTCCCGGGACAGGGATGGAGCTCTCCCCAGGGCATGGGAGCAGGGCCTGCTCTCCTGGGAGGTGGTGGGAACCAGGCCCACGACGTGGAATTCAGCTGTCCCTGAGCAGGGTGCCCAACAGAGAACCTCCAGTCCGGGGCCCCCATGAGCTCAGGCCTAAGGTGCTTGTCCCCAAGGGCACTGCCGCCAAGTCTGTCCCCTGCCAGAAAAACAGGCTTCTCCCTGACCCCTCATGTCCATTTTGATCCTCCTTCTGAAAGAGGTTTCCTCTGCGCCCCCGCCCCCGCACACCCCGCGGCACGTGGCAACCCAGGAGCTGGGCTGTGGGAGGTGAACAGGAACCTTGGGGGCCCCCACTTTGCCCACTTCAGGGGGACCCCAGGATTCGGGCACAGGCCTGTCCTGAGTTGGGTAGGAGGGTACAAGAGTCCCTGGGGGCTGCAGGGCGTCAGTGCTTTGGGAAATCCAGGCCAGGGGAGCGCTCTGGGGCGGCAGCGGCGGCGGTGGCGGCGGGGGGGGGGGGTGGGGGGGGGGTGGGGGGGGTGGGGGGGTGGGGGGGGTGGTACCGGGACTCCGGGCTCTGGCCACACCACGCTGGGCAGCCACGAGGCCGTTAATAATTAACCCTGGGCCTGGGCCTTGACCTCGTGGGCCTCTGAGTAAACAGGCTTTTCTGGCCAAGCGTCCCGCAGCCTGCTGGAGGCTGCTGGGCCCCTCATGGCCTCTCTGCCCCTTGACCTTTTCTGGCCTTGTGGTCCAGCCCTTCTTCCCCCTCCTCATTGCAGAGCTGGAGCAATGACCAGTGGTCTGGACGCTTGGGCCTCTTGGAGGCCTGCCCCGGGTCAGCCGATCTCCTATTCCCACCCCAGCCCTGAGTCCCTCTGTACGCGTCTCCCACCTCCAGCCTTGGGCACCAGCACCTCTTCTTGGATTGGGGGTTCGCGATGGAGTGTGTCATCCGGGGTCTCAGCGCAGCACATGGATGCTGAACCTCTGTGGCCGGAATGGGACTTGCTGTCACTCTTGTGGACTCTGAAGTCTGGGATATGTGTGATGGGTCAGACTCTGGGGCGCAGGCCAGCTAAGGAGTTCCAGTGCGCAGCCCCGGCTGCATGGAGGGCCCCAGGCGACAGTCAGGATCACCCATCAAAGGTCCATGTTCTAGGGGCGCCCGGGTGGCTCAGTCATTAAATGTCTGCCTTCGGCTCAGGTCATGATCCCAGGGTCCTGGGATCGAGCCCCACATCGGGCTCCCTGCTCAGCGGGAGGCCTGCTTCTCCCTCTCCCACTCCCCCTGCTTGTGTTCCCTCTCTCGCTGTCTCTCTCCTCTGTCAAATAAATAAATCTTAAAAAAAAAAAAAGTCCATGTTCTAGCTCCACCTCTGCCCTAACTGGCTGTGCGAGCCTTAGCCAGTGCCCTGACTCTCTGGGCCTCAGTTTCCCGATCTGTACAATTAAAAAAATGGCACAGTTATCCAGGGCTTGCCGGCTCCAGGATTCTGGACCCCATTTGGGGTGACTGAGGACAGGAACAACACACGTCCCAGCCCACCCCAGGGACTCATGGACAGTCATCGGGTGTGCCCCCGTGTTCCTGGCTGCCGAGCCTCCACTTCCTTCCTTTGGGGCCGTCCTGGTGTTCCTTTGGGGAACCAGCCCTCTCCCCCTCTGGAAGTGGGTCACGTGCCCCTGGGCATGGCCAATGGATGTCAGCCCTGAGACTTTTGCTGGAAATACCAGGGGAAGATGGTTTTCTTTTTCCTAAGTGGCAATGCAGGGGAATGTGAACCTTGTGGTTACTTTGTTGGGAGCCTTCAGGGAAGGCAAGGGGACAGAAGGGAAAGCAGAGCTGATACATGAGCATGGATTTCCACAAGTGGGATCGAGCAGTGCTTGAAGCTGGTACCACCCCGGGCTTTTCCATTACAAGAGCTGTTACGTGCCTTTCCTGCTCCAAGCGGCACTTGATGGGTTTTTTCCTTCATTCACACTTTATCGCACTGTACTCAGACCACAGAAAGAAGATGTGACACACACACACACACAGTAGCAGCAGGTACACACACTGCTCACATGGGCACTGAAAACGGGAATGAAAAACAGGGCTGGTAGGGAAGCCAGCCTGGCAGCAGTGAGGGGCTCAAGGGCGCAGTTAGTGAATGCGAGAGAGGGGAAGGGCTGGGCCAGGCCAGGGGGTGTCAGTCAGAGAGCTTGGGCCCTTGGGAACCACTGAGGGTTTTGGATGAGGAGATGGTGGGTAAATGGTTGAGGCAGACAGGCCAGACCTCACCAGCAAGGGAGCGAATGTGAATGTTTGTGCTTGCGTGTACACACACACACTGAGTTTTGCATGCAAGAAACATTCTGTGGCCCACTGTGGGAGCCCTTTGAGTGTCTGCCCCCTGTGGAAGCCTGGAGCTGGTTCTGCACACTTGTGAGTCAACAGTGTCTGGTCAGTTGGGCCCTCTGTCTACCTGAGACTGGATGGTTCCTCGGAGCCCAAGGACCACTGGGCGGGGATGACCCGAGGAGAAAGGGTCGCCTCCTCTGCTCCACCATAGGGTGGGCAGGACACCTGGGCCTCTGGAGGAGCAGAGACTCAGCCCCGCTGAAGCTCCCTAGGGCCCCCAAGGAGGGCTGGCCTCGTGGGCCTCATGGAGCCAGGCTCAGGGAAGGGTCTTGTTGTGGTGTCCAGTTGCATCTACAGTGGGCAGTCGTGAGTCCCAGAGGCAGGGGGCTTCAGACACAGGTAGGTACCATTCTTACACAAGGACACACACGTGCTTACGCACGCCACAAGCATGACATGCTCTCAGATCACTATCTGCTGTGAGCTCTAGGGTGGGGAAGGTAGGGGCCCTCTATGTGGGCAGGGAGTAGGGGTAATACGGAGGGAACCCCACCTCCTGACCCCTGGGCCTCTGCGTTCTTCACCAGCAGTGGGACCGGCTGGGTAGGAGCTCTTACCAAGTGGCTCTTCTGCTGCTCTCATTCTCTGTTCCCCTTCCTTTCCCTGCCTTGGCCGTGGGCTGTTTCAGCCCCTTCCCCATTTCTGCCTCCCGGCCTCTCCTCTCTCTAATGCTTTCATTTTGTCTCCTGGAAGGGGCACACGAGAAAGGGGCCAGGTCCCAGAGCTCAAGCCCCACGGTCATCCACTGGGCCCTCATCTTAAGCTGCTCCCTGCCCTGCTTCCCCACTCTGGCCACAGCCCTCTCGCCCTTTGCCCTGGAACTGCCAGCAACCCAGGGGGGCTGCAGGCCTTGCCTCTTCCCCCAGCTGCTGCAGCCCCTGCTGCTTGGCTGGAGGCTGGCCAGACGGCTGGGCCGTGGGGAGGCCACGGAGCCAGGACACGTGTCCTGGCCCCAGGCAGAACCCTTGCCCCAGCCGCAGGGCCACACTGGTCAGGCCCAGTTCTGTTCCCTGAAATCCCTGGAGCCTGGGCCCAGGCTCCTTCCCACCCCCAACTCCCCGGGCAGCTATGGACTCCCTCCTCCCTCCAGGTTAGGAAACTGAGCACCGCTCAGAGCAGGAGTCAGGGTGAAGCAGGATGTGGAGGGGCCCCCAGGAGAAGCCAGGTCCAGCCAGCAGTGCAGTGGGAAGAGAAACCCCACATCCTGTCTCCCCTCAGTGAGGCCTCAGGGAAGAGCCTGCCCCATAAGGGGGAGCAAGAAACAGGGAACATTTCATAGCTGTGGATCTTGCCAGAGTGGAAGCAGACACGAGGGCTTCCATCCGGTGGGATGGGAGAAGCACCTTCCAGCCTGGGCAGTCACTGTGCCAGGGGCCCTCACTGAGCTCACTGCTGCCATCCTGGCCAAAGCCTGATGGCACCTGCCTCCAGGAAGCTCTCCTGGGCTGGACCAGAAGTGAGGGGAGCCCATAGCCACTGGCCTTCATCCTCTTTCGGTTGGAAGTTGCAGGGACAGGGCTGGGCCCTCCACTCTTGGAAGGACCCATTGCCACCCAGCCTGCCTTCGCCGAGGGGCTGGGCTGCACAGTGGGAACTAGGGCTGCAGTGGAGATGCCCCAACGGGGGCCAGGCCCAGCTTCTGATCACTGATGGGCTGGGGTTTGAGCCAGGCCCCTAGAAAGAAGCCTTTGGCCCTCGCTGGGTCCAGGGCTGCCAGCTGCTACAGCAGGTGACTCTGGGCAGTGTCAGGAGATGCCAGGAGCTGGAGAAAGGGTGGTAGGGGGGGAAGGGGGGAGGGCAGACAATGATCCATCTACAGCAGTGACAGGCTGCCTGGGTTCACATCTGGCCAGGTGTCCGATGGGGGCTTTTCCCTCTTGGACTCTCCGCTAATATCTGGAGTGGGCCTCACCTCCCAGAGCTGTGGGGTAATGTGGGTAAGTGCCCAGCCTGCTGCGTGGCACACACTTAGCCCTCAATCAAGGCAGTCCATAGCCCTGTTCAGGCCAACAGGCTCAGAGGGCTGGAGAATCCAGGTCATTTCTGCAGACCTGGGCAAAGCCTGCCAACAGACACAGGGAAACACTCCGGTAAATCTCCCTCTTCCTGGGCCCCAGCGTCCTCAAGGCACAAATATGCACTTGCTTGCAAACACACACACACACACACACACACACACACACACACACACACACACACACACTGGCTTCGCTCCCCAGGACCCAGCCACCTGCTGGAAAACCAAGAGCTATCTTTTCAAAATAATGATTAAGAATCAGCATTGACTATTCAAATCGAAACTCCCCAAACCCTTCTCTGGGGTACCCAGCTCCTCTGGAGCTTGTGGGTAAAAGCTCTTACCATAGTGGAAAAAGTAGTCTGCCGAAACGGAAATCTTCCTCAATTTAGCTGAGTCATTTTTCTCGCGGTTAAGGAAGTCCAGATCACCTCTGGCCCTTCCCCTGATGCCCATGGCCCAGCCAGCCTGGGGGACCCCAATCCATACCCCTCCATGTCCGTCCCCAGCTCCCCCCAGGGTCCTCCTGGCAGAGCCCCTGAGAGTAAGACACCCCCGCCCTCCTGCTGTTCTTCCTGCAGCTACTTCCTGCTTCTAGGTGGGAGTCTAGAGCCCTGGGGAGCCAGGAACCTGGGGTGCACCCCAGAGCAGACCTTGGGCAGACCTACGGCCTGGACAGCTCTCTGGAGGCCCTGCTCTAGAGGCCCACAGGCTCACTGTCATGGACCCCAGTGGGGCTCACTACAGTCAGGGATGGGGCCTCTGTCTCATCCCGGATCTGAGGAGCCTGAGTCCATGGGCTGGGGTGCCTGGCTCAGGAGTAGCAGGTTCCTGCCTGGCTGGGGTTCCCAGTTCAATGCATGCTGGTGTTGGTTGGTGCCCGTGCCTGGCTGCAGGCTGTTGCCCCTCCCTTGGTGACCCTTAGGAGGCTTCCAGAGGCTGTCGTCTCGGAAGACGGGGGGTGGGGGGGTGGGGTGGTGATGCGTGTGGACCACCTGGGTGCAGCGTGGAGGGCCTTGAATGCACCAAGTTGCAGCAGCTGCATAGCGGGGAGGGGAGGCTAGCTCCGAGGCCAGTGTGTCCTCCAGGTGTGTCCATGCCACGTGCCAGAAACTGGGACCTCCTGGGGTGGCCCTGCATCTGAGCCCTGGGCTTCTGACATGGGTGCTCTTCCTGGGCGGTCAGGGAGTCAGCAGGAAGCATGAGGCTTCCCTCAGCTGACACGGGTCATGTGTTGTCTGCCGCTGTTCTCTGCCTGAGAAACGAGGCTGCCAGTACCCATGGTCCAGGATTGTTGGGAAATTAAAGGAATGGCAGAGTCAGGGGCAGCTAGGAGGACAAGCCCCAGTATGTGGCAGGCAATCGAAAATCCTGATGTATCTGGGGGACCGGAGGACCCCTATGCTTCCCTTGTGGTGTTCCAGGGGTAGTGAGACTTGGCGCTACTCCTCACCGACCTGGGGAGGAGCAATGCAGCAGCAGGAGCTGGGGGTACGTCCCAGCTGGGTGTCTGAGGTCACCTGGTGGACCCCCCCCCTCGCCTAGAGTGTCAGGATGGAGAGCCACGAGTGGACATTACCTGCATCTCGGAAGCTATGGAAAGGGACCCAGGCCTGGAGAGAATACAAGGCTAGGAGTTGGTGGTGGTGCTGTTGGGGCCCAGCTGGGACCCCAAAACTGAAGAATCAGGGGCATGGCAGCAGATGCCAGGGAGGCCCACCTCCCCGGAGGGCCGCTTGGCCCATCTCAGTGCCCAACGGGCATCTGCTGGCCCGGCCCTGGGGGCTGTGTTGCCCAGAGTCATCTCACACCCACTTGGACTGGGTCCCCCTCAAGGCTCTGGCAGCCAGTGTTTGGGAAATTAGGTGAGGGGGGCCTGGGACTAGGGTGAGGAAGGGAACTATTTATGGCTAAAAGTCATCTTGAAATTTTCAACATATTTTTTATTTTTCAAAACAAAAGCTCTACACGTGGGGTAGGGTGGGGGGGGTGAACCTAGCTTTGTGGGAAATGAGTCAGACAGCCATAAAATTGTGTTTTTCTGAGCCGAGGGGATTATTTTACATCTTGTGGCATGAAGACACTGAGAGGGAGCCCTCCTCCTGGGCCCTGGCGGGGCTCCCTGCTCACCAGCCTGGGCCGCCGCAGCTCCCAGAAGAGGCCTCGCTGCTCACCTCCTAGACCTCTCCCTTCTCCTTCCCTAACCTCACCGCCCATTCTTTTAGGCGGGGCCCGGAGTGAGGCTGTGAAGGGTGGTGGCCTCATGGTGGGTCGTGCCCTCGCCCGCCAACGCCATTCACAGTCTGAGAATCTGGGTAAAGGCCAAAGGTCCTCGGAGAGCCTCCCACCCCACATCCGATGGACTGGCTGGTGTGGGACCAGCCCCGGAGCAACTGACGGGATACAAGGAAAGACTTAAGAGAGCATATGCCTGCCATTGATGCTCAGCGGGAGGCTCTCCTTCCCCACCATCAAGCAGCATCCTTGAGTATAGGTGATGAGGGGTACAAGGGGCAACCTGTTCCTTTGGAAGCCTTCCCCAAGGCCAGAAGGGCAGGAGTCCTCTCCTAACCTCCCCTGTGGCCAGCAAGCCCCACCCCCCACCCAGGACCATTCCGCCCAGCTCTGGTCCCAGGGACCAGGAGGCAGAATCCCCACCCCAAGGGCTGGAGGACTCAGAAGGGCCAGGGCCACGGAGGTCCAGAGGCCCCCGAGGAGCAGGACCCTGGCTTCCGAGGCCTCAGTTTATAGCCCTCAACCCCTTATCTCCTCCCAGGCAGGTGTTGGGTGGGACCAAGAGGGAGAGGCTCTGCCTAGATCCCCTCTGCAGTCTCTTCCGTGTCCCCTGCAGCCCCGCCTCCTTGGGCTGGAGTTACAGATCCGGTGGACAGCCTGGGGCCCAGGGGACTGATGTTGCCCGTCGGGAGAGACTGCTGGCCGCCTGGGGCAGGGCAGAAGTCAGGACCAAATGTGGGATCTGAATCACATTGGCTGATTCCAGAAACTTACCACCTTCCTCCACCAGGACCGTGGACTTGCTTTTTCCTTTGGAAGCAATGGCAAAGAAGGTTCACTCTGCACAGGTTCCATTTCTTCCCAGGGCGAGTGGCCAGCACAGCGGATACCTGCTGCTTTGCCTGCCTCATCTTCTCTCATTCTAGTCACAGCACCCAGATTTTCCCTGGAGAACCTCCCCTCCCCTGCTTTCGTTCCATGCAGTGTGGGTGGGGCTGACCCTCTTCCAAACTGTTTGTTGGGGGTCGGGGGTGGTGAGAGCCTGACTCAGGATTGGCCAGTCTGCCTCCTCCATCCTCCTGGGTACAGTGGCTGGTTCAGTGATGAGCCTATGGTCCAACAGAATCCAATTCCAGGACTTTAGATGGAACCGTTCAGAGACTGGGGCTCTGTTCTGGGTTGCTGGGTGTCAGTTTGGAGGCCTTGAGTTACTGGGAACCTCCAACAGGAGACTGAGCTGACACGAAGGATGGCAGGGGTGACAGAGGACTCTCGATAACATAGTCTGGCTGATGGATCCAGCCATGCCTGAAGCCACACTCCTTCATGGTTTGTCTTCCCAACTGCACTCAGCTCTATGCCTGAGTCCCGGGCACAGAGGCAGGAGTTTTGGTGAGATGTGCCAGCATCACGTGCCCCTCTCTGCTCAGGCCATTGGAGCTGGGATTCTACAAGTGTGGGTGACCGGTTAGCTAGAGCTGAGGCCTAGACTGGCAGGAGGACCCAGTCAGAGCAGCCAGCACACAGCCGGGCTCACTAACCACTGAAGCCTGGGCATGTGGGTGAGACCCACACTCTATGTGGCTCCCTGTGGCGATCACCCTCAAGGGTGAATTTGGGAGCAGACTTCATGGGAAGTAGCTTATGATGTTCCGATGATTAAATTTAGAAAACGAGCCAGCATGGCATTCTTTTGCCTTCGTCTTTCTCTCTGTCTCACGGGGCACCCTGACCTGTCGAGGGCACCTAGAACGGCAGAGAATCGGTTAATTTTGTTTGGTGTTTGTCGGCATTTCTAGCACTGGAATGTAAGCTCCTGGAGAGCAGTGGTTGTGCTGAGCGTGGCTCACTGCTGTGTGCTGGAGCGAAGGAGACACCAGCACTCAGCCAATATTTGCTGAATGAAGGAAAAAGTCTGGTATTCTCACTCCCATGATTGGAATCCTCCAATGGCTTCCCATTGCAGTTGAAATATATGAAAACTAGATTTCTTCTTGTGCCCTAGAAGTAGGGTAACCGTGTCATTTATTAAGCCATCAGAGACCTTTCTGAGGCTCAAAAGGGATGTTATCAACGATTCTGCTGAAACAGTGGGAGTAAACCAGGACTGTCTCAAGCAAACCAGGAGGTGGTCTCTGCCCCTCCCCTCCCCCAGCCACTCCATTCTTCCCCTGGGACCTTGTTCTGTTTCTCTACCTGGAGAAGCCCTTTGAGTGCCTGGATCTTTCTCGACACCTTGGTCTCCACTGAACACTGCCTCCTCGGGGGGCCTTCCCTGACCGACCACCCACCCATCCAGGTTACCTCAGCCATTGGGTCAAGTTTTATTTTCCTCCCTGAACTCAGCTCTGCGTCTGAGGCCCCAGCCCGGAGGCAGGCAGGGAGTGAGAGGGAATGAACCCAAGGGCTCTGGGAACACAAATCTCTGGCATCTGTCAACCCCTGAGTAGATGCTTGTGTTCGCAGCTCACATCTCCAAAGTGAAAGTGAAGGGAAACGAACTTCCTCTCAGGAGGTGGGGAAGTGAAAGGCAGAGGAGAGGGAGGGAATGGAGCTTGGCAGCCAAGCCAAGTTGGGGTCTTTCCCAGAACCACGTGTGGCACCAGGCACCCCAGAAATCAGATGCCCTCAGCCTCAGTCACATGGACACATCTTCTAAGACATGCCTGTAACCAGAATTTGAAGGCGGGTGCTGAATAGCACCCCAGCAGACACACACCCGGATTGTGCGGCCAGACAGAAGACACCAGCTATGTTTATAATTTTCCTAATTACCTCTGTCCTTTCTGATACTGGGGCTCTATAAAATTGTCACAGCCATGTTTGTCATTTGGCTCCGGCTTGCTGTGCACACACACGGGTGTTTGTTTACAGAATACAGACGGCAGCGGGGCCTTCATGTGGGCTCTGACACCACCCCTTTGGCTGTCACGAGGGACTGGCCCCCCCTCCAGGGTTCTCAGACAGATTTGCCTCACGGATTCTTTAAAGCAAACAAACAAACAAACAAACAAACAAACCATAAACCGCCCCCTGAGTTTAGTGATCACTCGGGGTCCTGGCAGAAAACCAAACTCACCCCTAATGGTTCCAGTGAAGGGATGTTAACAAAGGAACCATTTGTGGGGGTGTGATGAGGGTTGAAGGAATCAAGAAGGGATGTTGAGGTCTCCAGAGACTAGCCCCAGCAGCAACTGTCCCCACTATGGGGCTCAAGGGCCAAAGCAAGGCACTAGGGTTGTCAGAGCCCCATGAGAACTGGGCCCACGGAGGGCAGAGGACAGGCTAACCAACGGAGACTGTAGCCTTGGGGGGCATGTAGTTGGGGTGCTAAAGCAAGCAGAGAGTAGAGAAGGAACACCCAATCTCTCCCTTCGCCTCCCTCTGGTCTGTGGTGCCTACCCATTGGTCAAACCCAACAGGGGGCTAGAGGCACAGGAGGCCCTTGGTGTGGCCCACCCAAGCCAGACTCCCAGGGCAGAGACTAGGTACAGTGTGGATCCAGGGGGCAAATGAAGAATAATCAGCATGGTTGGGTAAGGCATTCTGGGACAATTCTGTGGTCAAGCTTGGTGGTGAGTCTTCTTACCTTGTAAACATCTCTTGAATCCATTCACCTCCGTGCCACTAAAGCCCCCTCACTGGCCTCACAAATGCCCTGTTGCCCACTATAATCCACTTGCCACACTTCTCCACAGTGATCCTAATAAGCAAGCCCAACCCCAATGCCCTCTGTGACCACTGTTGCTCTTGGGATGTTGACCAAAGTCTGAAACCCTGCTTGTGAGAGCCTGATAGTCTGATGCACCTGACTTCCAGCCTTACCTCTTGTCCCCCACCTCCTACCCTGCTCCATGCACTGTGACCACACTGGACACTTTTCAGTACCTAGAATGTCATGTTCCTTCCCACTTCCGAGGTTTGTGTTCGCTGCTCCCTCTGCCTGGATTCTCTCAATCCAACACCCAATGACTTTCAAATCCCTGCACGACCTTCAGATCTCAGCCTAAAAGTCACATTCCCAAGAACAACTTCCCTGAGTCCACAAAGCAGGCAAAGACTCCTTCTCATCACCCCTGGACTTCCTTACTTCACAGTATGCATCACAACTGGAATGAACTAATCAATTGAATAACTGTCTGTTTATAGTCTGTCTCCCTAGAGAGTCTGTGAGTGCCCCAAGAGCCCGTTTTGTCTGTCTGGTTTCCTTCTCCACCTCAGCATGGTGCCTGGCACGTAGTAGGCACTCCAAAATACTCACTGAGTGACTAAAGGGAGAACTTCCAGCTACCAGTGATGGCAGACTAGATTATTTGGGCCTACCTTGCACTAAAATCAGCTAAAAAATGCTGCATAAATTTAAAAAATATATATATACTCTAAGCACTGAAGGCTTGACAGTATAAAAGGGAATTGCCAGGCCAAAATGGGGCGGGGCGGGGTGGGGGGGGGACGGAATCCAGACGGGTAGGCAGGAAGAAAAGCCACTTTTTTTTCTTGAGGTGTTTTCCGATTCCAGTGAGACTGAATTCTATTTTGACAGCCTCGTGGAATGAAAGAGATAGATATCAAACCCCAGGGCACACACAGGTGGGGCATATAATAAGATCCCATCCCACATTGATGTGGAACTCCAAAGGGCTACACCCTCAGGATAAGGGTGAACCAGAAGTAGACCAGCCCTCATACAATCTTGCAATCTAAGTCTCATCTGGATGGGCCAGGGAAACTCAAGCCTTCAGGTTGATTAAGGTGGTTCTGGACTAGCAGTATTCCTCAGTGTTTGGCAGGAGCAAGTAAAAATGTTCTCTGGTGGAAGGTGCTTTTGTCCTAAATCTCAAATTTTTCTTTCAAACATTTTCTTTTCTAAAACGATGACCGGCACACAGTCAAAGATGATCAGACACATAAGAAAAATAAGACACTATGAGTTCAAAGAAGAAGAACCAACAGAAAACAGAAATAGACCCTTAAGACTTCAAATTATTGACTATAAAAGAACTATGAAAATAATGTTTAAAGAAATAAGACATGCTTAAAAATAACTTGCAGGAGATGGGAATCTGTAAAAAGTGACATTGCAGATCTGGAAAAAAGAATCAAGCTGAATCTCTAGGAATGAAAACTACAATGACCAAAGTCAAAAACCCAATGGACAGATTTAGCAGCAGAGTTAACACAGCTGAGAAAGGAATTAGGGAATTAGAGAAGTCAGAAGAAATTATCACAATGTAGCACATAGAGACAAAAGGAGAGTATGGAAGAGATGACATGAGCCAAGGAGGAAGAGAGGGTCTAACATATGTTTAATGTTATCCCTGAGGGAGCAGAGAGGGAGGGGAAATGGAGTAGAGGCAGTATTTTAAGTGTTAACAGGTAAGAATTTTCTGGAACCAATGAATGAATACATGAAGGGATGCATTGAACCATTTAGTGGTCAGTTATGCTTTGGTGATAGAACTCCATGTTTCAGACAACCCAGAGCTCAAAAGATACCGATGGGATATTCTGGACCCAGTCTGTTCTTGGCCAAGGGCCACGATGCCATACAATACCAAGTTCGGTGTAGCAAAGGACACAAGAAAAGGGTGAAAAAATCAACTCATGCCTGTCTCTGCCTCTGCAGCTCACCCCCAGCTGCATCCTCCTGTTCCTTCTTCCTCCTGTAGGCCTTACTGCTCAGTCACTGGGAGAGAGCAGAATGCCATTCCCCAGGTCCCTCCACAGTCAACTGGGGGTGCAGTGGCATGGCTGGGTGGGGTGAGGGAGGCCTCTGTCCCTCTCTGATTCAGTGCTGATGGAGACATCCTCTTCCTAGATACTGTGCCTCTTCTCTCCTCTGACCCCAGTCTCCCTGTTCTATGGCTGGTCTCCAGTCTGGGCTCTCAAGGGTACTTGGGGGAGACTCATTGACCAGCTGGCTGATACAGCCTAGTCCTGGCTGGGGTAGGAGGATTTAAGGAGGAGGGGAGGCTAGAATGTCCCTTTGCCATAGCCGAAGAAGATTTGATGATGCCCGCACCACCTTGGGGTCCTCCGACATGGGCCAAGGAGCATTAATGTCCCTCACTGTCCAGCCCACCAGCACTACCTATGACCTGGATGGCAAGAATCTAGAAGCTGGGCTCCAGAGATAGGAGAGGAATCACCCACGCCTGGGTCCTACAGTCCTCTGGCTCCCACCCCTGAGCACTCTTGGGCAGGAGAGCGACCTGGCTGGCAGGCGGGTACTTTGTTTCTGACTCATGTTCCCCTCTTGGCTTCCAGGAGGCCTGGTCCTGGTCCTCCTCGGTGTGACTCGTCCTGGGATCAGGTTCTTGTGGTTGCTCTGTTCTGAAGGGGCACCCATTCATCATCTTGCCTCTGGGGATCCTGGCACACCTCTCAGACATGCTCAAACAGAGAGGCTGCCAAACCTGCGCCTGGTCACACAGCAGGTGTGTGGCGAGGCCAGGACACACACGGTCTCACGCCCCCGGTGGGTGGGAATGCAGGCCAAGCCCTTGTGTAACTAGCATCGGGACCTGAGTTCTGGGAGCAGCTCCACAGTGGAGGCTCACTGAGGCCCCAGTCCCACCCTGGCTCTCTGGCTCTCTCACCACGCCCAGCAGCAGGTGCCTCCAAACCACTGTGCTTTGGGGGTACCAGTCGCAGAGGTTTGTCTCATAGAGAAAGCAGCGAGACCGCCAAAGGCAGCCGTCTCCCATCCCCTGATGCGTGAAGATGGGGGGTGGGTCATGTGGGCCCCCAAACCTGGCTCTGCAATGTCTCTGACATGCCATTCCAATTTCTGAAAATCTCCAAGATGTTCCAAACAATATGCAGTTGATTTAATTTTAAAAATTAAAAAAACTAAAGTAAATTAAGTTGAGGAATGCTGGGTGGAGGCGGGGGAGGGGGAGGGTGTCGTGGACTAAAGCCAGAGAAGAGAGTCTTAGGAAAACATGAGCGTTTCACTCCCCTGGGTGGATTTGTGGGTGGAGAGGGTCAAACTATTCCCCACCCTGGTCAACATGTATAGGAGCCCAGGTGCTGATCCCGCCCCTGCCCTGTCTTGTCACGTGTCCTGAGACCCAGGGCTTCTCTCCGAGCCTGGGGTGCAGCCAGGGAGGTAGAAGATCCAGGCACGACGCTGCTCTTCTTTCTCGTTTGGTTCACACACACCCCGAGCAGCACTGCCCCACGTAATTACATAAACTGCGCATCACTCAAGATGCTCATCGCGCTTCTGACACATTTCAGGCTGGGAGCCATCATCCCCACCTCCCCTGGGCTCAGGGGCCTGGCCCGTGACTCACAGGCCTCCACCTCTCCCAGGTGAGACCACTCCTCAAATAGAGGTCCAGCTTTGGTGAACTTGGGAATTGCTCTTGGGAGGACCCTTCACCCCTCCTGGGCATGAATGCTCCTCCAGCACAAGGCTCTGAATCAGCTCCAGGTTTGGAACGCACACCGCACACCCCTGCACCCATGCCCGTGCCCACACGGCACCACTCTCCCCTGGGAGTCGCCTGCTGCCCGTGGCTGCCCTCCCTCCTGCTGAGGCCCTGCACCCAGCCCGGCCGACCGATGATTTAAGGCCTCCTGGCCTCTCTCCATACCTGCTGCCCTCCCTTGGTTCGGCTGGGGGCATCCAACTGCTGTCTTGTGCTTGAGCAGGGAGGCGGGGGTGCCTGAGAGCCGCCTGCCTTCCTTGCCTGAGGAGTTTGCTCATTAACTTGAGTTACTCTCACGTTGGCCTTCCTGGCAGCAAGGGGAAGAGCAAGGCCTGTTTCCAGAGCTCTTTCCGGCTGGTGGACCCAGCTCTAAGGAAGCGTGAGCGCGGCCCAGGCCTCCTCCCACCTGCTTCTGTGGCCCCTCCTCACCCCTCCGGGATCCCAATCAGGCCTCCCCACAGGGTGGAGGGCAGCCTCCCTCCTCACTTCCTGGGCTCGAGCTAGCTCGGGCAAATGGGAACCAGCTGTCTGGCCAAGGGTTGAGATGACCCACTGGGGAACGGAGGGTGGGCAAAGGGGCAGGAGGTGTCTCCCCAAGACGCATAGCACATCCTTGTGCTCTCCTGCCACCGGTAAGGGGACACCAGGGCCACCGCACTCACCGAGGTCCCAGCTTTCCAAATACAAGGGAGTTAACGGGAGGCCTGTAGGGTTGGCTGGTGGGGGCGGTGGTCTTTCAGGATTTGGGGAGGCTGATGCCCCAGTGAGAACACTCTCAATGACCAGAAGTCATCACTGAAGATTCTGCCCTTGGATCAAGAATCTTCTCCCGTGACACCCTTGCTGGTTCCAGTGCTCTCCGTGAAGGAGAGCTTGACCACCGTGCTCAGCCTGCAAGGTCACAGGCAGGAGGGCTCTGTGCCTGGGAGAATCTCATTAAGCGCCTTCTAAGCAAATAAAAGGCATCCCTTGGCGGGGGGGGGGGGGGGGGGGGGGAATCGAAGCAAGATCAAAATGACTTCAGGAACTTGGTTACTCCGGGTGCAAGGATTTTGCCCTAATTATTCCGACGACTGTCTCCTTCCACGGGGCTTTTCAGGCACCGAGGTGTGCCTTCCCCCACCCACCTTGCTCCTGCCCTAACACACAGTAATCTCATTACCTTGAGCCAAGTGTCTCACAAGCTCTGCCTGTTTACCTTTCACAACAACTGGATGACTGACGGGGGTGCTGGTTTTGCACACATTTTGCCTAAAAGGAGACAGAAGCTCTGAGAAATCAAGAGCCGCGGTGAGGGCCACACTGTCAGGAGCAGGCAAAGCCAGGACTCAGCTTGTGCCGGAGCTGCAGGGCCCTCCTCCCAAGACCCAACCTGATCATGGGATGGGAGAAAGAGGAAACTTCTAGTAACAGAGGGCTTTCCCCCAGAACCCGACTGTGCATTGGTCAGGCACGCACCAGGCCAGGACATCTGGGCTCCATGAATCTGCTCAGCAAGGACTGTTGGCCTACTATGTGCCAGGGTCCTGCAGGAGAGTGGCAGAGGCCCTCAGCCCACACTCGCTGTTTGTGGCCCCAGGCCAGTGGCACTTGCCATACGCTGACTTAGATGTACATTTAAGCATCGCTGACACCAGTGTCTTCAAATTGTTCTGGGATAAATCCTTTGTCCGGTGGACTTCTGGGTTAAGGCCAATTAAACTGCTGCCAGGTAGGGCTTATTCCCTATAAATCAGTGGGAATGTGGTCACACGAATTTTAAATATCAGATTAAAATCAAATTAGTGGGAAAATTTGGAACAAATTGCCTTCAAGTACAGTGAATGAGTCTATTTTTAAAATGTTGCCGCACCAGGCAAAATAGTGAAGCAAACACATTTCCTAACAGCGAGTAGACACCGTGATGGGAGTGATTTGTCATGCTTAGTCACTGTAATTGCTCTAGCAAAACTGAGGAATCAAATAAAACGTGTTTGCAAATTGTAAATCACTCCGGGAGGCTACTTCAGACGGGTCCGAACCTGACACTGAAGGTCACAGCATCTCTCTGGGGGCAGGCCGACACCTCTGGCACCACCTTGCTCTCTGGGCAAGGGTTATGCCGCACGTCCAGCCGAGACCATTGCCCAACGGACCCGAGAGAGGGACTGCCATAATCAGCGTGTTTCCTCACCAGCTCGGGGCCTGGAGGGCACCAGGAGAGTGCTCCAGCTGGCTTGGGAGGGAGGTAGGGGGTGCTCCCTGAGGCCTCCGTGGCTGGGCAGGGAAGGGACAAAGGCTGCTCAGGGAGGAGAGGCTTTCTTTCTGGTGAGAGGTTGGCGGCTACTTGCCAAGGTGCAGAAATACCATCAGATCTAGAAGGCTTGGGACAGGCTGTGATGGCTTCCTTGAGGCCCTGTCTGGATCACTGGGTGACATGCCCTGGCCCTAGGCCACCTTGTTGGGCCACTGGTGATCCTGTTCTTGGTCCCTCAGTATTGACTTTGCCAGTCATCCTAGAGTGGGGCTAAGAGGAGAGATACACCCTATGGAGCTGACCATCTCCTGGGGCCTGGCTAGCCCCTGCTTCTGGTGCTAAACGAATCACACAGAGGTGTTGAGGATTATCTAGAACCAGATAGGCTACCTTTCTTAGGCCTTTCGTTACTCCCGTAATGCTGAACCCTGGTCCCTCGAGCCCCTCGGGAGGATCTCAGGCCAACCCAGTGGACCCTTGCGTGGAAAGGAGGGAGTGAGGATGTTTCTTAAGCAAGGAGAGAGAGGAGTTGCAGAGAGAGCCATGCATTCAGACACATGTGTTGAAGGCCTGCCGTGGGCCAGACACAGGCCAAATTCAGCAGGAAGCCAAGAAAGGCAGGATCCCAGGCAAGGTCACGTCATTTGGCTCCAGGAGTTCATGGTGACCTTGGGGAGAACAGTTTCCAGAGAGGGTGAGGGTGAAGGTGGAGGGTGGGGACAGGGAAGATGAAGGTCAGAAAGTGGCTCTCTGGGTACATAAAAAGCACAAAGGATGTTTTAAAAAAAACACTTTCTATTCCAACTTGATCGCTATAAGAAAACTATTTATCTTTCAGCTGGCCTCAGGTGGGCCTCCAACCATGGTCTGAAGAAAATAAAATAAAATAAAATAAAATAAAATAAAATAAATAAAATAAAATAAAATAAAATAAAATAAAATAAAATAAAACAAAACAAAACAAAAAACAAAACAAAACAAAACAAAACAAAATAGGACTACTTCCATTCCCTAAAGAAAAATAAAAGGGTCCTACTTCTTGGCTCTGCCTAGAGAGGGCTTCAGAGCAATAGCAGATCCTTTTTCTGTAGTCTTTGTCCAGCCCCTGGGGGCCCCTGAGGGGCAGCCAGGCAGTGTGAACCCCCGTGCCCTGCTCCCCTAGCAATCATGTCTGCTTCTGAGAGCCCAGCTGATCTCCTTGCTCTGAGTGCCCACCCACTCTGCAGTCAATGGGGGACCTCTAGGGTTCAGGCCCCATGGGGTGCCAACACCATCTTCTGCTGTTCCCCAGCAAGGCGGTGGGCTTGGGCACAGCGAAGGAAGAGAAAGGGGATCTTTGGAAGCTATCGCGTGGGGAGTCCTGTTCCTAGTGGGTGGGGCCAGAAGGCTAGAAAAATAATAAATAAAAACAAAAGTGAAGGGAAGCAAAGCTCTTGGGTGCCAGAATGGGGCTGGCTGAGGCTGTGGCTGCATGAGTAATGGGTTCCACATTTGTCTGGCTCCATCTGCAGCGACCGGGATTCAGGATGCACAGCGGGCCTTGCAGGGGGCTGGCAGGGAGAGCCCAGCTATGGCCAGATCTAGGCATCCCCCTGAGATGGCCCCATCCTGGGCTGGCCACAGCGTGGCTGAAGCACTGGTGCGAGCTCACGCTCCTGCATCCCAGCCTCCCCCCTGCCCCCGCCTGCAGCTCCTGGGTCCCTGCCGGCCTGCACAGATTGTTCGCGTTATTAATGCCGTTTTCCCAGAGATTCCATCTGGCTTTTTAATTGCTCTGGGATGGGGCTAGGATGCTTTGATAGTGAATTGGTATCTTTCCTATGTCTCTGCTTACGTCAAATGCTCCATGCACAGAGAGGGGCTGGGGGAGGGGAGAAGTGGGGGGGGGCATCAAGAGAAGAGCGATAGTATCATCTTTCACAGAGACAAGAAAGATCTTTCAAAGGTGCTGGTGGTTTAATTCTATTTAAGGAAAAGACGAGAAAGGCCTTCCCCACCCACCAGTATAGGAAATAAACAGATGGGACAGAGCCACCGTCCAGGCAAGGACCCTACCCCGTGTCTGCAGAAGGGCCGTGGGTGCCTGGAAGGACAGGCCTCATGGATGAGCAAGGTCAGGGTTTCTGCTCTCCCTTGACCGGCTTCCCTTTCTCTCCCCCACAGCCCCCTCTCCTCCCATGAAATCAGCAGCTTCTGGAGGAGGCCTGGCAGGTTCCTGCCTGGGAAGGAGGGGGCGGGAGACCTGGGAGGGGCAGACACTCCTCACCAGTCCCAGTGGCTCATCACAGGTGTCAGGGCCAAACCCCACGTTCACAAATTCCCAGGAGATCCAGGAGATAAGGGTGACATCCGTGACAGTGCTAAACCATCAGGCGGCATCTGGCAGCAAAGGAGAACTTCCCTCTCTCCGTTTCACCTTTGCTTCTTCCCTGGAGGCTGGCTCCTCTGAACAGCACTGATCTCAGGGGCCACCAGGCTCAGGTGGGCCACCGAGGGGGTGAGGTCCCTGCTACCTCTCCTGAGAGAGTACAAGGCAGAGGCATCCAGGCATGTTGGACTGGGTCCATGACCAGGTCTTGGATCAGACCGCTGCCTCCAGGAAGCCTTCCCTGGTGGCGTGTATACACACTTTGAGCTTCCCTTTATTGCACTTGTCACCCTTAAAATACATCTTGGGACCACAAGACTGTGAGCTCCGGAGAGTAGGAGCCAAGTCTGTTTGTCTCCAGCTGAGTGACCCATCCTTGGCACAGGCCCTGGCACCCAGTAGGCATCCAATAAATACTTGGGGTGTGTTCAGTGCCAGGCTCTTGGAGTGGTTCTTCACAAAGGCTGCAGTCAGGAGGGGAACCATGGGGGCCCTGCAGGAAGCAGTGGGTGGCAAGGAGCAGCTCTTCCCCGGGGGCCCCTCTGGCCAGGCACAGAGCACATGCCTGGTCGGTTCGCTCCACACTGCCCCCTCCCCTTGGCCGATTGCTCTGTCCCCTGGGGGCCCCCACTGGCCCTATACCTTCCCTAGAGTTGGCTTTGGTCGGATCTGTCTTGGCCCCAACAAAGTCTGCCTTGGACCTCAGGGTCTACAGTAGGAGGGGTGCCCCTTAGTAGGCTGACAGCTTTGCAAGAGGAAACCCGGGAGATGAGGCCGTGGGAGGGGGGAGGGAGGAGGGCAGGCAGCAGGGGAGGCCCTCCCCTGCTCACCCTGGGATCTGTTCTGGGGGCAAAGGGGGAGGCTGAGGTTTGGCCCCCTCAAACAAGAAAAACTGGAATTAGCACTGAACTCAGAGAGGGTTTGCTGGGGCCTAGCAAGCTGTGGCCTGCCCTAGGCCTTAGGCAGGCGGTGGGGCTCTGCCTCTTTGGTTCCCAGGGTGGTGGGGCAGGCAGCCGCCTCCACACTGGGCTCATGGCCTTTCCTCGGCCAAGAGCGGCCATGGGCAGGGAGGCGGCAAGACACAGGACAGAGGGGGCGGGGGCCAGGGTGCGAAGGGGGGCAAGGCACCCCTGTTAACCACACTGGGCAGGTAAAACTAAAGCTTTCAGGGTCGAAGGGTTGTGTGTAATTTCTTGAAACTGTCCCAGCCCACATTGGCATACATGGTAAGCTGCTCCAGTGAATTCTCCGGGGGTGAAAATAGAAGGCGAAGAGTGTCTGCCTTTTACCCTCAGCGAGAGTCAACTCTGAAAGCCCAGCCAGCCTCCTGTGCTACTTCCTGCCAGGCCTGGTTCTATCAGGCGTGAGTGTGGGCCCCTCTGGTTGGCTATCGCTGCGGCTAAGGGGGCGCCGGGGTGCCTGTCCTCCTAGGGCAGGCGTCTGAGTGGGGGACGTGGTCCAGGGTGGGCACAGTGGGGAGAGTGTGTGCTGGCGCTGGCTCTTTGCCAGGTGGTGTGGGTGAAGGACCACACACTCACTGCGGGTCCCCTTCCGGCTGGTTGGCTGGGGCAGGGCAGGTATGGAAGGTGGGGCGGAGGGGTGCTCTGCCTTCAGGCTGCCCTTGGGGGCCCTGCTGGGGTAGGCTACAGCCACACAACCCAGAGCAAGTGGGGAGGGGCCAAGGGGCCTCCTGCTTGAGGCCTCGCCCTGCCCTCCCAGGGTCCTGCTGGTGGGGAAGGCAGGACGGGTATGAGCAAGGCTGCCACAGAGCTAGCGTTGTGAGTGATCTAGACGCAAACGTGGCCGAAGGACCCCCGGAGCCTGGAGCCACCAGCCAGGCCTGTTCAAGTCCCAGAGAGCCTGTGGCAAGGTCAGGCAGAGGTGTCCTTCCCTGAGTCCCTCTGTCCCTCCCAGGGGCCCAGGAGAGGCCACACCAAGGCCCTGTGAACCCCCCTCAAACTCGCCCCCCGGGAGACTCTCTCTTCAGGCTTTGGGCTTTCTCAGCTTGGAGCCTGCCCTCCTTCTGCCATTTATTTGCCTTGGTTGGGAGAAGTCACCCCCTTAATGTAAAGAGGGGCTCAGGATGGGAGAGCTAATGAAAGTCGGGATCTCAGCCAGAGAATACGCAGTGATTATTTACAAATGTGACCTGGCCCACAGAAAACACTGGAAGTAGCTTTTCTGGTTTTAAAAAGACACCAAAATTTACTTTGATATGTTTATATTATAGATATAATACATAAAACATCTAGCATGAAACTCTACGTTCTCCCCAAAGGAGAGAACCAAGCTGTCCTTCCCTGCTCCCAGCCCCAGCGATCTGTGCATGCTGGCTGGAGGCCGCCTCCCTTCCAGACCAGGAGCCAGGGCCTCTGGGGGGACAGGCCTGCGGGCGGCCCAGGCCGGAGGGCACCGAGGCCCACAGCCCCCCCAGCCCCCCCCCCAGGGAAAGAGGAAGCCCACCTCACCTCTTTGGTTCCCCTGGGAGCAAAAGCAATCCCCAAAAACCAAAAGGAAAGAGAGCCGCAGACCCTCCCTGCAGCTGCTGACAAAGAGTCTCATTTTGGCAAGTATCTGAGCAAAACCAAAACAAAACAAAAACCAAATAAAATGGTGGTTTAACATAGACGTGCGCATTCACATTGCACAAGGCACCGCTGGGACACAGAGAGGCCAGATACAAGTGTTGATATCGGCTGATAAAGCAAAATATTTGGAAAGCTTCTCATAACTTCGGTCCCTCTGGGATGGACAGATTGTGCTTCATGTTTGTATGGCAATGCTGGCAACATACAGTACAAGGCTGATGGTCCCAGGGTCCCTTCACCCCCCCCCCACCTCCACCCCCGACCAGAGCTCTAGGTTTCCCTGCGCCACCAGGCCGCCACTCCCATGAACACATGTCCGGAGAGCTAACCCATGTCCTAGCTTTCTGGTCTGACTGGGGGCAGGGGGCTCCCACCGGTCACCTGGTGACCCCCATCTAAGTGAGTTCTGCCCAGGGAAGCCCAGCCTGTTGCAGGCTGGGAGATTAGAGGCAAGGAACTAGGGACCCTCCACCTTCGTGTAGAACTGGGGGAACAACCTTCCAAGTCCCTGTATTTCCTCCCTTCCAAGGACAGGCGATGGAGGAGCGGCTAAGGCTGGCTTGTCGGGATCTCTGCTCCCTGAACCTTCCTCCTGCCATGGGCCTGCACATTGCCTTCTCTCCTGGGGGCCTGCAGCCTCAGGAATGAGGCAGGAACCCTCCAGATAAAATGACAAGGCACATATTTGCTCCCCCTACTCGGTAGGAATCGGAGCGGTGAGTTTGCGTTTCCAAGGCACAAGGTTATTCCTTAATACTAGAGTTGCCAGGACTCCCGGCTCAGCCCCACGGCACTTCTCTCCTGCAGGGAGAAACCATCGCCTGATCCCTCATCTTAAACGCACCGAATCTGGCGCAGAGGAAGGCAAGGGGCACGCGCGGCAGGCCAGGCTTTCTGGCGGCACCGGAATCTCCTAGTCCCGGCTTGCGCCGCTGGGCCAGTCTTGAGATCCGGAGACCCGAAACCACTCCCTGGGTCGCAGCCGGCGGCCGGCCCAGGGCGGTCCCGCCGCCCCGCGCCTCACGCGCAGTTGCCCATGGCCTTGACCAGGGAGCTCTCGGGCAGCTGGCGGAAGATACCCCGCAGCGTGTCCAGTTCGCGGCTCAGCTGTTCCACCCGCTTGCGCAGGCGGTCATTGTCACTGGTCAGCTCCAGCACCTTCTGCTGTGTCTCCACGTTGCGCTGCTTGGCCTTGTCCCGGCTCTTGCGCACGGCGATGTTGTTGCGCTCGCGCCGCACCCGGTACTCGTTGCTGTTCTTGTCCACCGACTTCTTGACTTTGCCCGCGCCGCCGCCGCCCGCGCGGAGGTCGGGGTGCGCAGCGGCTAGCCCCTTGAGCGCGCCGCCAGGGCCTGGCAAGCCAGCGGGGCCGAGAGCCGGCGCTGCGTGAGGGCTGGGCACGGGCGTGGGCGGCGGCGTGGGGTGGCCGGGCTGCAGGTGCATGGTGGTCTGGCCGCAGTGCGCGATCTGGAACTGCAGGTGCGGGGCGGCCAGGTGCGCGGGCGGCGGGTGCGGGTGCGGGTGCGGCGGGGGCGGCGGCGGCGGCGGCTGGTAGGGGAAGAGGCCGGCCAGCGCCAGCTGCTTCGCCTCGTCCTCCTCGCGCGGCTCCTGCTTGATCACCAGCGGCCGCAGCGCCGGCGCCCCGACGCGCTCGTACAGGGGCTCCAGCCTGCCGTCCAGGTAGCCGGCCGCCGCGCAGCCGTAGCCAGGAGGGGGCCCGTGCGCCCCTCCGGGCATCACGGCGCCGCCGGGGCCCCCGGGGGCGCCCGTGTAGTCAAAGTCGCCGCCGCCGGCTCCTGCGGGGGCCGCAGCCGCCTTGGCCTTCTCCTGCTGCCGGCTGTGCTGGAACAGGTCGGCCAGGAACTCGTCGTTGAAGGCGGCCGGGTCGATGTAGGCGCTGATGTCGATGGACGTCTCGTGTTCGCAGATGCCGCCCAGCGGCTCCGGGGCGGCAGGTGGGGCGGGGGGTTGCGCGGAGCCCGCGCCCCGGGGAAAGCCGAAGGCGGCGCTGCTGGGCGCGTGCGGGGGACTCTGGAGGTGGCTGCTCATCGGGGGCCGCGGCTCCGCCTCGTAGAAGTCGGCCGACTCCATGGGGGAGCTACAGTCCTCCCGGCATGGCGAGCCTCGGCGGCCTCCAGCCTGCGCGGGGCGCCAATGCTTCCACCGCCCACCCGGAGCCCCGACTCCTTCGCGCCCGCGCAGCTCCCGGTCGCGAATGGCCAGGCCCGCGCGGGCCCCGCATTTATACCGGGGGCGTCGCCCTTTAGAGTCCGACGGCGGAGCGGCGCCTCCTGGGTCTTAGCGCCTGCCTCCCGGAGGGGGTGGTGAGTGGGGCAGGAGTGCGGCGCGGGCCGGGAGGCCCCGGCGCAACGCCCACTAACCCCCTGCCCCGCCAGCGGGACCCGGACGCGCGCGCGATGCCCCATCCTGGGCCGAGCTGTCGCCCCCGCACACACGTGGTCGGTGACTGGGCCCCCTCCTCTAGCTTCCCCGAGGCACCCACTTCCAGCCAACGGTCGGGGAGTCCGGGAGCACCCAGACGCTGCGCGGGGCGGGGCGGGGCCGGGAGGGGGCGAGGTGGCGGGAGGCTGGTGGAGGGCCAGTCTTGGTCTCTGAGCTACTGCGGCGCGGACTCGCTTTAAAAGCTAGAACTAGTCCTGTTCGGGAGCCGCGTCTCTGCTAGGCGGCGGCGTGGAGAAGGGGCCGGAGCCGGGGGTGGGAGGCAGGGAACAGTTTGGGACGTGTGGCCCAGCGCACACAGCTGCACGGAGAGGCCGAGGGAAGCGTCCTGGAGCGCGGTGATTTTGCGTCTTTATCTCTGATCTCCAGGCGACCCCACCGATTCCTCGCAGAAGTACCTCTCCCCCGCTCCGCCTCTCACAGTCCTTTGGGGTCCCACGGGCTCTGCACCGCCGGGCGCTAGGACCCCGCGAGGAGCGGAGGGAATGGGAGGCGGCTGAGGCCGGGGAGCCTGGAGCACCCTGCCGGTCAGTCCGCTTGGGCTGGAAAACTTTTTCTTTTTGATTACTTCTCCTAGCCGTAGCGCTAGGGTTGCTAGGCGCGCGGGGCTGGCGCTGCTATCCGGCCCTGGGCCGCCAATTCTTTCCTGCGGGACGGGCCCAGCTGGATTCCAGGGCTGGGGTACCGGGGCGAGGTGGGGCGCATAGAGGGAGGGGGCGAACTTGACTCGGGACGGCGATCCCAAAGCGGGGTTGGCAGTCAACCGGACCAGGATCCACTGTCTCCCCCCACTCCCCGCCCATTCTGGTAGGAACGGGGTTGCCAAGGGAGCCGGGGCGTCCCAGAATCCGAGCACCTACTGGGAGAACTCTGCCGATGGTTCGAAGCGCGCGTGGTTCCCGGGATCTTGGGGAACAAGGTGGCCAGGCCCGGGTGCCCCCTGGCCGCCGCCTCCGCATTCACTGCCGCCGGGGGAAGGGGTTTCAGGCAGCGCGTCTCCCCAGCCACGTGGCGCCTCGCGGTTCTATTCCCGGGATCGCGGGTGGGGGCGGGGGGCCGCCGCCGGCTCCCGTGGGGCCTCCCGGGACCGCAGGTCGTCCCCACCGCCCCTTACGACTTTGTGCGCTGAAGCCCGACACCGCCTGGGTGCCGGTGGGAGGTGTGCCTGCTTGAGAAAAGCCGGGCTGCGCAGGTCAAGACCCCCTCCCGGCCCGCGGCCTTCCCAAGCCTGGCAAGGCGCCAGAGCCCGCCCGGGAGCCCTGGAGGAGGCGCCCCGCAAAGGCACGGCCGGCCCCGGGAGGCCAGGCTTCCACTGTGGTCACTGTAAAGAAGCAACTTCGTCTGGGGAACACATACTGTGCTTTAATCAAGTTCCTATTCAACATATTCTCAATGATTAATGGCCCAACTGCTTCCTTATTATTATTATTATTATTATTATTATTATTATTATTATTATTGGTCCAGAGCTCATACGCGAGATATTTTAAGCTTTTGGCCTGGGAGTAAAAGTAAATATATTAAATAAATAACCTTTGTGCGCCCAGAGCCGCTCTCTGGGCCAGAGGCAGGACCCATTTCTGCACCATGCCCCCGTGGGGACCTGGAGGGAAACCCATAAACGCTCAGTGGAATTTTCATTTTTTTTTCCTGTGATGCAAAAACTAACGGCCCGTGGCAGGGTATTAAGAAAGCAGAGGGTCCTGAAGGTGTCCCGTGCCTCGCATGCACACCTGGTCTGCACCCCCCCCCCCCCCAGGGCTGCTGTTGCCAGGACAGGCAGCAAGAATGTCTCCTCTTAGGCTGGGAGGACACTGTAGAGGCTCTGGGGCTGGGGAGGAATAAGGCTTCCATAACAAGGGAGTGTGGGGGTGGGGGTGGGCAGAAGCACAAGTGGGGCCCACACCCAGCAGCCCCGGGTCCTCCCACAGTGGAACTAGAATTCTCCCCATGAGGCCGGCTCAATGCCCACAGATGAGAGGGGGCCTTGCCCTCTCAGGGCTCTGGGCACGGGGGGGGGGGGGGGGGAGACGAACAGGTCAGCACACAAAGTCTGCTAGAAGACAGTGGCCTTCCCACAGAGGGGGTGACCCCAAAAGAGCAGGGGATGGGACGGGGCAGAGAGCACTCGGTCCCTTAGTTCAGGAGACACAAATGGGGTTGAGGAATAGGGGTGGTCTAAGAAAGGGACGCCCTCCCCTGGTGAATATGGGGCTCTGAGGGGAGGCAGCAACCACATTTGTCTGGGGAGGTACCCTGGGCTAAACTGTGCCCCCCCAAATTCATTCATACAGTATGACTGTATTCTGAGATGTGGTTTTTAGGAGGTCATAAGGTTGGGGTCCTAATCTGATAGGAGTCATGGCCTTATAAGAAGAGGAAAAGAAGGAGGTATTTCTCTCTCCCTCTCTGTCCCCCACTGCCTCCCTTCCTCCCTCTGCCATGTGAGGCCAGAGAGAAGGCAGAGTGTGTAAGCCAGGAAGAGAGCTCCCACCAGAACCTGACCACGCTGGCGCCCTGATTCCAGACTTCCAGCCTCCAGAACTGTGAGAAAATTAACGTCCGTTGGTTAAGCCCCCCTGCCTGTGGTAGTTGGTGATGGCAGCCTGAGCTAAGACAGGTGGGTTAGAGAGGGCTTCATGCAGGAGTAGACCTTTGAGCTGCGCCTTGAAGGATGAGCAGGAATTTGCTGGAAGGATGGGCAGACAGAACGGCAGGTGCAAAGGTGGAGAGGCTGCGAGGGCATGGCATGTTCTGGTAACAAAGGACAAGATGTGTGGCGGGCTGGAGTGCAGGGATTGCTGGGGAGCGGCCTAGATAAGACTGGATCCACAGACAGGGCTGGGTTCATGGCCAAGGCCGCTCCTGGTAAGGACAGAACCTATCTCAAAGGCTTTTGCTGTCCAGCTCTTAGCAGGTGAGCACTGTGATCCAGTTTGGGTTCCTGAAAGGCCACTGTGGTAGGGGCTGGAGAGAGGAAGGTGGACCACATGAAAAACAACGGAGACCGGAGGCCCCGGGGGAGGGTAGAGGACAGGGATGGATTTGAATGTCAAGACTTAGAGTCTGGGTGGGGGCTGAAGGCCTGGCTTCTGGCTGGGGGTACCATCCCTCAGCATATGTAATGCAGGGAACATAGAGGGTCTGCTCCAAAACCCCTCAGGGTCACAGGGTCTCATCACCTGCGGTTCATCTGCCTGTCTGCTTTGTGGCTCTGGAGAAGGGGACAGTCGCCCAGGAACGGCCTCCAGGATCTACCTGCCATATTTTAGTTTTCCCTTTGAGATCTAAGAGAACACGTGGGGATAGGAGGAAGCCAGTTGTGGTCTGTGGGGCTGAGGTGTGGGAGCGTCCAGGAGCCTGGAGCAGGAGAGTCTTGGAGCTGTCCAAGCCCTGACTCAAGAACTGGCGGCCGCTCCGGGGTGAGACCCCAGGGCTGGTGGAGCCGCTTTGCACGGGAGGTGCTCACGGCTGGCCGGGGTTTGTGGCCCGATAGGACGCGTGCGCAGTCAGCGTTTGGCTGGAATCCCTCGGGAGGGAGATGGCTGCATGGCTCATGCACAATGGAGACAGAGCCGGTAATAAGAGCTGCACCTAAATCCTCTGACCACCTTTACTATTCTTTTTTGTCTTAATCGATGACACTTGGCAGCTCTTGAGGAGAGACCCGAGGGAGAACTCTCCAGTGTGCTTTGGCCTTGATATGCTCAGCAGGCAGGGCCGGGGGACAGGGACCCAGCCCCAGTGGGACCAGCGGCAGGCTCGGCAGACTCGCCAGGCCTGACTTCTGCCACCGCAGGGGCCAGAGGGGAGAAGAGGCATGCTCTGGCTCTGGCTCTCCTTTTTACAAAGGAGGAAATCAGCAACAGAAGGGAAAATGCCTTTTTTGTAGGTGTGAATTGTGCTCCCAGCAGGTCAGAAGAGGAGGCTCTGCCCAGCTGGGGGAGGTAGGGCCAGGTGGGGAGAGAGGAGCCCTCCCTCCATGCATGGTGTGGTGCCGAGTTTTGGGTGCTCTGGGACGGAGTCCAAGTCCAGGGTCATTCACAGCGCTGAGCATTCTGAGAAGACAACCAGAGCCCTGGGAAGTTTTTGTTTGACTCCGAGTCAACCTTCCTAATGCAACACACACAAAAGAATTCATATGTAAGTGTGAAACTTAATCAAATTCTGAAGAGCAAGACTGGAACCAACCCTTCTGATTACTTTTATCGAAAGCTTCGTGCTCTGACTAGGGGCCCTGAGTATCTCATACAATATGTCTAACAGAGTGACTCAATAAAATAACCCCAAAGATCTTCCTAAAACATAGACACGTGCAAAACAAAACCCGAATAACTCATTATGACAAATGCATGGGTTAATGAGTTTTACACTAAGTTGTTTTGTTTTAGATATTGGCAGGTACAGTGTATGAACTCAACGGACAGTCAGCCAAGGGTCTAGTGTTTCTTACCAACAGCGTTTGGGCAACTTGGAGAAGGCATTTTTATCCCTCATTAGATTATACATCCTGTTCCAGCAGCAGAAGGCCTAGTGATGTGGGGGATCCTTCAGACCTGTTAAAACCCCTCCTTCATCATTTACGAGCTGGGTGACCTTGGGCAAGTTGAATGTCTCTGAGCCTCCGTCTTCTTTTCTGTACACGGGGGACAATAATTCATTGTTGTGCATTTCTCAGCTTGTTCTAGGGCAAAGCACCCAGAAGTCACACAAGGCATAATTGACTGTATCAGCATGAGCTAAAAATTATTGAGCTTAGGAAATGTAACTATATTATATGTACACCATATGAAATCATAACCATGAAGATTCAGATCTGTAAAAGATCCATACTGTCAGGTTTGGAGAATCAACTGGTTTCCAGTTTTCTCTTAATTTTCATCAACTGTGATATGTGTATGGGTTTCCGCCCCCCTTGTCACTGCTGACAGATACCAAAAATTTTAGAAAGAGAAAACTGAGCCGAAATTTAAAATTCAGAGAACTCTCTCCATTATCTTAGTGTTGTTTAGCAAATCGGGGCAAAGTCTCGAATTCCGTTTTGTTAGAAAACGCCCTTGGTAGATGATGGACCCCAGACCTCCCCATCCAGCATTCGGAGAACACTCCAGAAAGCAAGCAGTGCATGATGTAGGTAGGCCCACTCCACATTTTTGTGGGATCCGGGACAAGAATACTATTGGCAGCCCCCATACCATCTGTTTAAACACTAAAAGTTATCAGACGAACCAACTGTTTGATCAAATATGTTCTACGTTTCTGCCTTGACAAATAAATCTCTGTCATGCCCTAGAAGTCCAGGATTAAGTTTAGAATTTGACCCTGGGACATGATAGTGCAAGGAGAGCCAACCACCCCCTTTTCTTCCCACCCCTTGTGCCATCCCCCACTGGAAGGGTCCTTCGTTGGGTGGGAGTAGGTTCCCAGCCTGTGCCCCCCTGAAAATCTCTGCCCTCCTGTCACCCTTTGGATGAGGGGCATGCTCACTGCCAAGTCCCTGGTGAGGCAGCCCAAGTGGGCCCAGGCAGCTGGCTCTCGGCTCCGTGGGCAGAGCCTCTCTTGGCCCAGTAGGCTTCTCACCCCAAGGGGAGGGAGCAGCAAGAGGAGGGCATGAGCGGGGCCCTCTTTCCTGAGTCTAAGAGTGGTGGTCCCAGCACTGTGGTGGGGCCGCACTCGTTCCATGTGAGCAGGGGGGCAGTGACCCCAGCACATGCGGCCTTGTCTGGAGACCCCCGGCCCTGCTTCTGGGGGAAGGCCTAACAGTCAACAATAATTCCAAACCCTTTGTCCCCAGTTCATCTCTTCCTTCCGTCCTCAGATTATCCTGGTTCCACACTTGTCCCCACCGAGGTAGCCTCTAACTGATCTCCCTGCTGCCCTCCCTGCTTCCTTGACCCCCGACTCCCCCCACCCAAAGCAGCCCGAGTTCCCCATTAGACAGGCACTTGGTTCGTGTCACTCACCTTGGTCAACCCCTGTGCCCGCCCACTGCATGTGGGAGAAGACAGGCAACGAATGTCTCAACCTGGCCACGAGGCCCTGCAGAAATTGGCTCTCACCTCCTCTCCTCATGCCTCAGACTCCCCCTGGCTCCCCACTGCACTGTTTGCCAAGCTGAGCATCTCCCAGCCTCCGGGCATTGCACTTTGCTCTCCTGGCTCCCTGGAAGCTTCTTCCCGATGTTGGAGCGACTCCTTTCCTGCCATCCGAGTCTCACCTTCTCCAAGAGATTCCTCTGAGGTACAGAGAGTGACCCACGAGTCAAGCCCCCCCCCACCCCGTCCCTCCCGAGGCCACTGTGCATTCTCATTTTCTCCTCGCACTCTCTGGAAAATGGTCTTGTTGACTTATTTTACTTGTTCCCTGTCTGGCTTCCCCCCCCCCCAACTAGAATGCCAGCTCCACAAAGACAGGACCTTGTCTGTCCTGTTCTGCCTATTTCCAGAGCTAGAACAGGCCTTGGCATATGGGAGAGCCTCAAATATTTGTCGAATGAACACAGAATGGATTCTATTCAAGAAAACTGCTACGCGGCCACCCTCCCAGAACTCGGTTCATTCCCAAGACTAGGAGGGCAGCTCGAGGGTGGCCCCCAAAGATGCTTGGGAAGACCCAACCCCCTAAGTCAGGGGTCCCCCAGGGCAGACCCATCCAGAGCCTCCTGAAGCCATGCCAGGCAAGACTGCCAGGGCCGGGAGAGTCTGCATAGTGCCTCTGGGCTAACTTGAAAGAAGCCCCCTCAGGCAGATGTGGCCCCCAGGGGCTTGGCTGAGCAGAAAGTACCTTTGCCAGGAGGGAAAAGAGCCCGTTTCTCTGGAGAGATGCAGCCCAGCCAGGACACAAGGCTTGGTGCATGGAGGCCTCCTGGATTGGGCTCATTTGTGTAGTGCAAGCGCTCAGCCCTGCAAAACAGCCCTGGGGCACCCTTCCACCTTGGCTCCAGAGCACCCTCTGTCTGTACGGTGCTGTGGGGTGGGTGCCCCAGGAGAGCAAGGCTTCATCCTTGGGCATGACTGGACATCAGATCCACCTGGGAAAACAGGCCTTCCTCCCTGCAGGCTCACATGGAAGGCAGGGGCTACTTCAGCGTGTAGATCTGGCAGAACCCCAATGCTCAGGAGATGGGGTACACTTCCCTCGCACTCCCACGCACCCACCTCTTTGACCCTGCTCCTTCTGCTAGATGGTTCCAAGTATCAGCCTCAAGGTGCATCTCTAAACACAAACAGGCAAACACTTGCATGAGGTGAGACACCAAATCTTTTGAAAATCAAAGCAAGAGATTGTAGGTGCTGGATCATGAAGGCTTCAACTCTAGTCCTCTTTCCTTATGGTTATTACTCTGCTCCCCCCAAATCTGAGCCTCTCCGCACTGTGGGCAAAACTGACACTGATTTAACAGGAGAAGCGAGTTGCACATGGTGGGGCTACCCAGTGTCTCCAAAGGCCCCATCCGTCCTGGCCCACTAGATGATTCCCCACGGAAGCCGTGATCGGGTCCTGCTCAGGCTGCGGTAATGTACTATCAGCTTCCAGAGTTAAAAAAGAAGTTGCAAAGATTACCCTTGTTGACACCCAGAATTAATCCTTACCTGAAAAAAAGCAAGGTGGGGGACAGCATGCAGCTTCCCCTTCTCTGGGGGGAAAATTATTTAAATATCCATATGTAGTCAGTGTACAGAAAGAAGGAAGACCTTAGGAGAAATACACACCAAGCTGTTAACAGTGGTGTTGCCTTAGTAGGACACGGGAGAGAACTTGTTCTTTTTCGTTTATACACTGGTATATATGGGACTTTTTAAACAGAGGAGTATATATTTATTACTTTTATAGTTTTATAAACTATAAAAATATTTTAAGTCACCTTAATTTTACAGTTTTATAATTTTTATAGTTTTATAAACTATAAAATGTTTTAAAGTCATCTTAATTTGCTCTACAAATATATAATGCCGTAATGGATTGCAGAGTTTTGTAAATAACTTCAAAATGCTTTTTAATGGCTCTATTTTCCAAATTGAGAAATCCGGACATGTGCTCTAAGCATAAATTATGGTCTGATCTGTGGCTTTGCTCATACGGAGAACCATACCTAGTCACAGACCCCAAATCACATTTAGTTCTATTTTTTACAAGTCAGCTTTATCTTAAATGAGAAAAGCACACGTATTTGTATATAAAGAACTTCTATAAATCCATGTGATGAAGAATCCCCAATCCAAAAGAAAATGGGCATATACAGAGAGTTTATAAATAAAAAAACAGCAAATGCATTTTAAATGTGTTTAAAAATACTAATTTTTTAGTATTTTAAGAAAACGCTTGATAATGTGCTGTGCAGATACATGGAACAAACACGTAGGATGATATATTGATCCAACCTCTTTGGAGGACGGTTTAAAAATGCCTATCTAATTTGAAAGTGTCATTTCCTTTCACTTAACAATTCCACTTATAGAAATTTAATCCCATAAATTCTCATATGTACCTACATGGATATTGCCCAAAACACTTCATAATTGCAAAAGGCTGGAAACAACAGAATATCTGTCTATTAATAGGAGACTGGTTAGGGTAGGGGCCCCTGGGTGGCTCAGTCGGTTAAGCGTCCAACTCTTGATTTCAGGTCAGGTCATGATCTCAGGGTTCTGGGATCCAGCCCCATGTCAGGGCCCTGCACTCAGTGGAAAGTCTGCTTGAGGATTTCTCTCCCTCTCCCCATACCCCTCTTCTTGCTCATGCTCCTCTCTCTCTCCCTCTTTCTCTAAAATAAATAAATCTTAAAAAAAAAAAATAATAGGAGACTGGTTAAGTAACCACAGACAGCTGGTTAATTATCCTCTGTGTCTTTGTTAAAAAAGATGAAAATCTATATGAACACGTATGGGAAAACTCTGATACATTCATTTATACATACATATAATACATATACATAAAATACATATAGACGTACATAATAGATCCATATAAAATACACATACACACATATGAATATGAATATATACATTTACATATATAGTGCAGAGAATGGGTATGTCTCCATTTGTGTAAAAAGAAGGGGGAGGGCCTACCTACATGCTTATCTCGGCCTAGAACATCTCAGGAAGGACACGTAAACAGGGAAACTAGAGAAGGAATTGCAAGTGGGTGAGAAATTTTTATTATACATTAAGATATATAAAAGAATTAAACAATAATTACGTAATAAGGAATTGGGATTGCTCCAAAAATTGCAAAACATGATTGCTGAATATTCCCCAAAAACATTAGTTTTGGGATAATAAGAAGGGAGTTTAATTTAGCGTTTACATAATTGAACAGAACTAAACAAGAACTCTCAAACAAGAGCTTTTTTCCCCCCCAAGAAAATCTATAAACCAATCAGTTATAGTAAAATTCTTTCATGCAACATGAACTCATTTACCCCAAATATGGGACTGAGCTTCCTGTCCATATTGATTTAAGCAGTTTCAGGGACTGCGGGCGGGGCCGGGTTATACCTTCCTATCCCTCCAATTGGTTCTGTCTCTGCCATTTTCAGTCAAAATTCCAAAGGTCACTTGGAAAGCACAGGACCCACTAAGCTGTCCAGACACTCCCTTTTGGCTAGATAACCCCCCGCGGCCCAGATCCCAGCGCAGAGTCTTGGGAACCAGGGGAATGCTGTTACCAGGCCTTGTCCAGTTGGTCAATAATTGGAGGTGACCCTGAACAAATGGAGAGTTTCAACAAGTGTATCTTTAGAATTTGATTTTTATTATAATTGATCAGAAAATCCAGCTTACATTCCAAATGCAGTCATTTTATCATAGTCAAGGTGCAATAACAGTTAAACAAAAACCAGCATGAGTCATGCTCCTATAAAACTGTCTGCTTACAGAGTTTGGCTTTTCTCTAAACGAGGGAAACTCAAAGTCAGGCAGCATAGAAAGGGGTTGTTCTGGCCTCTTACTGGGAGAAATTATTATAAGAAAAGCAGGTCACACGGGATCTGCCCAATGGCTCACTGACATGGAATGTGCACATTGATTGAATTCTTTGGTTGCCCAGCACCATTTGAACACCCTTCCAACATCCGGGGATGTCCCACCTCCCCACGCAGAAGCCAGAACCGCCCTCTCACAGCTGGGATGAAGCCTGTGAAGAAGAGTTGACAACGTACACACTGATGAGAGCCACTGGCATGACTGAGGGGTATGAAGGAACGGGTGCTGCTGGACCTCACTCTGGGAGGGTGACCAAGAGTGTCTGGGGGGCAGTGGGCATGGAAGCTGACCACACAGCTTCTATTCTGGATCCTCTGGTCCTACTAGAGATGTGGCCAACTTCCTAACATTTTCTTGAACTCTAATTTCATTCTCTTTAGCTAGTTAGCATGGATTCTATTGGTTATGCCCAGCTGGGATAAGTCTCTGTCTTGGATGACTAATGAGAACTGGGCCAAGATCAAAGTCGCAGATGGCTCTTTCCACCTTCTCTCTTCCAGCTATGGCTTGGTCCTGGTACCCTGCCCTCTTTCCAAGCCATGTCTCATAGCCAGATGAAGAAAGACAATGTGGAATAAGTGGCTGGTTTGAATGCCATTCATGCACAGTGACTTTGACAAGCAGCTTAACCTTTATTGCTCAGTTTTATCATCTCTAAAATGGGGCAATAAAGCCATCTTTGCCTGACAGAGGAGTTATACAATAAGCCATTAAGAGCACTTAACTGTTGAGGATGAACTTTCCCAGTAAGGGTACAAAATCGGACTAATGTGGGATGTTAGGAAATTTCTTATTATAAGTACTAAAAATCAAAATCCCTTTCACAATAAGATCAGGGATTCCTAGCATTTTTTTTTTTTTTTTCCTGGCCATGGACCTCTTTAGAATCAGTCAACAAAAATAAAAAGGTATATCCAACTATAAGCTCTGGACAAAATCTAAAAATCGACTACTGGAGATAAGAAATCAACTACTGGAGATACTAGAGAATGAAAAAAGCAGGCAGATGCTGCAGGAAGGTTGACACTTAGAAGAAAAGAACATCACAGAGAGAGTTTCTTTCTTTTAAGGAAGCTCGAAGGCAGGCCCCAGTATATGCATGCAGGGCAGCTAAGTTCTGATAGGAAACCTGCAATATTATTAGCTTGATGAACCTGAGAACACAGTTTAGGACAACAACTGTCACTGGAAAGTGGGGAAAGGGATCCAAGAAAAGAGGGGTGGTGCCCAAATTCTGTGCATAAACTCTACCCAAATCTCTGATTGACTCCTAAGCTCCACATGCATGGGACAGACACCAAGCAGCCAGCTAAGGCCACCCACTACAGGGGAGACAAAATTTAGTGTGAATTTAGTCAAATTTACCACAAGCTAAAATCTAAATCAATTTTTTTTCAGAGGAACATAACAGAATCCAGCGATTCTACAACGTGTCATTCGCAATGTCTAAGATATAATCAAAATTCTCTAACATACCAAAAAACAAGAAAACATCGCTCATTAAAAAAAAAAAAAAGACAACCAATGGAAACCACCTCCAACATGTTTCAGATACTGGAATAGCAGACAAGGATTTTATTTTTATATTTATTACTTATTGTTTTTATTTATTTATTTTTTAAATAGGCTCCACTCCCAGCACAGGGCTTGAACTCAAAACCCTGAGATCAAGACCTGAGCTGAGATCAAGAGGTGGAGGCTTACCCAACTGAGCCATCCAGTCACCCCTGGAATAACAGACAAATATTTTAAGGTGGCTATTATAACTATGCCCAAGGATATATAGGAAACATGTTTGCCCATAAATAGAATAATAGAAAATCTCAATAGAATATAAGTTATAAAGAAAGACCAAATAGAAATTCTAGAAATAAAAAAGCCAATATTAGAAGTGAAAATTTCAACATCAGAAATGTTAAAATCCACTTGATGGCTTTAAGAGGAGAAAAGAAATGACAAAGGAAATATTCAGTGGAATTAAAGAAAACTCAATAGAAGTTATCCATCCTGAAGATCACATTTTTTAAAAAGACTGGGAAAAAATGAGCAGTGCCTCAAAGTCCTGTGGGACAATACCAGAGGATTTGACATCCATGTAATTGGAGTCGTAGAAGGAGAGAAAAAAAGGGGACAGAAAATGTTTGAATAAATAGTTTAAAGAAATGGCTAGATTTGATAAAGGCATAAATTTCCAGATTCAAAAAGCTCAGAAAACTCCAAAGCGGGATCTTAAAAACAACGACATACCTAGGACATTGTAGTCAGATTGCTGAAAACTGGATGGAAACAACATCTTGAAAGTAGTCAGATAAGACGACACATTTCATACAGGGGAACAAACATTCAAATAACCTGGGACTTCTATCAGAAAGAAAGGAGTATGGAAGGCAGTGGAACAATATCTTTAAAGTACTGGTAGGCAAAAAAAAAGTCAACCCAGAAATCTATATCCAGTGAATATATCCTTCAAGAATAAAGGTGAAATAAAGATATTTTTAGATTAAAGAAAAGCTAAGAGAATTTGTCAGCAGCAGACCTGTACTACAAGAAATGCTAAAGAAAGTTTGTCACCCTGAAGGAAAGTGAAACCAGATGGAAACCCAGATCTGTAAGATGAAATGAACATCATTGGAAATGGTAAATATGTGGAGAACTATAAAATATAGTTTTTGTCCTCAGTTTCTTTAAAATATAAATAATTGTTTAAAGCAAAAGAAAATGTAACACGGTATTATGGAGTTTATAATGTATGTGGGTGTAATAATTATTACAATTAGAGCATAAAGTTTAGGGGCTATAAATGGACCTATATGATTGCAAGCTTTCTACATTTTATGTGAAGTGGTGCAATATAAACTCTTAGCAGACTATGAAAAATTAAGGATATATATTGTAATCCTAGAACAATAACTAAAAAAAAAAAGCAAAGAGATATAGCTATGAAACAAGTGAAAATGGAATTCTAAAATATATTCAGTTACTCAAAAGGAAGGAACAGAAACAGGAAAAGAAACAGAAGGGGTAAACAGAAAACAAATAGTAAAATTTATTATATAAATCTAACTATATAAATAATTACATTAAATAAAAAGGATTCGTATTCTAATTAAAAGGCAGAGGCTGTCAGAATGGATAAAAATGCAAGGCCCAATTATATGCTGTCTAGAAGTAATGTACTTCAAACATAAAGACTCAAACAGGTTGAAAAATCAATGGATGGGAAAAGATATATCATGTAAAAACCTTAAACATAAGAAGGTTGGAGTGATTACAAAAACATCAATAAAATAGTATTAAAGGCAAAGAGTGTGATCAGAAAAGATGTTCCATATGATATAAAGGTCAATACATTATGCACCTGAAAATAGAGCCTCAAAATACATAAAGTAAAACTTGATAGAACAAAAGGATGCGACTGGAGGTTGAGGGTGGGAGATTTTTTTACTTTCAGTTTTATATACTTCTTGTGGTTTAAATTTTAATACCAAAATACATGCCTGTTCTAGCATCATCATCACCATCATCATAGATTTCCAGAGAGATGAGAGGGAAAGGCATTCCAGACAAAGGTCATGTGTGTGCCAGTGCAGGGAGGTGTAAGAGCACCTGGTGTATTCTGGGACCATAGATTTTTGGCATGCCTGAAATATAGAGTTGGGTTGGTATCACTGAGGAGGGATACAAGGTAAGCAGCAGATGAGCAGAAGCCAGACTTAGAAGAGCCTTATAAGTATGTTAAGGCATTTGAGCTTTATCTTGATGGCCATGGATAGTCACTGAGGTGTTTTTCAAAAAGGAGAGAACCAAGAAGAAAAAAAAAAAGAGGAGAGAGGATCGTGAGGATCACATTCGAGTTTCAGACAGATGATTCTGACTTCAAATTGGCGGATGGTTTAGAGGGGACCAGAGTTAAAGGCGGAGTGACTTCTGGATGATCCTTCAGTAATGCAGACTAGAAATGCTAGGGGCCTAAACTGGGAGAGGAGAACATCGATGGAGAAGAAAGTATTGTTTTGAAAGTTTCCTTCAGAAGCAATACCGCAAGAATTTGGCATTTCTGGATCCAGATGATGACACACACTGACATCTATTAACTCTCAAAGTTGTGTTATGAAGCCGCTTGGTGAATGCTACTTTATTCCCATTTCCCCTAAAATAGTAATAACAACATAGTAATTATTATACCATTTAAAGTTTGTTTTATTCAATACAACCCCCATCAGAATCTCAGCTGGCCTCTTTGTAGAAGTTGATGCACTGATCCTAAAATTTATATGAAACTTAAGGAACCGAGAGTAGCCAAAACAATCTTGAAAAGAAAAATAATATTTGGAAGACTTATACTGTCTGATTTCAAAACTTACTGTAAAGCAAAAGTAACTGAGACAGTGTGGTCCTGGCATGAGGATTGGTAGATCAATAAAATAAAATTGAAAGCCCAGTAATAAGCCCATGTATCTATGGACAATTGATTTTTTGACAAGGGTGGCAAGACTATTCAGTGGGGGAAAGAATAGTCTCTTCAACAAATGGTGGGACAGTTGGATATCTATATGCAAAAGAATGAAGTTATACCCCAACCTCATACCATATACAAATATTAACTCAGAACAGATCCAACACTTAAATGAAAGAGCAAAAACGATAAAAAAGGAAAACAAAACACAGGGGTGAATTTTCATGACCTTGGATTAGGCAATGATTTCTCAGATATGACACTAAAAGCACAAACAACAAAATAAAAAATTGATAAATTTGATTTCATCAAAGTTTTAAAAATTGTGCTTTAAATGATACTATTAAGAAAGTGAAAAGAGGGGTGCCTGGGCGGCTCAGTTGTTAAGCATCTGCCTTCGGCTCAGGTCATGATCCCAGGGTCCTGGAATCAAGCCCCGCATCGGGCTCCCTGCTCCGCGGGAAGCCTGCTTCTCCCTCTCCCACTCCCCCTGCTTGTGTTCCCTCTCTTGCTGTCTCTCTTTCTGTCAAATAAATAAATAAAATCTTTAAAAAAAAAAGTGAAAAGACCACCTACATGATGGAGAAAATATGTGCAAATCATATATCTGATAAGGGACTTGTATCTAAAATGCATAAAAAAAACCTTTTAGAACTCAATAAATTAATACATTAAAAATGGGCTAATGAACTGAATAAACATTCCTCTATAGAAGGTATACAAATGGCCAATGTGTACATGAAAAGATGTTCAATATTATTAATTACCAGAGAAATACAAATAAAAACCTCGATGAGAAATCAGATCTTAAAAACATTAAGATGGCTATAATCAAAAAGGCAGATAATAAGTGTTAGCAAGAATATTTTTTTAAAGATTTTATTTATTTGAGAGAGAGAGCGCGTGAGCAGGGGGAGGGGCAGAGGAAGAGGGAGAAGCAGACTGCCTGCTGAGCACGGAGCCCTGTGCGGGACTCGATCCCAGGACACTGGGATCATGACCTGAGCCAAAGGCAGACTCTTAACCAACTGAGCCACCCAGGTGCCCCTGTTAGTGAGAATGTTGAGAAGCTGGAACACTTGTACACTGCCGGTGTGTGTGTGTGTGTGTGTGTGTGTGTGTGTGTGTGTGTGTGTGTGTGTAAAATGATGCAGCCACATGAGAAAAGTCTGGCAGTTCTTCATAAAGTTAAACATAGGTCTACCATTTGACCCAGCAACTCCACACTTTGGTATATACTTAAGAGAAATAAAAACATATGTCCACACAAAAACTTGTACACGAATGTTTATAGTGGCATTATCTGTAATAGCCCAAAGGTAGAACCAACCAAAATGCTCACCACCTGCTGAATGGATAAACAAAATGTGGTCTATCCATACGATGGAATATTATTTGGCCATAAAAAGAATGAAGTATTGCAACATGCTACAGTATAGATGAACTTTGAAAACATTATGCTGGGAGCGCCTGAGTAGCTCAGTCAGTTAAGCATCTGCCTTCAGCTCAGGTCCTGATCTCCGGGTCCTGGGATTGAGTCCTGTGTCAGGCTCTCTGCTCTGTGGGGAATCTGCTTCTCCCCCTCACTCTCCCTCTGTGCTCTCTCTCTCTCGCAAATAAATAAATAAAATCTTAAAAACAAAAACAAAAACATTATACTAAGGGAGAGAAGCCAGTTACAAGAGACCACATATTATATGATTCCATTTATATGAAGTGTGCAGAATAGGCAAATCTATGGAGACACAAAATGAATTAGTGGTTACCTAGGACTGGGAAGATGGGAGGATGGGGATGGGGGTGGTAGCTAAAGGGTATGTGGCTTTTCTTGAGGCTTTAGAAAATGTTCTGTAATCGCGAGGATGGTGGAACAACTCTGTGAATGTAAGAATCATCAAATTATACATTTTATTTTTTTTAAGATTTTATTTATTTTATAGAGACACAGCGAGAGAGGGAACATAAGCAGGGGGAGTGGGAGAGGGAGAAGCAGGCTTCCCGCTGAGCAGGGAGCCTGAAGTGGGGCTCGATCCCAGGACCCCAGGACCATAACCCGAGCCGAAAGCAGACACCTAATGACTGAGCCACCCAGGCGCCCCAAATTGTACATTTTAAATGGGTGAATTGTATGGTATGCAAATTACATCTCACTAAAGCAGTTACGAATAAAATTGCAAAACAAGGAAAAGGTTCATTTTATTTTTAATTTTTTTAAAAATTATACAGCTAATATATGTATATTTCACACTTAAGACACTCAACATAGAGCAGGATGTAAAGGGACAAAACACTAAATTGCCACCTATCCCCAAATTCTAATCCTACTTCAGTCCTGAGAGGAAGTCGCTGTTAGCAGCTTAATGAAAATCTTTCTTCACATTTTTCTTTGTATGTGCATATATGCATGAACATAAACAAGATGTAGATTCATAACTTAGTTCTGGAATTTAAAAAATAGGAGGACTCATGCTGTATGTATTGTTCTGCTGCCTGCTTTTTTTCATTTAACACTGTGTTTTGGAAATCCTTCTGTGTCATTATGTACAGATCTTCCTTTTACAGAAACACTGCAGATTATATTTACAAAGTATTGCATCAGTAAAGATGTAGGTAGGCTGAATACGTAATAGGGGAATTGTTGGGTTGAAGGGGATAGGGCCTAAAATTTGGCAGATACTGTCAACTGTCCTCTAAAAAAGCAGTAAAATTTCACCTGCCCACCAGTGGTGAATATATATATACACCCTTCCCTACACCCATGCAAACCACAGACATTGTTAGTACTTTTAAATTTTATTTGTTTGATATCTCATTGTTGTTTTAACTTCTGTTTTCCTGATTACTTGTAAGGTTAATGAATTTGGATTCCACAATGTTTTCGTTCTATTTTTCTCAAGATATCTGGCATATTTTTTTTACAACCCTTTAAAACATTTTTTATCCTTTTTGTTTATCCTTGGATTTTGTTTTGTCCCTATCTCTTGTAAATAGCAAAGTGTTAGATTTTCTTGATTGTAGTTCTCATCCATTTGCCTGATCGGAGAACCAGAAAAAGGGAAACTTGCAAAACCTCACAAAGAGTTTGTTAATGATAAATCACTAAAACTAATGTTGTTTAAATGTCTGTCTGTATAGCTAACTGTATGTTACCTTTGTTTTGCTACAAAATTAAAGTTTTAAAGTTTGTTTATACAAAGGGCACCTGGGTGGCTCAGTCGGTGAAGCATCTGCCTTCTGCTCAGGTCATGATCCCGAGGTCCTTGGCTGTTTTCCTGTTAGGATGCTTCTCTTAGAACTCAGTCCCCATGTTGTGAGGAAGCCCAGGCCACGTGGAGAGGCCCACATGAGGGGCAAGGCGGGGGGCTCCCAGGCCACCGCCAGCACCAACTGCCAACCCAGCTTTGGAGTCTTCAAACTGAGGACCGAACACCGGGAGCAAAGACGGGCAATCTCCACTGTATCCTATCCCAATGCCTGCTTCACAGAAGCTACGAGCAAAATAAATGGTTGTTTCCCACCACTAAGTTTTGGAGTAATTTATTATGGAGCCTTAGTAACTGGTATATTTACTAATAAAGAGAGTTTTAGAGGTGTTCCTCAATACCACCCAACTGGGGTGGAGAAGAGAAGGCAAGCTGGCTCAGAAATTTTCTTATGTTTTTCTAATAAGTCACTCATCCACTTTCCTCAATGAGATATGTTTAGAACTGTTTATACCATCTTCTTTTGCGTTTTCTCCTTCTGTTTCTGAATAGAAATATATATATTTTTTATCTTTTTTTCATTAAAAAAATCTTTCGCTTGCTTTGAGTTAATAGAATGTTCTTCATCTCATTCTAGATTTTTTTTTTTTTTTATTCGACAGACAGCGAGAGAGGGAACACAGGCAGGGGGAGTGGGAGAGGGAGAAGCAGGCTTCCCGCGGAGCAGGGAGACCGATGCGGGGCTCGGTCCCAGGACCCTGGGATCATGACCTGAGCCGAAGGCAGACGCTTAACGACTGAGCCACCCAGGCGCCCCTCTTCATCTCGTTCTTTTCCCTCTGGGAATTAGAAATATATAGAATTTATACATCGTCTCTTCTTCTAGGATTACGATTACACGGTCTTAAAAAAAAATAGCCGGCAATTATTCATATTTAATTACGGGCGCCTGGGTGCCTCAGTCTGTTAAGCGTCTGCCTTCGGCTCAGGTCATGTTCCCAGGGTCCTGGCATCAAGTCCCGCATCGGGCTCCCTGCTCCGTGTGGAGTCTGCTTCTCCCACTCCCCCTGCTTGTGTTCCCTCTCTCAAATAAATAAATAAAACCTTTCTAAAAAATTTAAAAAATTATTTATATTTAATTATAAGCACCCCCTCTACCTCCGATTCTTTGCTTGACACTGATTTTAGTATAGCGTATCTTTCTTGTGGATTCATTTTCTGACTTGCTGGAATTCACCTTTTAGCAAATGTTCAGGACTGTCTGGGAGTAACTTTCTGAATCTTTGGATGACTTAAACATGTCTTTATTTTGTGTCTTCCATTTGGGTGCTACTCAGACCTGGTACAGAGTTCTGGGTTTAAAAACAAATTTTTCCAGAACCATCTATGCAGTGTTCCATGGCGTCATAGTGACCAGTGTACCCAGGGAGACACAAGGCTAACACAATGGTCACTCCAGTGTGGGGACTCCAGTAATCCCTCTCCCCCGGCTCTGTTTTGAAGGATTTTCTCTTTATTTTCGGTATTCTGAATTTCATGAGTTGGGCTCTTTCTTCACTCTTCTTAGCAACCTAAGGACCATGTCTTTTCTTCCGCTCTATAAATTCTTCTCTCTGAAAACCCCCCATTCCCCTCTTGCTCCCCTTCCTGTGTCTAAACTGCGCCAACACCCCACTCTAGTCCCACCAGATAGGACCCCCTCACCTGCCTGTCTCACCCACCTCCCCTCCATTGTGACCAGGCAGGTGGTTTCCTCCTGGCCCAGGTCCAGGCCTTTCCTCCTGCTCTGGACCCATTGTTCTCCCCCCACCACCCAGGGGCCCGTCCATGAGCATTCAACCATGTGCTCCTCTCCCCACTTAAGGAAATCAGGTGCCTCTCTCTCAACTCCACACCCTCTCCACCCACCTCCATATTTCTCAACTCTTTATTCACAGCCGAGTCTCTTGACAGAGTTGTCTCCATGCGTCAACTCTACTTCCTCACCTTTCATCAGTTTGCCCACACAGTCCAGTGTACTCCCCACAGCGCAGGTGTGTTCCTGAAACTGCTCTGGGCAGGTGTCTTCCAGCTGGACTCTGCAGTCAGCCCTTGGCCCTCACCTGCTTTCCCTTCCCGGCAGCATCTCCACCCTCTCGTGTTGGAACACTTTCTTCTTTCAGCTTCAATCTGCTCCTTCTCCATCTCCTTTATTGGCTCCTCCTTTGACGGAAGTGATGCTGTGTCACTTCGAGCTTCCACTTGGCTGGTTCAGGCAGAGCCACCCCATCTTCTTTCTCTGTGCTCTTGTCCTGGGGGACCTCACCCTCTCCCCTGGCATTAAATACCATCGATTTGCTGTTTAGTTGCAGATCTGTGCCTCCAGCCCGCTGCCAAGTCTGAGCTCCATCCTCTAACATCTCACCTGTCCATGGATCTCAGAGTTGGCCGGTCTAAGACTGGACCTTGTTTTCCCTCTGAATGCCCCACCCGATCTGCTTCTTCTCTCCACTTACTCAAGCCCAAGTCCCAGGAGTCAATCCCTACATCTCCTTTTCTCTTGCTGCTCCATGTCTGATCTCTTAGCATAATCTATTGACCGTATTACCCTTCATTATGACTCAACATGAACGTATCAGGCTCTCCTCATGCCCAGGGCCACTACCCTAGTCCAAACCACTGACTCTCACCCGGACCACAACATCCCCCCAGCTGGGCTCCTTGCTTCCGGTCCTGCTTCCTTACAATGCATCTTCCATCCAGCGGCTACAGACATCCTCCCCAAAACACAATCCAGCTCACAGCTTCCCCTTACACCTAAAATAAATCCTACAAGTTCCTGCCTGGTCCAGCTCTTCTCCATCCCTCTAATGGCATGTGATGTCATTCTGCAGCCTCACCCTCACCCCTTCATTCATTCAGAAACCCTGGCTTTTTTACCTCCAGCCTTTCACACCAGCACAGGTACTTACGGATCACTCCATTTTGCAGGGAATTTGCCCGGTGAGGAGGAGATGGACAATGGAGCAAGGTGCCCAAGGATGCAGCAAATTGGATTAATGCTCCGGTGATATGATGACGGGTATTTAGCTTTCTGACTTAGGATGAAAAGGGGCTGGAGAGATCTATGCTGTAAAAGGCCTTGGAATGCACAGGGTGGATGAAAAGTGAAGATCCACCACATGCAAAGATCCTCAACTTGGGAGGAAAAACACAAAGAATCCAATAGAAAAATGAGCAAGGGATTTAACAGGCTTTTCACAGAAAGAGAAATTCAAAGAGCCAATAAGCATGTGAACAAACTGAGGTACTCTTCTTTTCTCTAAGCTCATGAGGTAGGGACAAATAAAAGAGTGGCTGGTGAGAATGTATGAAACCAGATTCTCTCGCACATTGTTGGTAGAAACATGAATTGCAGCAATGCTCTGGGGAAATAATCTGGCAGCGTCTATTAAAATTAACTTGCATGTCCCTTTTGACCCAGAAATGACACTACTAAGAATCTATCTTATAGGTATAAAATTACCAGCCTGGAAGTATATTTGCCCCAAGATGGCATTTTAGCAACTGTTTGCAATATCAGAAATCTAAGGGCAGATTAGAAAAAGGCTGTAACAAAATGGAAAATTGTTCACAATTGTTCACGTTAAGTAAAACAGGAAGATAAAAAATTCTATCGACATGACTATGAATCCGCCAACATGGACTAAGCATATGGACTAGAATGCATAGAAATATTGATTTAGATAGCTGACGGGATTGTGGGGGATTTTGCCTTGAATGTCTGTTGCTATCAGAATATTGTTTTGCCAATAATGTAATTTTTAAAAAACACATGTGGTGAGTCCTGGAAGTGATGGTGGTTTAGGGGGCAAAGGTTAATTCGCCTTGACGGCCATCTTAAGCTTTCAAGCTATTCTTTGGGAAGCCGTGAGTGGTGGGTGGGTTTGGGGCTTGGGAGTGCTGGAGGTGGGTATGGAGGTGGAGGGGGTGAGGGTGGAGACTAGAGGGGAGTCTTCATGGGAGGGGAAGTCACTGCCACTCTATATAGATCAGGGTTGGCGAGGATTAGATCTGGGGCAGCAGAGAAGGAAGGCAAGAGGCAGATTCGGGAAGCCATTTGGAAGAAACCACCCAACTGGGTAAGTGAGGAGGAGGAGGAGGAGCAGAGGCGACTCTACCCGCCTTACCCGGCAGGGAAAGCCTTGCAGCCAGTGGAAGGTTTTTTTTTTTTTAATTTTTTATTGTTATGTTAATCACCATATATTACGTCATTTGTTTTGGTGTAGTGTTCCATGATTCATTGTTTGTGCATAACACCCAGTGCTCCATGCAGAACGTGCCCTCTTTAATACCCATCACCAGGCTAACCCATCCCCCCACCCCCTCCCCTCTAGAACCTCAGTTTGTTTTTCAGAGTCCATCATCTCTCCTGGTTCGTCTCCCCCTCTGACTTACTCCCCTTCATTCTTCCTCTCCTGCTATCTTCTTCTTTTTCTTTTTTCTTAAAATATGTTGCGTTATTTGTTTCAGAGGTACAGATCTGTGATTCAACAGTCTTGCACAATTCACAGCGCTCACCGTAGCACATACCCTCCCCAATGTCTATCACCCAGCCACCCCATCCCTCCCACCTCCCACCACTCCAGTAACCCTCGGTTTGTTTCCTGAGATTAAGAATTCCTCATATCAGTGAGGTCATATGATACGTGTCTTTCTCTGATTGACTTATTTCACTCAGCATAACACCTTCCAGTTCCATCCACGTCGTTGCAAATGGCAAGATCTCATTCCTTTTGATCAGCCAGCGGAAGTTTTTAAAGACCTAGTGTGGGAAGGGAGGAAACGTAAGAGCTCGATTTCAGACATGCTGAATTCGGAATTTGAGAGTTTTCTGAACTCAATTTGGAACAGGGAAATGTTTGCTTTGAATGACAAAGTTAAAATATATATATATATAAAATATCTATATATTTAAATATATTTATATACTTTTTAATATTTATATATAAGTATATATGTTTATATACTTATATATAATATATGTATTATATATATATTCAAGAAGCCACAGATGGAATATTCTTCAGTGATTTGACTGACCTGTAGAAAGATAGAAAGACTGAACTTTCCCTTCAATAAGACAAAGCTACTTTCAGCAGAGGGATTTCCAAAAATAGCACTTCCTCACTTTCTGATATGGCTTTATCTTAGTATTTTTGTCTAATATTAAACCCAGATTCTTCTTTTTTAAGTCTTTGTGATCTTACTAGGATATTTTCCCCTCCTTAACGCCTTTCTTTTCTTCAAGAAAGAATTCCCGTGCTGGTTTTGCCCATTGTGCATTTGTAAACAGTGGACACCAATGACCCAAACTACCCCTTGGAGCTTTCGTCTTTGCTATGGACCAATTCCTCCATTCTTTTAATAACTTTGGTTCCTCTTTACACTCTGTCAGCCTTTTCCCTATATACTTGTGGTAGAAAGCAGCCCTAGCCAAGCACGGTTTTCTGGGTGTGGCTCTACTGCACTTCCCTCATCTGGGCAGCCATGGTTCTTGCTGGCTTTTTCGGGTTCTCTGGCACTAGCTGGTCCGTGACCTTCTCCCGCAGAGACTTCTCCAATCCCGACCACCCACTATGGCTACTTTCAGAACCCTCTGCCGTAGTTTATAGATTTACACTTTCCAAATCAGATGTGAGTGTTAGAACATCCCAGCTTGCCTACTCGGGTGGCTATGGCCATTTTTAAAAAAGGAAGACAGCAAGTGTCATCGAGGATGTAGTGAAATTGGAACACTGACACATCCCTGGTAGGAATGTAAGGTGTTGCAGCTGCTGTGAAAAACAGAATGATGGTCCCTCAAAAAATTAAAAATAGAATTACCACATGATCCAGCAATTCTACTTCCGGGGATAGCGTCAAAAGAACTGAAAGCAGGGTCTCAGATATTTCTACACCCGTATTCACAGCAACATTATTCACAATAGCCAACATGTGGAAGCAAGCCACATATCCATTGATAGATAAATGGGTATACAGAACGTGGTCTAGCCATACAATGGAATATTACTCAGCCTTAAAAAGGAAGGAAAGTCTGACACATGTTATAACCTAGATGAACCCTGAGGCCATCATGCTAAGTGAAATAAGCCAGTTGCACAAAGATAAATGACGTATGGTTCCACCAATATGAGGGACCTAGAGTAGCCAAATTTAGAGAGACAGAAAGAAGAACAGTGGTGGGTAGGGGTGGAGAGCTATTGTTCAATGGGTATAGAGTTTCCGTTTTATAAGATGGAAAAACTTCCAGAGATTGGATGCCTAGCGATGTGAATGTGCTTAACACTACTGCATCACACACTTAAAAAGGGCAAAATTGGTAAATATTGTTATATGCATTTTACCACAATCAAAAATTTTTTTGAAAAATTAAAAAAAGGAGAGAGGGAGGGGAGTCAGGATCCAAATCCACGTCATCCGATGACAATGCTTATTCTTAACACTAGGCTATGCGAGGCCTACAGGTAAAAGGATCCATGCACCTCAGAAGGCAGATTATCTGTCACTGGCTCTTGCCAAGGCACGTGCTTGGAGATGTCATTCCCCAACCTAAGGGGCTTATTGGTCGAGGCCTTATATGTCCATTCAGAGCACCTTCCCCTGTACCACCCCTGCCCAGAGATGTTCTAGTAAACCATTTCTGTAACTCCATTTATCCTCAGGAGCAGAGCCCCACCAGCAAGACCATTCTCAATCAGTTTAACATAAGTAGCACATCCTCTAACCTTGAAGCTGGAGTTTCGGGGTGCCTGGGTGACTCAGTCAGTTAAGTGTCCAACTCTTGATTTCAGCTCAGGTCATGATCTCAGGGTCGTGAGATCGAGCCCTGTGGTTGGTTCTGTGCTCAGCGAGAAGTCTGCTTGGGATTCTCTCTCTCCCTCTGCCCCTCCCCCCGCTTGCAAGTGCTCGATCTCTCTCAAAAAATAAAAATAAATAAAAAATTTGGAGCCTTGTGAGTAGCTAACACACAGCCCCAATACTCACCTTACAAAATGCACTCATCTTTATTATTTGTGTGCTCATTTGGCTTCCTCATGCCAGTATAAGTCCCTCCAAGATATTCATATGTATCTGAGGGACCCTGAGTCTAGGCTTGCGTTCGCGAAAGCTTTTCTGCATGGGTCAAGAATATTCTGTTCATTCTTTTACCTTTTGCATTCTTTGAAGATAGGACCTTGTCTTGTGCTTCCCACAATACTACCATGCTTATACACATAATAAGCATTTAAAAAAGAACAACTTATAGAGATTTTCAAACTTGATGAAAGTAGAGAAAATAGTATAATGAACACTCATGTACTCCTCACTGTGTCAACATTTTACCATTCTTGATCCCTAAAATTTAATAAATACGTCATGAGATGATAGCATTGAATGAATTTAGTCCAAAAATCGAGAATTTAAATGGAAGAACTTCTTGGTAGGTACATTCAGTTTTGTTTGTTTGTTTGTTTTTAGCAAGTTCCAATGTGGGGCCCAAACTCACAACCCTGAGATCAAGACCTGAGCTGAGATCAAGATTTGGACGCTTAACCAACTGAGCCTAACATTCAGCTTCTTAATAGGTGACAGTGTGGAATACACTATTTCCACATAGGTAGGCCAGATTCTACCTGTCTGAGATCATTTATATCTAATTCTGCCAAATGATAATCTGGAGATGGGCTAGCTAAGTTACCTCTTTGTGTATTTTCCCATTGTGTAAGTCCAGAATGCTGCAGGCTCCTTGTTTACAAACAACAGAAACTGAGTCTGGTTGATTTAAAGCAAACAATCTACTGAAAAGATTTGGAGGAGCTCATAGAATCCAAGGAAAAACAGGACAGCCTTGTAAACGACAGCAGCCAGGGCAACTCCGGGACCCTGAAGAGGAACCTATTGCTAAGTCTATTCAGGGTGCTGCTACTGTCCAGATGAGATGCGCCAACCATTCTCTGCTTGTCACTCCTGTCACCACTTGAATTCCTAAGAGACATCGTCCCCCTTTTGAATTCCCAGGAGAGAACGTTGATTGCTCACTCTAGCCTGGGTCATGTGTCCATGCGCATGTGCAGTCAATCACTATGACTCTAATTTGGCCAGGCCAGTCTAGTTCCCCAAAGAAGAATCTTGTACTCTTATCAAAAGAATAAATGAGGGATAACAAGAATGAGCAGAGTTCACCCAAAGACCCACTGGCACTTCTCCTTGGAAGCACCTTCCATCTTGGCGTCTTGTGAACTTAATTTGTCTTATGTGGCTTCAGACATGGGTTTGATTTTAAAAATGTTAAGTAGTTTCTAACTAATCCCTAAGATAATAGCACCTTCTGGTATATTGCCTCCCTGTCCTGTCTGACCTTTCGAGAACAGATCATGTCCAGAAGAGTAAAAAATCCACACCATCCATTTTTATCCCAATCTCCCCAAGTTTATTTCACTTTATGTCATCAATAAATGTTTGGAGTCTCCATACAAGTAATTTTCTTTTGGCAAATTGAGTTATACTTCCCTATTAATTTATTGCTAACCTCAAAGTTGTCATCCTTACATTCGACTCTTCTTTCGCAAGTGGTGGTCACGACAGTGAGATTCTCCTATGTGCTAAGTGGATGCTCTGTTCAAAGACTACTTCATGGGAGGTCCTGATATGAATACTTAGTAAGAAAAAGTTCTGTAAAGTGAAGCATTCTTCTAATTTTTTTTCAAAGGGATTTATTTGCATTTCATGCATTTTTTAAAAAGAATACATAAATAGATATTCTAGGGAAAGGAGATGGAAGAGACTGAATCAGTAGAGTAACTATAAAAATTTTCCATTTCCTTTTTCTACATCATTTCCACCTTTTATTTTAGTCCTTCATGTTTCAGAACTTAGCTGGTCTTTGAGTCAAACACTTGTGGACTGGGTTGAATGCATACCTTCAATTATGATAAGTATGTGTTTACCCCATCAATTAAAATTGGGACTGTCCCACAGAAGATTCCAGGTGGCTGGTAGAATCTGTTCTTCAGAATCCCTTCCTATTGTTTCTTTTTCCTTTTTATCCCTTTTCTCTTTGCTTATAGTTTGACTTTCAAAGTTTTTTCAAGTCTTCTGGTTACAGACATTCTTAGGAAACATTTGCTGTATTTTCCTGGCTTTGGGCAAGGCACCCAAACTCACACTGATCTTTCATGACACCTACTAGGCTCACTATTTTCAGGATGGTCTAGATTTCACTCATTGTTCAAAGGGGAATACACAGAAATGCACAGCATTGAAGCGTCATTTCCACGATGGGTAAGTATACCATGCCATTGGAGAGAAAGATGGATTTTTTCAGAGTTTCTTTTTCACCTGAGAATCTCTAGACAAATGGATAATTTTCATCAATAAATTTTTTTCTGTACAACATTTTCCATGAGCTAGCTTCTCCCATTATGCCACTCACTCCTTGGCTGATAGAAGCCTGTTCCTTGGCTAATGAATGCATTCAGGAACACAGGCCTGGGCCACTCTAGACCAGTGTTGTCTTAGAGAAACAGAATATGAGCCACATAGGTAATTTAAAATTTTCTGATAGCTATATTTAAAAAGTAAAAAGAAAGAATTGAAATTAATGAATTTTAACTTACACAAATATAGAAAAAATATTTCAACATGAAATCAATATAATAATTATTACAGAGTTGGTTTATAGTCTCCCCCACCCTCCGCAGTCTTTCTGAGATATAACTGACATTTAACATTCTATAAATTTAAGGTGTACAACATAGGGATTTGATATATGTGTGTATATATATATATATATATATATATGCATTGTGAAATTTCAGGTTTTTTGGTACAATGTATTCAAAATCTGGTGTGCATTTTATACTTAGAACACATCTCCATTTGGACACTAAATTTTTATTGGAAATAATTGATCTGTAATTAAATTTCATAAAATTGACATTGAAAAACAGATTCACATACCAACATTTTAAAAATGTTTCCAATCACTAAATCATGCATTGGCTCAAAATTTTAAATATAAATTACTTAAAATGAAATAAAATTGAAAATGTAGTTCCTTAGTTGCACTAGTCACTTTCAAATGCTAGTTTTTTTTGGATATTACAGCTCTCGACTCTTATTACTCTAAGTATGGTCTATGGACCAGAGGAAGTTGTATGACCTGGGATCTTGTTAGGGATGTAGCTCCAACTCTGTTTCAGAAGCTAGTTTCCTAGCATTCAAAGCACATTAAAGCATAAAAAGGATACTCTAGCCCAGTGGTCAGTAAACTTTTTTTTAAAGATTTTTTATTCATTTATTTGAGAGAGAATGAGAGAGAGAGAGAGCACATGAGAGGGGGGAGGGTCAGAGGGAGAAGCAGACTCCCTGCCGAGCAGGGAGCCCGATGCAGAACTCAATCCCTGGACTCCAGGATCATGACCCGAGCCGAAGGCAGTCGCCCAACCGACTGAGCCACCCAGCCGCCCAGTAAACTTTTTTCATCATGGGCCCTCTTCGTGTGCCACAGACCATCGCTGTTGCATATTCTTATTTATTTTTTTACAAAAACTTAAAATGTAAAAATTATTCTTAGCTCATGGGCCTGTAAAAACAGGCTGCCAGCCACATTTGACCCACAGGCCATAGTTTGCTAATACTTGTCTAGACCGAAACTGATAAAAGAACAAAAGAATCTGTAGTCCTTTCTGGTGACCCAGTTACCTGGTATATTCTCATTATAACAAACAAAGGTAATTAAAAAGATAACATGAATTTTATAGGGTAAATTTGCCATTACCTACCCAAATGTAAATATGTACCCCTTGACCCACACATACCACTTCTGGACATCTATTCTACAGAAAAAATACAATTACACACACATACACACACACACACAGGCACACACAACATAGCAATTATATATGTTCAAAGATACTCATTGCAGCAGTGTTTGTAGAAGCAAAATATCAGAAATATTATAAATGTCCATCAATAAATGTTCTAGTAAGTTATGATAGCTTCATTACCACAAAACACTGTATAGTTATCAAAAGAAATGAAGGAGATCTGTATACAAGGACATGAAATTATGTCCAGGACATATTGCTAATCGAAAATAAAGTTACAGAATGGTATATTCTCATTTTAAAAATTAAGAACACACATGTGCAAACATGCACTCACATAACCCAGATTAGTTCAGTGATTACCCCTGTGGAGTAAGAGCTGGGATAAAGGGGCAGAAAGTAGAGAGAACTTTCACTTTTTGCTTCATACATTTCTGTATTATATTCATATTTCAATAGGTGTGCATCATTTCTATAATAAAAGTAATTTAAAAGGCGATTTCGATTTGTGGGCATATGACCACCATCTTACTTTATACTCTTTTCTGTTCTCCCTATTTGTAGTAAGCATATTGAGCTTATACCTAAAAAATTAATCATGTCAGTCATTTTCCATTTCTGATAATGAGGGTCAGAGTCCTAGCTGAGATGAGCCCAACATTCTGCAGTTCTTTTCTACATGAAGCATTTCCTGATTCAAAATATTATGGAGGTGGGTTGCCCAACAGAAATCGAGATAGAAAAACAACGAGGAATCTGAGAAACCAAAAATTTAAACTTTCATTTAAAATCCAGGAGAGGCTACACTCAAAAAGGGTAAACTGGAAATAGACACCCTTCTCAAAAAACTGAATACAAACTTAGACATCTTTCAATCCCAAACTAGATTAAGGTAATTAGCTTTTCTCTACTTGCCTGCCAGGAGGCAAAATTAAATCCTCTTTGAAGGATGATAACATTCACCAGAGTGTCAAATTATTTACATAATTTGTCATCCATAGTAATTGTATTCAAGCTAATATTACCAGGATGTCTATTAGTTATAACCAAAACCAAAAGAAAATAGCATATAGAAAAATAGACAATAATAAATAAAATTTAAAAATGAAAGAAAAATAAAATAGTAGCTAGGAAGTAGTATAGGCAGGTCCTCAAGTGATCCATAATATTGTGATTATCAGAAATGGACTTTAAAATAACTGAATGAAGTCCTAGCTAGAAAAATAAGGCAAGAAGGGGCAATTAAAGTTACAACTTTAGAAATTAAAGGTATAACTAATAGAAAATCCCCCATAAAACTCTTATTATTTATAGACAATATGATGGTATATGTAGGAAATTCAAAAGAATCTGTAAGCAAACTCTCACAATTCACATGTGAATTTAAAGAAAGTTATCACATCAAGTCCAATATATAACAGTTTTCCATGTGTATATCAGCAACAAATAAGAAGTCACATGTAATAGCATAAAAACATCAAACGGCCTACAAATAAATCTAAGGAGAGATTCCAAGTGCTATAATTTTACCCTAACAACTCAAAACGTTATTGAGAAAAATTTTAAAAGGTCTAAGGATATGAAAAGATATGAGATGCTTATGGATTAGAAAACTCAACATAGGGGCACCTGGGTGGTGCAGTTGGTTAAGTGGCCCACTCTTAGTTTTGGCTCAGGTCGTGAACTCAGAGTCGTGAGATTGAGCACAGAGTCAGCTAAAGTCTCTCTCTACCTGTCTATCTGCCTCTTCCCCACCATGGGCGCGGGCGCTCTGTCTTTCCCTCTCTCCCTCCCTCTCAAATAAATAAATAAATCTGAAAAAAGAAAACTCATCACAATAAATATTTAATTCTACCCTATAGTAATCTATAAATTCAGTGTCATGCCAGTTAAAATCCCAGATTTGTGTGTATGTATTTAACTAAAATTGGTAGGTTTATTCTAAAATTATATGGAGATGTAAAGGGCCAAGAATAGTCAAGGTAATTTTGAGAAAGAATAAAGCTAAGGACTTATATTATTAAATATCAAAACCTATTTAAAGCTATAGTAATTAAGACAGTATGGTATTGGCACAAGGACAAATGAACCAGTGGAAAATTATGTAGAATCCAGAAACAACCACACATACCAACAACTGATTTATGACAAAGGCTGTGGAGTAGTGCAGCGGGGAAAGAAGGATTATTTTTTTCTTAAAAAAAAAAAGATTTTCTTTATCTATTTGAGAGAGCGAGGGTGAGCAAGCAAGAGCACAAGTGGCGGGAAGGGGCAGAGGGAGAGGGAGAAGCAGACTCCCCTCTGAGTGAGAGCCTGATGTGGGGCTCCATCCCGGGAGCCTGGGATCATGACCTGGGCTGAAGGCAGATGCTTAACTGACTGAGCTGCCCAGGCGCCCCAGGAAGAATTATCTTTCTAACAAATGACGTTAGCCAATCAGATATCTATACAGAAAAAAATACATTTTTCCTTCTATCTTACCAACATGAAAATCAAATTCAGATGGATTGGATATCTAAATGCAAATGTAAAACAATCAAGTTTTTAAAAAGGAAACAATAAGAGGATATCTTTATGACCTCAAAGTAGGCATGGGCATAAAATGTAGTAACCATAAGAGAAAATAATTGAGAAAGTTGACTATATTAAAATTTGAAACAAAGTATTAGGAGAGTGATAACACACAAAAGTGGGGAAAGCTATATGCCATAAACATAGTGGACAGACTCATACACAGACTATGTGAAGATCTCCAAACCAATAAGAAAAACTCAGACAACTTAGTAGAAAAGTGGGCAAAATACTTGAAAAAACAATCATAAAAGATGATGTCCAAGTGGTCAATAAACATATGAAAAGATGCCCAACTTCATTCAATATCAATTATAACAACCACTTTGGGAAAATAGTTTGGCCATATCTGCTATAGCCAAACATGCGCATACCTATGGCCCAGCAATTTTCCTCCTTGCTATATATCCATCAGAAATGCATGCAAATGTTCACCTAAAGGTATGTACTAAAATATTTCCTAACAGCACTATTTATAACAGTGCCAAGCTGAAAACTACCAAATGTTCTCAACCACTGAGTGGATAAATCAGTGAAATACTGTATATAGTGATAAGAATGAATTATCCATAACCAGACAAACAATATGAACAAATTTCACAAAAACAATATTGCGCAAAAGAAGCCAGACACAAAAGAAGACATATATAGTAGGTCGAGACTAAAATGGCCCTCAATCATTTTTGCCTCCTGGTATTCATGCCCTTGGTTAGTCACCTCCCCGCTCCCAAGTATGGACTGAACCTCATGACTCATTTCTAATGAATAAAATATGACAAAAGTGATAAAAATGTCACTTCTGATATTAGGTGGCAAAAGACTGGCTTCCCTCCCAGGTTCTCTCTCTCTCTCTTATTTTCTCACTGTGAAGGAAGCTGTTGCCATATCAGTGGAGAGACTCATGTGGCAAGGAGGTCTTAGTCCAACAACTCGGATCCCAACAACTCAGGGATCTGAATCCTGTAACAATCTGCCACTGGACTTTGATCTTCCCTCAGCTGGGCCTCCAGATGAAGCCTAAGTCATAGATGACAGTCTGAATTCAGGAGATAACCTTGAGTCAGAGCTACCCAGCTGAGCCATGTGTGGATTCCTGACCCACAGAAACCGTGAAATCATAAGTGTTTCTTGTTTTAAGCTGCAAAATTTGGGGTTGATTTGTTATGCATGGGCTCAGCAACATGGGTTCCCACTCACCAAGGCCAAATAGGTTAAGGCTGCCACTGAGTTCCCAGTCTGCCAGCAGAGACCAACACACTATGGCACTATCCTCCAGGGTGGTCCGCTGGCTACCTGATGGCAGGCTGATTTCATTGAACTACTTCCAACATGGAAGAAGCAGTGTTTTGTTCTTACTGGAGTAGGGGCGAATGGGTGTCTCAGTCAGTTAAGCAACAACTCTTGATTTCAGCTCAGATCATGATCTCAGTGTCATGGCATCAAGCCCTGCATTGGGCTCCACACTCAGCGTGGAGTCTACTTGTTCCTTTCCCTCTGCTCGTGCACTCTCTCTCAAATAAATAAATAAAAATAAATAAAATCTTACTGGAGTAGACGTTTTCTCTGGGAATGTGGCTTTTCTTTCCCTGTGCACAATGCTTCCACCAAATCTACCATCTGTGGACTAACAGAATGCCTTATCCACCATCATGGTATTCCACACAGTATTGCTTCTGATCTAGGAACTCACTTGACAGCAACATAATTGCAGTGATGGGCCCATGCTTGTGGATTTCACTGATCTTGCCGTGCTTCCCACCACCTTGAAGTAGCTGGTTTGATAGAATGAGAGAATGGCCTTCGAAGACTCAATCACAACACCACCCAGGTGGCAAAATCTTGTGGGGTTCTCAAGAAGAGTGTAAGTACTCTGAGTCAGCATCCTATATATGGTGCTATTTCCCCCACAGCCAGGATTCACAGGTCCAGGAATCAAGGCGAAGAAATGGGAGTGGTACCACTTAGTATTACCCCCTGTGACCTACTAGCAAAATGTTTGTTTCCTGTTCCCACAAATGTGTGCTCTGCTGGTCCAGAGGCCTTAGTTCCAAAGGGAGGGAAGCTTTCACCAGGACACACAATGATTCCATTGAACTGGATATTACGACTGCCACCTGGCCACTTTGGACTCCTTGTTCCTTTGAATCAACAGGCAAAGAAAGGAGTTACTGTGTTGGCTAGGGTGATTGATCCTGATCACCAAGGGGAAGTTGGACTGTACTCCACCAAGGAGGTAAGGAAGAGTAGGTCTGGAATAAAGGAGATCCCTTAGGCATCTCTTAGTATTACCATGCCCCGGGATCCAAAGGTCAATGGAAAACTACAGCCCAATCCAGCCCAATCCAGCCTAATGGCCCAGGCTCTTCAGAAATGAAGGTTTGGGTCACCCCACCAAGTAAAGAATCAGGACCAGCTGAGGCGCTTGCTGAAGGCAAAGGTAATATAAAAACAGTAGCAGAAGGTAGTTACCACAGAGCTGATTACAGAAATGATGACTGTCGTTGTCATGAGTATTTCCTCCTGATTTTGTTATGAACATGTGTGTGCGTGCGTGTGTGTATGTGTGTGTAGCAAATGTCTTTGTTTTCCTCCCTCTTATTCTCTTTAATGTAACATAATTTTATATTATATTTATATTATACTATAAAGTATCCTAATATACTTTATATTATACTATTTGAGTATTGTTCATTTGAAATCATAGTATTTAAGTCATAGGATATCAAGGAGAAGGGTAAACATCACTCAAGGACTTAATGCCCTTTTCTGGGAAAGGGGTTGATGGGTTTCAGTTGTATGCAGAATAGTTGTATCGTGTTAGGTGGAATTATGATTGTCTTTATTTGAAGATTCACTTGGTTTAAGAGATGCCATGGGTGCCAAGTTGACAAGGGGTAGAAATAGGGAAAGAGGGAAGACAGAAAACAATGTAAAAGACATGTTGAAAATGTTTAATGTCATATAACTGGGGTCCCAGAGCAAGAGGAAAGAGAGACTGGATTTAAAGCAGGCTATATGCAAGGAAAGCCACACCTAGGCACATCATAGTGAAGATGCTAAAATTTAAGATGATGAGAAATCTGAAAAGTATCTAGAGAAAAGAAAAGACATATTATCTTCCAAAGGAGCAATACAATTGACAGTTTTTGTTTTGTTTTGTTTTGTTTTGTTTTTAAAGGAGGGATTTGGGGCAGAGGGAGAGAAAGAGAGAGAATTTTAAGCAGGTTCCGTGCCCAGCACAGAACCCAGCACAGGGCTTGATCTCACAACCCTGAGATCATGACTTGAGCTGAAATCAGGAGTCAGACATTTAACCAACTGTGCCACCCACGCACCCCAACAGCTTAGTTTTTGATAGAATAAAAGCCAGAAAAAAAAACCCTAAAATAATATCTTTAACATGCCAAAAGAAAATAATTGCCAACTTAGAATTCCACTTCCTGTGAAAATATGCTTCAAAATGAAGCTGAAGTCAATAAATGTTTGGACAAACAACAACACAAAATGTTTAGACAAATGTTTAGAGAGGATTAATCACATGTATACTCACTGTAGTACAAATGGTTAAAAGGTGAAGAATTCAAGAAGCCCAAGAAAAATAGTCCCAGAGTTAAGGGTGGAAATTCAGGAAGGATTAAAGAGTGGCAGAGAGAGAAGATGTGTGTGTACATCTAAGTGGACACTGGCTACATAAGACAAAATAATAATGACTGATGAGTTTTATATACACGTAGAATAAAAAACATATGGCCACAATATCATGAAAGGTGTGAGGGAAATTTATCAGAGCAGACCCGAAACAAAGATGTGAGTTCAAATAATTGATTTGGGAAGTTTACCCAGATAATATCACTGTGAGGACTGGGCAAGTGAGGTGGGGAAGGGAAAGAAAGGATGAAGTGTGCATAATCCAGCCCTTTACCACTATGTGTAATTGGAGCTTAATCCTGCTTAGAAACTCTAGGGCCAGAGGAGAACAAGCACCTCTGAGTTAATCCCACTTGAGGGGCAAAGAATCTAGGATATTTGCCCACTATCCCTGGTCAGTAATTGGTTGAGGATTACTTCAGGGAGTTTTAAATTTCCTAGCACTTTCAGCCTCCTCTGCACCCAGCATCCGAAAAAGTGCCCAAACCAGGTTAAGTCGTGGATGCTGGAAGTTGTATGTTGAGCCAATAGGCATGGAAATGGTAAACACCAAGGGGGTTTAGGTGGGCCAAAGAAAGTACTACAAAAAACAAGGGAGTTCAAAAATTCAAAATTTATTTTTAACCGTCCAGGAAAAAATAAACGAACAAATTTATATTAGACTCTAATAAGCGGAAGATGCATATTGTTATCTTGTGATGTCAAAGAGTAAAATTATATGTATTTGACAAGTTAGTGGAAGGGAAAAAGGATTGATAAAAATGGGTGGATTAATCAAAAAGAAGATAAAAAGGTTGAAAAGATGAGCATAGAAGAATGGAATGAATGCGGGACAAATACTAAGATGGTAGATTTTAATCTCGATGTGTCATTAATTGCAAAAATTGTAAAAGAATTAAGTATTCCAGTCAAAAGACGAAGACGATCAAATTGAACAATAGAGCACAAAAAATGCTGCTTAGAAGAGACACACTTTCAATATAGGATCCAGAAAAAACTGAAAATAAAAAGATGGGAAATATAGACACTGTAAACAACAACCAAAACAAATTGGGTGCAGTTCTATTGACAAACTCTATGTTAAGACAGAATGCATTACTAGGCCAAAAGAGGATTAATGAGACACAAGTCAGTCACCAAGGAGATATGACAATTTAAATTTGTATGCATCTAGGCACATAGCCTCAATATGTATACAGCAAATGAATGGAACTAAAAGGTGATTCACATTCATAGTGAGAAATTTCTAGCACATGTCTAAAGGACATACAGAACCAATAAGAATATGTAACATGTAAACAGGATTAACAAACTTAATCTAATTAATATATAAAATACTGCTCCTGACATCTGAAGAATACACATTCTTTGCAAGAATGTTGTAACATTTACCAAAATTGACCATATCTTGGGCCAAATTTTAAAAGACTGAAATCATATAGGATGTGTTTTCTTGCTATAATGGAATTAAACTAGAAACCAGTAATAAAAAAACGCCAAACCCCCCAAATGTTGAAAATGTAGAAACACTTTTAAAAACCAACCGAGGAATAACTGAACTCTATGTGTGAACTAATGATGTACTATTATGTGGCTAATTGAATTTAAACAAAAAAAAAAGCTTCTAAAAAACCCCCAAACCTAACGAGTCAAAGAAGAAATTGCAATAAAAATTGGAAAATGTTTTGAACTGAATGATAATAAAAATGACATAATAAAATGATTGGATGAAGATAAAGCTGTGCTTTCTATACATAGCTTAAAATGTTTATGTTAGAAAAAAGGCTGAAAATCAATGAAATAAGTATCCATTTCAAATGCTAGGGAAAAAACAGCAAGTAAACCCAAAGAAAGTAGGAAGTAAATTATAAAGATTAGAATAGAAACAATGAATTAAAAACAAATGTATACTAAAGAAAGATAAAAATTAGTTCTTTGAAAAGAATATTAAAATCTATAAACTCTTGGCAGGACTGATCAAGAAGAAAGAAGAATCACAAATTATCAGCATGAGACTGACAAAGAGGATATCACACCCAATCTTCAGACATTAAAAACAAGAAGATAAACAATGAATTTTTCGTGACAATGAATTTGGAAATTTAGATGAAATTAGAAAAAAAAACAACCTACCAAGAGTGACAAAGAAGGAAGTAGAAAACATCTGAATAATCTTGTATCTATTCAATAAATCAAATTCATGATTAAAAACCTTCCCACAAAGAAAACTCCAAGTCCAGATGGCTTTACTAGTGAATTTTATTAAACAATTAAGGAGAATAAATATTTATTTTCCAGGGACTACTTAAAGAGAAAGTACTTCCCAACTTTTATGAGGCCAAAATAACCTTGATCCCAAAGCTCAGAAGGATAGTATAAGAAAAGTATAAGCCAATCTCTCTCATAAATTTATATGTAAAAATCCTGAACAAAACATTATTAAACTAAATCCGGCAATATAGAAAAAGGATAATACATAATGACCAAGATCTAAAAAAGTGTAGGGATATACCATGTTCATGAACTGGAAAACTCAATTTTGTAAATGTCTATTCTCCTCCGATTCAATACAATCCAAAGAAAAATTCCAATAGGTGTTTAGGGAAGTTGGCAAGCTGATTCCAAATTTATATGATACAAAGTGCTAAAAATAGCAGAGACAGCCTTGAAGAAGAATGAATTTGGAGGATTTATACTGTCAGGTGTGAAGACTTATTATAATGATACAACAATATGATGGTGTGCACAGGCACAAAGACAGACCAATGAACAGGACAGGCAGTCTGGAAATCCACACACACACACACACACACACATACCTAATTTATTATAAATGTGACAAATGCAGAGCTGTAAGGAAAGAATGGCTTTTTCAATACATGGTACTAGATCAATTGGACATCTTCATAGGAAAAACAGTGAATCTTGACCACTACCTCAGATCATATATAAAAATGAATTCTTGTCAAACTGGTGATCTAAACATACAAGTTAGAACAATGCTTCTGGAAGAAAATACAGGAGAAGATCTACATTACCATGAGATAGACAAAGCTTTCCCGAACAGAACACAAAACATAAATTAAAAGGTTGATAAATTGGATTATATTAAAATTAGGAAATTCTGCTCATCCAAAGACACTCCTAAAAGAGTAATAAGGCAAACTGCAGAATTGGAGAAGATTTTGCTGACTTATGTCTGACAAAGGACTTATAAACAGGATGTATAAAGAACTCTCACAAATTAAAAAAAAAAAAAGACATCCCAATAGAAAATGATTTGAACTGGCAGTTCACCAGAGGATCTCCAAATGGTCAATAAACGTGGAAAAGGTTGCTCTATTTCATCAGGTATCAGGGAAATGCAACTAACAGGATAATGAATTATCACTGTACACCCCCTACCCCCACCAAATGGCTAAAATAAAATGACTGACGATACCACGTTAGTGAGGATGTAGAGTGGAGTATATTCATTTGGTAGGGCCGCTGTAACAAAGCACCACAGACTGAGTGGCTTAAACAACAGAAATGTATTTCCTCACAATTCTGGAAGCTGGAAGTCCAAGATCAAGGTGTCAGCTGGGTTGGCTTCTTATGAAGGTCTTGGCTTGTAGGGGTCCATCCTCTCCCTATGTCTTCATATGGTCTTCCTCTGTATATATCAGTGTCCTAATTTCCTCTTCTTATAGGGACAGTCGTATTGGATCCCAGGCCACTCTGATGACTATTTCATTACCTCTTTAAAGACCCTGTCTCCAGGGGTACCTGGATGGCTCACTTGGTTAAGCATCTGCCTTCAGGTCAGGTCATGATCTCAGGGTCCTGGGATCGAGCCCTGCATTGGGCTCCCTGCTCAGTGAAGAGTTTGCTTCTCCCTATGCTTCTCCCTCTCTCTTTCTCTCTCAAATAAGTAAATAAAAAAAATCTTAAAAAAAAAAAGAGGGGCGCCTGAGTGGCTCAGTCATTAAGCTCTGCCTTCGGCTCAGGTCATGATCCCGGGGTCCTGGGATCGAGCCCCGCATCGGGCTCCCCGCTCTGCGAGAGGCCTGCTTCTCCCTCTCCCACTCCCCCTGCTTGTGTTCCCTCTCTTGCTGTGTCTCTGTCAAATAAATAAATAAAAAATCTTTTAAAAAAAAAAAGACCCTGTCTTCAAATACAGTCATATTCTGAAATCCTGGGGGTTAGGACTTCAATGTATGAATTATTTTAGGAGGATACAGTTGAGCCCATAACCTGGAGCAGCCGAACCTCTCATATACTGGGAGTGTGGATTGATATAAGTCCTCTGGAAAATGGCTGGGCACCACCTAATAAAGCCAAACAGACACAGGCCCGGGGATGATTCCATTTCTAGTTGTATACGCAATAGAAATGCAGACACAGCCACATCAAAAGGCATGTATGAGAATGGTCATGGAAGTATTCCTAACTGCCCCCAACTGGAGACAAATCAAATATCCACAGTGGAAAAATGGATAGATAAATTTTGGCATATTCATACAGTAGAATTCTATAGAATAATAAAAACGAACGATCTGTTGGCACTCCCACCATAGGTGAATCTCATGAGCATAACATTGAATGAAAGGAGCCAGATACAAAAGCGTACATTCAGCACATTCTGTAGAATCGCATTGACACTAAGTTCAAAAATAAGCAAAACTACTCCATGGTGTTCCAGGAGGGAGAAGGAGAGTGACAAGGGGCCGGGAAACACAAGGGGGCTTCTCTCCCTTGATCTGGGTGCTTGCCTGGTGCAATCTCATTGAGTGGGCACTTAGGTTTGTGCAATTTTCCTCAGTATATTAGTTCAGTAATGAAGATAAAGCCCTAACCCAACTGATCCCGCTCTGCAACGGATTTTAAAAAGCCACCTTTATCAGGACAAAGACCACGTCCCTGTTTTCTGTCCATGTCAGGTAGGAGGCCATGAGGACAAATTGGCATTATTCTCTCCCAGCTGCTCACGCCACTTTGAATTCAGTTCCTCAGCAAGTTTGAGAAATTTCTCCCCAAAGACTATACCTCGCATGGACAAAAGAACATTAAGTTGACTATTCTTAGAAAGAGGAGCTTAGATAAGGGGACTACTTTTTATGATGGCTTTGAGACAGGATTCAGGAGAGAAAAGAGCTCGGGTAAACAAGACAAGAATAGAGTCTAACAAATTCACACAGGCAGCGTCTTCATCCCCGAAGGATCTAAACCTAATTTTCAGCACAGATTCCTCTTAAGGACTTAGATTCTTTATTCCCAACTGATTTTTTCAGCTGAATTTGGGCATTAGTTTGCAGCACCATTCCCAAAGCCCTCCTTTCGCTGCCTCTTCCTGACCCCACAGGGCAGAGCTGAGCGCCAGAAGCTTCAGCTTTGGAAGCCTCTAGTTTTGATGTAACAGGAAAAAAAAATTGAGCTAACTGGAGAGTTACCTTTGGAACGCTAAGATTTGGCATCTATGGTCCTCATAGGTGGAAGTTCCCCATAGTTCCCCATCCCATGTGATTCTGGGAGTATCTGGCTCCTTTCATTCAATTCTGTATCCAAAACCAGAATTGTTTTTCATGACAATCTCAGTTTTACAAAAACCCCAGAATTGCAGGTGGGGATTTCCTCCTACACAGGTGCCTCCTTGGCCCAAGGCCACACGACTCTTTTGCTTTTCCGGGTTAAGGAGAGCAAAATCCTGGCAGGGGTCAAGGGCGCTTTTGGAAATAGGATGGTGATTCCTAAACCCGTAGAAGAAAACACACTCTATTCCCAGGTGCGTCCCACTCGCTCTTGCTCGGACATGTTTTGGACCGATAGGCCCCTTTTAAAACATAATTCATTCAGTATGTCACTTGGGTGGGTTTTACTTAAATTTCAAATTAAAAAAAAACACTCCCTGAAGGAACAAATTTCATGTCAAGAGATGGCGACTGACTTTTCTCCTCAGTCTAAGTCGGACTGCCTCTCTGAGCACATATCCATACATAATCCTTGCGAAGTGGCTGGGAGGAGGGGAGAAGACATTTCCCCAAAGAACAACTGTGGTTATATCTACAATAGCACGTCCTAAGAGGAAAAATGAACCTGCAGCTCTCAGAGCAATGAGACACCTGTAGAAAGCCATTCTAGATAATTGTGTTGTCTTGGCATACTGGCGGGGGGGGGGGGGGGGGGAGAGGGGGGAGTTGATTATCTTGATTACAAATCCGCTCCCACACACCAAGGCCTACTCTGACCATCCTACTTAAATGTACTCAGTGCCACCATCTTTCCTCATTATTCTTCCCCTCCGACCCCCCCAAGATTTACCACCTTTTAATACAGTGAGGAATGTGACCCCAGGAAGGCAAAGATCTCCTTCCGGTTTGTTCCCTGCTACATACTAAATGCCTAGGACCAAGCCTTGCACGTAACGAGCACTCAATAAATGCTCAGGGACAATTTGAAAATTCAGTACCTTCATTAACCAAGTGCCAAGCCTCCTAATCTTCTTGCCTCATCTTGAACTGAAAACTTTGATTACTGAAAAACAGAACTAGACCCGTACATAAAGGGAACAAACTGATGGTGGGCAGAGGGAAGGAGGTGGGGGGTGGGGAAAAAGGATGAAGGGAAGGGGGGGTACAGGCTTCCAGTTTTGGGATGAATCAGTCACAAGGATGAAAGGTACAATGTAAGGAGGAGAGCCAATGGTATTGTAATCGTGTTGTATGGTGACGGAAGGTAGCTACGCTTGGGGCGAGCATAGTATAATGTATGGACCCTTCCAATCACTACTTTATACCCCTGAAACTAACATGCGTGTCAATTTTACTTCATTGGAAAAAAAATCAGTCTTTGCTATTATGCAAAGGATATTGTAACATATTTTCCAGAGACAGAATTGGGTTATGTTACCCTATCCTTTTATAACGCATTTAAAATACACTATTATTGGGGCGCCTGGGTGGCTCAGTCTTTAAGCATCTGCCTTCGGCTCCTGGGATCGAGCCCCGCATCGGGCTCCCTGCTCAGCAGGAAGCCTGCTTCCCCTCTCACACTCCCCTTGCTTGTGTTCCCTCTCTCGCTCTCTCTGTCAAATAAATAAATAAAATCTTTAAAAAAAATAAATAAAATACATTATTATTAACAAATATTAATCTAATATGAGGGTATAAAAATTCTGGAAATTAAAAAAAACTTACGTATGTAAACATACATCCTCTATGATGTAAAGCAAATTTGGGGTTAATTGAAGATTCTCTAAAGACAAACTCAAAGACACAACACATTTGTCTTTAATCATGGCATGAAGTGTCTGTTTGAGGAACACCATATGAAAAGTGCATGTCCAATTGTGATTGGTAAGACCATGTAGAGGATGCCTGGTTTGTGCCAGACCTCTAATTTCCCCCTCTAATGGGGAAATTAGAGGTCTGGCACAACCCTTCAAGATAGTGTTACACATCCTTCAAGATAGTGTTACCATCCACATCTGTAGATGAGGAGACTTAGGCCCCAAAAGGAGAACGAACTGGCCCAAGGTCACACGGATTTCAGATGATAATCTGGTTTTGTTCAACACCAGGGTCTATCCCCAGATGCTGGCTAGCTCTCCAGAAGAGCGCCCAATGCCATTTCACGTGATATTCACATATGTCATTGGTTTCATATTCTTAGTCAACACATATGTTTTGAGTAATTGTTATGTTCTTAGCACTGTGCCGGCTTCCTTGGAGATTGCTCTAAGAAGCCTGCCCTCTCACTGGGAGGCACTCATGAACCCCAGGGAGACCATGTGAATGGAGGAGTGGGACCCACATGGATGCTAGGGGAGTTCTGAAGAGGGAGGAACCCTCATGGGCTGGGCTCCTGACCCTAATCATGGAGTGCCCCTTTGCCTTGTAAGCCAGGCAAGGCCATGGGTTGAGTTTGGAGCTCAGCTTCTGTCTCCCCTCACAGTGGCACCTCAGTGTTCATGAGAAGTGACCTCTCGCCACCGTGTGGTCTCAGCTGTGACTGTAGGCTGTTGCCTCCTGCAGCCCACCAGCCTCTGTGGAAGCCAGAGAGGCAAATCCTTCCTCTCTTGGATGCTGGTGGGATGTGAGGAGGCATGGGACAGCCAAGTGTGGGGCCCATGGCCAGCACCTTGGATCTTGCGTGAGTGACACAAGGATGGCAGGCCACTTGTAGGCATCAATGACAATGGTGGATGGAGGTCAAACCAAAGGAGCCATGTCTTGATTGGCTGCTTCTGGGATGAGGCAGGGACAAAGACCCCTGAGAACAGGTTCATCCCCTCCCAAGTCTGGGAGTCTAAGAGGTCTTCCCACAAACCCCTTTGCAGTTGACACAGTCCTAAATTCCTTGTCCAGTTTTGATTGGAAATGTGAGTTTTTTCCTTTACCCTTTATCCGGAACTTAACATGGATGGGTATCGTTCATGAGAAAAAACATTCTAGGGACGCCCATCACTGAATCAGAGGGTGAAGTCTGCTTTTAGGAAATGGTTGTTCGCTTACTCAGATGCTTTCTCCATCAGTTGGAGTGTGTCTGATTCTTACCTAATAATTCTGTATTCCTCTGAAGTTCCCTGAAGCTTGGTAATCGCACAAGAAGCCACCAGGAGTCATGGAGTCATAAGCGACCTCAGGCCCTCCAGGCTGAGCAGGGCTCAGCCTCGGGTAGTAAGGAGGGCAATGCCAGGGCCCTGGGTACCCTGCCCATCTTGCTCTGTGGGATGATGCAGGGAGAGGCTTTCCTATATTTTGGCCCAGAGCACAAGATCTTATCTGCAAAACCACAACACATCACTCTGGCCGGTCCCGAAACCATTAAAGAATTAAGCCCGGGATGACCCATTTATTGGGTGAATGAAGGCTGCACGCTCCAGCACTGTTCATTACCTTCCACAGTGTGATGTGCTAATTCACAGAGTATATTTTCAGTGCACATCTGCCCCTTTAAACTCTGCACCCATAACTACAGTGTACAACTGTAATTTGAATTCATCAAAGCCAATTATTCCAGTTCCTTTTTTTCAACTCAGGGTTTTTTTTTTTATTTTATTTTAAGTTGTCATGGGAAAATAATTCTTAATAAATCCCTTTAAGCACAGGGAACTAGGGCAATTACAGACATTTTAAGAATTATTGAAACATTTTAAAGTTTTTTGATTTATGTTCCAAAGGACATAAGTAATCCTTTCTTCTTCTTCGTCTTCTCCTTTTTTCTTTTTGGAAGAGCTTCAGTTAATTTCAAGGACAGACATTGGGCACACAGATTGTTCAAATCTAATTAATTATCTGGCTTTGCCCACAACAGTCACACCTTCAAAACATTGAGGTTGTAGCTAATCATCTGAAATTCTCCCACACTGAAATAATTGCACACACCCTTTTGGGCCATGACAGATATATATACTGGGTGAATTACAAGAAGGGAAGGCACACCCCCAGAGGGAAATCAAGTTTTGTTTGTTAGTGACTCATCAATTTAATCATGTATTAAATATTCAATATCTGATGTAAAACATTAAAAGTCCTGAGGTAGTACCTTGAAGCAAAAAAATATACTAGTAGGGTTATCCAATTGTATTAGTGTTTTTTGTACCCCCAATTAGATTAGAAAATCCCACAGCTGGGGAAAGCGAGGCTGGGAAGGTCCCAGGGATGGTACAGCTCACTGAACCTGATGAGGCTGAGGGGTGGGTTCCTTTCAGTTTATGATCCACGGGAAGCTGAAGGCCAGTGACCGTTGGCCATTGGAGAGCTCTCCCCATGCCCAGGGACATTCACTTGGAATTAATTGACTGCATTAAAGCATGCATCAAAAAATGAATACAGGGTTTATGACTCATATTTGCAGTTAACCTAAAAAGTACTTGATTTTTCCATGCATTGATAAGCTTTAAAAATAGAAAGAGAAGGGAAAAATTGACCCTGAAACCTAAAAGCTAGAATGTGGCAGCCATACGTCTCTCACGGTTGAGAGCCAAACCCTTTCAGTTTATCCCATAAGAAGACCTGGTATACCAGGTTAAAAAATAAAACCATAAACTCTGTCAGAGTCAAAGTTGAGTTAGTGCTATGTAGGTCTGGAGCACAAATACAAAATGAAGTGTTAGCACGGGCCATGACATGCCCCGGGAATTATCAGATGCATCTTTTCTTTGGCACAGAAGTTTGGAATTCACGGCTCCAAAGAAAAAAACTGCTTGTCAATCCAGACTTTGGATCCTGACACTGGCAGCCAGCTCCGTGATAATTCCATGTGTGAATCGAGTGGTTTCTAAAGGCAAGAGAGCTCTCCCTGTGGGGCTCAGGTACTGTTGCCAAGGGGGCATCTTCCAGCCATGTTTCCTAAGATCAGCTATGATCAAGAGAAGCTGGTCTCGAGGAGGATGCCCTGCGTAAGGTGAGAGAGATGAGCCGCGAAATTAAGGCAATATTAATACAAAAGCTGGACAGCGCAGGCCAAAAGATGGACTTCCACCTAATGATCATTGATGATTCAAGGGAAATCGGTGTTTGGATTTGTGTGTCTGAGTATAAGTGCCAGACTAGGATGGTCTAAGGCTGATCTTCCATTTTCTGGTGCACAGTGGGCCATGAAGGACCACCCCCCGCCCCGCCTCAGCCCTCAGTCCCAGCACCAAGCCCTTCTGATGCAGGGCTAGTCCCAAAGTGCCCCAGCCTCTTGCCTTCACCCTGAAAGCAGTCTGAAGAAGAAATTCACACTAAGCAACCAATTGCTGACGAAAGGTTAATTTGTGGGAGGTTCTCATTATCCTAGGATAAAGAGTATCACATGCACACACGCGCAAACACCCACAAAAAGTTGGAGTGAATCTAAAATTCCTTAAAACAGGAACCAAAATTTCATACTAGAGTGAAAAAAAGCTATGACTGGGGCTTTGCCTTGAATATTAAACAAGCATTTCCCTTATATTTTGTTTTATAATTCAGGAAAGTCAATTTTGTTTTCTATTTCAGAAAACCTGGGGTAAAATTGCAATCATGCACAGTCCTTGAACAAAGAATGTGTCAGGTGTTGATGGGTGAGGTTCTGTTTATGGTGTGTGATGATACTCTATGGATTTCCCCTTAGACTGTGGCAGTGTGATAACACTTTATTCATTTTCCCCCAGAGTTTCCCTTTGCTTTAAACTCATTCTGTTCCATGTCAGTCTCCTTTATCCCTCGATTTCCCCTCCTCAGTTGGTCACCTCTCCAAATCTTGCCCCATCCACCTCTGTCAAGGACTTTGCTTGTGATACAAGCGATCAATATGACTTGGACAGACTGTGTGAAATCTGTCCTTTTTTTTGCAACTTCACGTCAGGTTAGATTTATTGTATGTGTATGCCAGTCCGTTGCCCCAAAGAACTGACCCCTCGAAAGGGTCACACGAAAGGCAAAATCGCTCCCCTGTTGGGTCAGGAGTTGTGTAAGGGAGAATTAGTTTTGACCATGGCAAATTCATCATCCATGGCCATTCATATTTTCATGTTATGATTATCTTGGATTCTCTGAGCAACTTTGTAAATATCAGGCTTTGGGTAAAGAAATCCCCTTTTTACTTCCCAGAACTGAATGATGGCCCATTTATTCTTTTCCAATAATATAAGCCTAATCTTGAACTGAAGCCTAAAACTATAAATTTTCCTGAGTAACTAAAGCTTTGGCCATATCCTCAAAATTTATTTTATGCTGTTCTCATAATTATTTTCCGAGCATAACTGAAATTGCCATTTTTATTATATCTGAAAGATTTATTATACCCAGAAGATTTTCTTAAAGATAATTTTTCTTTTGATTTGTAAGTTATTCAATTATTTTGTTGATCCTTTTATTTAATATCTAGTTTTAATTGCATTGCAGACAATAGAAGCTCTATTTTTTTGGAATATATTCACATTTCCTTTTTTGCCTAATGTAAATTTGTGTGTGTGTGAAGGCTTAGTGGATATTTGAAAAGAATGCATGTTCTTTGACCAATACAGCACTGATACATTTTAGGTATTACGTCACAGTTATATGTTGTTATTCAGATCTTTTATGTCTTTTAAAAATAAAAGACACAATTTACATTTCATATAATGCACTGATTTTGAGGCATACAATTCAAAGTTTTCTGGTATATTCACAAGGTTGTACAACCACCGCCATATTCTAATTTCAGCCTAACCTTGAAATCTACTTCAGATTTATAATGACTTAGTCCCAGTGGAATAGACACTTTAATCCTAAAAAGCTCCATTCTGCCCCCTCTTTATGTTATTATTGTTATAAATATTACTCCTCTATATGTTAACAACTCAATAATACATTGTTATGATTAATGCATTAGGTAGTCTCCCGCATTTTTAAGAAATAGAGAAGAAAGGAAAGCAAGTACAGTTGACCCTTGAACGACATAGGTTTCAATTGCATGGGTCCACTTATATGTTGATTTTTTTACGGTACAGTCCTGCAAATATATTTTCTCTTCCTTGTGATTTTCTGAATAACATTTTCTTTTCTCTAGCTTCCTTTATTGTAAGAATATAGTAGGTATTACATAGAACATACAAAATATGTGTTAACCGAGAGTTTATGTGATCAGTAAGGCTTCCCGCCAAGAGTAGGCTATTAGTGGTTAAGTTTTGGGGTAGTTAAAAGTTAAATGCAGATTTTCACCTGCAGGGGTGGTCAATGTCCCCTAACCCCTGCATCATTCAAGGGTCAACTGTGTATATTTTTAGAGTTGTTATAGTACCTTCTTATTGACCCTTTCTGGTTCTCTTCATTTATTCCTGTAGATTCAGATTACCACCTTGTGTCCTTTCCTTACCCCTACAGCTTTGCTCCTACTTTCCTTCTATGTAAAGTTATTGTCAAATATATTGTATTTCAGTGTATTATAGACCCAACAATACAATTACATACACATTGCTTTATAAATCAGTTTAGGGAAAACAGGAGAAGAAATATATAATTATGTGCTGTCTTTTGCAATTACTACGTAATTACCTTTACCAAAGCTCTGTGTATGTGTGTGTGTGCGCATGCACGTGCATTCAAATTACTGTCTGAGGTCACTTACTTTCTGCCTGAATATATTTTGTCAGTCAGGTGGGCTTATCAACAAATTGTCTCAGGTTTTGTCTATCTCAGAATGTCTTTATTTTGCCTTCATTTTTTAAAGATAATTTTACTGGATATGAGATTATTGGTTTGACAATATTTCACTTTCCACTTATCTCTGGCTTCCATTCTTTCTGATTAAAAGTCAGCTGTTAATCTTGCGGGGGCATCCTCATCTGGGATGGGTTGTTTTCTTTTGCTGCTTTAATGATTTTATCTTTGTCTTTGTCTTGCAACATTTTTACTATGATGTGTCTGGGTGTGGATCTCTTTGTTTATCATACTTGGAGTTTGTCGAGCTTCTTGGCTACAAAGATTAATGTTTTTCATAAAATTTGGGAAGATTTAGCCATTGTTTTTTCAAATACTTTTAATGTTCCTTTCTTCTCTTTCAGCTAATTCCTTTATGTGTATTTTGGTGCATATAATGACATCTCACATTTTTCCAAGGCTCTGTTAATTTTTTGTTTTCTACTTTATTATTATTTTTTTTACCCTCTATAGATAGATGTTGACCTATGTTTAATTTCACTGATTTGTTTCTGCCAACTCAATCTTCTGTTGAGCCTGTCTCTCTAGTGAAGTTTTCATTTTGATTATTATACTTTTCAACTCCAGAATTTCTGTATTGCTGTTTAAGTAATTTTGTTTCTTTATTGCTGTTCTCTGTTTGATGAGACATTGCTATCATCCTCTCCTTTAATTCCTTAAGTATGATTTCCTTTAGTTTTTTGAACATATTTGTAGTAGCTGCTTTGAAGTTTTTGTCTATTTAACCACCTAGACCCCTTCAATGCCATGCCTTTGAAATATTTATCTGCTTGACCTGTCAGAAAAAAAAAAAGAGGCATATTAATATATCCCATTAAAAATGTGGTTTTGTACTTTCTTCCCTCATATTTCTAACTTTTAACTTTCCAAATTTCAATGCTGTTACGAGACACATAAATGCTTTTTCTTTCTATTTCGGTGTTTTTTAAACACTGAGCAGCTATAAATTAATACTTGGCATAATGAATGTCAGAATATGTACCCATCCAATTTAAGCAAAAGAACATTATCACTCATTTTTTCACTTTTTATTTTAAAGAATGAATTTGGAGGATTCAGTCTCCATAGTAAAGACATTTACTACGATCACAGCTGCTTTAATAGCTATGACTTAAGGGTATATTTTGATTTTTTGGGTAGGATAAGTATCTCTTGAGTACTTTTTCCTAAGTCTGTAGTGAATTCAGAGGGTACCTTCTAAGGTCTTCGGAGTCTAGATATGCTGAGGTCAGACAGAGCATGTAGGTCTTTCTTTAGAAAGAAATAGTTTTGGTCTTAGTCTTCATAGAAACAACCACAAAAAGACACTGGACAGAATTTTAGCCTCCAGCTTCTCTGGGCCACATGATGCTCTGACATTTCACTTCTCCAGAGTCAATTCTCTTTCCTATTCTTGTTACCTCCAATTTCACACTTAAATGTATCTGTAGGGGCACCTGGGTGGCTCAGTTGTTAAGTCTCTGCCTTCAGCTCAGGTCATGATCCCAGGGTCCTGGGATCGAGCCCCGCGTCGGGCTCCCTGCTCAGTGGGGAGTCTGCTTCTCCCTCTCCCACTCCCCCTGCTTGTGTTCCCTCTCTCGCTGTCTCTGTCTCTCTGTCAAATAAATAAATAAATAAATCTTAAAAAAAAAATCTGTAAACCACTGTCTTGCCGTTGACTCCTTGGGGATGAACTTTCCTTCCGATTTACAGAGTAAAAACAAACCATAATATGAGAACTTCTCAACTTTCTAATGGCAAACTTACAAACCTGCACCGAAATCTACTCTTTCCTCTTCTCCTCTTGTTAAAATGGAAGGACCGTCCTGCCCTCCCAGGCTCTGTGAAGCGAGATGTGGTCCCATGCCCTCCCTTCCCCTTAGGAAATAGCTCCTGCCGTCCTTCCTATCTGTGTTTAAACATGCCTGTCCCTCTCACCCTTACACACACACACACACACACACACACACACACACACACACACACACACCCTTTCACTCCAGACTTCCCTGCAGCTATCCTGCTATCTCCTCTTGCTTCACTTGTGGAAAAAGCTGTCTAAACTCATCATTTCTTCTCCTCCTACTCATTTCTCAGTCTGTCACCTGTCACCTGTTACCTGTTAAATCTTTACTAATATTCTTGCCTCTGATCTTGCTTTCCTTCAATCTGTTTCTCACTGTAGCAGCCAGAATAATCCTTTTAAGATGCAAATTTGGACACATTCTTCCTCTCCTTTAAAGGCTTTCATGACTTCTTATTGATTTCAAGATAAGATCCAAACTCCTTGGCAAGGCCTCCACTGTCAGTCTCCTTAATCTCCTCAGCCCTCTCCAACTCCAGGCTCTGGTCACAGCTTGCTTCTCACTGTCCCTGACTGGTTCACTGTGCCTCCCCTGGTCTTTCATTTTGCACCTTCGCCAGGCTCACTCATACTTACCTCTTGCACTCCAGGGAGAAAAATGGGACGCCTTTTCTGACCTCTACCACTCCAAGACCAGATGAGGCCCCTTCCTCTTTATTTCCCTGGCACCTGGTACTTTATCCCTACTGTGTGGTGCTTACCATATCACACTGTTTATTTCTCTCTGTCTCCAACTAGACAGAAAACTCCTGGGAGTAAGGATCATTCCTAATCACCATCTCACACCAACATTGAGCAAAGTGCCTAGCACATATCAGATGGACTGTAGATTTTAAAGTAAATGAACAAATAGCTCCTGTAATAGCCTGGAAGGTCAGCATCATCTGTGATTTTTTTTTTTTTTTTTTTTTTGGCAACTAAAGAAGGCTGTTTGTTTTTATTGTGGTGAAAAAAACACATATCATAAAATGTACCATCTTGACCATTTTCAAATGTACAGTTTAGCAGAGTTAAAGTGCATTTACATTGTTGTGAAACAGGTCTCCAGAATATTTTCTCTTGCAGAACTGGAACCCATACCCATTAGAGAACAATTACTCTTTCTCCTCTTCCCCTCCCTCTATGGCCTGTATCTATGAATTTGACTCCTTTAGATACCTCATGGAATGGAATAGTTCAGTATTTGTAATTTTGTGACTGGCTTGTTTCACTTAGCGTCGTATCTCCGAGTTTCATCCATGTAGCATGTTTATAGGATTTCCTTTCTTTTCATTATTTTTATTTAAATTCAATTAATTAACAGATAAGGTATTATTAGTTTCAGAGGTAGAGTTCAGTGATTCATCAGTCTTATATAACACACTGTGCTCATTACATCTGGTGTCCTCCTTAACGTCCATCACCCAGTTACCCTCTCCCCCTACCCGCTCCTGCCTAGTTTGTTTCCTATGATTAAGGGTCTCTTATGGTTTGTCTCCCTCTCTGATTTTGTCTGGTTTTATTTTTCCCCTCCCTTCCCCTATGCTCCTCTGTTTTGTTTTTTAAATTCCACATATGAATGAAATCATATGATAATTGTCTTTCTCTGATTGACTCAGAATTTCCTTTCTTTTTAAGGCTGCAGAGTACTCTGTTGTATAGATATGACACATTTCGTTTATCCATTTACCCGCTGATGGACATTTGGGTTGCTTCCACCCATTGGTGACTTTTTATGATTTTCTATGGTATTTATAATTCTGGGTTTTTTTTATAAGTTTTTGACCCTACAACATTCAAATATAGTACTTCAGATAATATAAGCAAACATATGCTTTCTAGAAATACAAAGTCTTTATTAAATATAATATTTTATTGTTATAAAGTTATTCTACTCTTTCTAATAAAAATTTTATCATTAGAATCATATATATTTCACAGTATAAATCCTTGTTAAGAACAAAAACACTTATATAAGACTAGGTATCAATCAGTTCAATTTATACAGAAGAATGAAGCTAATAAAATTCATCTTTATAAGGTCAAATTAACTTAGAAGTATACAATTCTTACTTGAGAGTCTGCAACTACATATATAAAAATCATATATGCAAACTATATATAACATATCTGTATAAAATCAGTCAACAAATGGTAACATAATATCATATATAATTTACAATATATATATCTCTTCCAAAGCTAAGTGTGTATCTCTTTTTGAAAGAAGGAACACAAGAAATTAATATTGATTTTATTCAAACAACAGACAGCCCAGAGGAGAACATTTTTAATCGACACCTGAGATCAGGTGGGGATGGATAGAGTTCTGTGCACTAATGGTCACATTACAGTGCAATCCATACAAATAGACATTTGGTTCCTCAAGGGATAAAAAGGCAAAAGAAAGAAAGGTGACCAAAAAAAGAAAAATCCAGTAATAGTCTGAGTCGTCATCCTGTTCCTTTAAGCAATTACCCATGTTAGGCCTATCTTTTCTTCCAAGCATCACCTTCATTTCTTCTTGTTGAGCTTTGAGAATTTGGTCACCACTGGTTGGGGCTAATTCAAACGGACATTTAAATAAGTTCTTTAGCTGCTATTGTTAACAATGATACAATGTATTTCCTTGTATCTTTGTTGGCATGTGTGATGGTCTTTTAGAATAAATGACTGAATTGAAATGATCAGGTCAAAGGTATGCACACTTCTAGGGTTTCTATTGCAAATTGCCAAATAGTCTATAAAATCAGAAAGATTTTATAAAATTACTTTCCCACTGACCAATTTACCTTCTCGCTAATGCCATTTGGTAACATGTTTTTTGATTATTTTTAATCATAGATAGAATATGGTATCTCATTGATTTAATTTGCATTTGTTTAATAAAAGATATTTTTTCATGTCTCAGGCCATTAGTATGTCTTGTGAAACGCTTGTTGATATCCCCTACCTTTGAATATTGTGGCGTTCATCTTCTGATTGATTTTCTTTTTTTTTTTAAGTAGGCTCCATGCCCAGCATGGAGTCCAGTGTGGAACTTGAACTCAAGACCTTGAGATCAAGAGCTGAGCTGAGATCACGAGTCAGATGCTTAACCGACTGAGCCATCCAGGCGCCCCTGATTGTTAAGAGTTTCTTGTATGATAAGGAAATTGATACCTTGTTATATGTTGCAAATACTTCTCTAGTTTCTCATTTGTTACTAATTTTATTTATAGTATATATGTATATATATAAAGATTTTATTTATTTGACAGAGAGAGACACAGCGAGAGAGGGAACACAAGCAGGGGGAGTGGGGGAGGGAGAAGCAGGCTTCCTGCTGAGCAGGGAGCCTGATGTGTGGCTCCATCCCAGGACCCTGGGATCATGACCCGAGCTGAAGGCAGATGCTTAATGACTGAGCCACCCAGGCGCCCCTCCTTTGTCTTATTTTTTTTTTTGCCAATTTTATTTCATTTTATTTTTTTAATTTTATTTTATTATTATGTTAATCACCATACATTACATCATTAGTTTTTGATGTAGTGTCCTCTGTCTTTTTTTGACCTGGGAGTCAAAGTTAGGTAACCTCCACGTGGCAGGTTCCTGTCCCATAAGGAAGCAACTTGCTAACATCTGTGGGAGCCGTGGGGCAGGGGTTGGGTGCTAATCAGGGAAATTTTTCTTGCTGTCTGTTGTGCTTTGGGAAGTGTTACCTCTTGTTGGCCACTGGCTCCTCTCTGGCAAGGATAACCCGTGGTATCTGCCTAACAATGCAGTGGGTGGTACAGGGGATGAGGGAGGGGCACCTGTCTCTTCAGCACAATGGCGGCTTCTACTCCCAAAACCCCAGCAAAAGCTGATCTGACCCTGGAACAGTGATCAAAATTAGAAAATTAACATTGACATGGTACTAGTAACAAATCTCTAGACCCAATTCGATTTTCTCCAGTGACCCCACTAATGTCCTTTTTATGGTCTAGAATTCAACCTAGCATTCCATGTTACCTTCAGCTGTCTCCTTAGTTTCCTCTAATCTGGGACAATTTTGCAGCTTTTCCTTGTCTTTCATGACCTTAACTTTTTTTTTTTTTTTTTTTTTTTTTAAGTAGACTCCTGGCCCAGTGCAAAGCCCACCACGGGGCTTGAACTCATGACCCTGAAATCAAGACCTGAGCTGAGATCGAGAGTGAGATGCTTAACCAACTGAGCCACCCGGGTGCCCCTGACCTTAATATTGTTTAAGAGTACTGGTCAGTGATGTTATAGGATGTCCCTCAATTTGAATTTAGCTGACATTTTCTCACAATGAGATTGAAATCATGCATTTTTGGCAAGAATGCCCCAGGAGTCATGTACCTTTCCTGGTGCATTGTAACAGGGGTCTGTGATGTCAATATGTCGTAGTACTGATGATGGTAACTTTGCGAACTTGGTTAAGATGGTATCTTCCAGGTTTCTCCGATGTAAGATTATTAATTTTTAATTTTAATTAAAATTAAATTTAATTAAAAATAAAATTAATTATTAATTTTCCCATTGTAATTAATAAGTATCTTGCGGGGAGATACCGTGAGATTAGGCAACCATTCTGTTTCTCATTATCCTTTCACCCATTGATTTTAATATAAATTGATGATTCATCCCCATCACAGTTATTATGGCGGTGTTCATCTAAAGGTGATTCACTATTTCAATAACTCCTCCCACATTTAGTAATTGGAATGTGTTATAAGGAAGAGCTGTTTCTTTTCTGTGATTTATTGGGTTATTTAATTAGCTATTTATGTCAGTCTGAACTCATAGCTATTTATTTTATTCTGCAACTTACAATTCATGACTATTATTTATTTGGTCACTCAGTTGTCCCAGATTTGGCCATTGGGAATGCCTTCAAATTAACTCCTAAGTTCTTGTGATATGTCTCTATCAGTTTTGGAGCATTTTTTCACTTCCTGGCACCATGAGATGTGCCAGATTCTTCTTGTGTTTGCCCTGCCCAATTCTGGAATCAAGTACTTAACCAACGAACCCTAGTTCTGTTCACTGACAGAAGATATTTAGAAACCATGATTTGGTCTGTCGGTGGGATCATTACTACTGGGGTGTTTTTGCTTTTGGGTCCTCTCAGTGGACAAGGCTAGAGAACACACATAACTATGTTCTCACACACACCTATGCACATCTGTATTTATTTCTGTATCTATCAATCTGTGTATATACTACAAATCATGAATTCATCCTGATAAACTCAGATTCCAACCCAACACCACCTTTTCCCTCATCTGTAACTTCTTTCTCCAACAGTGAGAAACTCCATCTCATTGTGGATGAGATGTGTGTGGATGGTCTGTACCTATCGTCATGTGCTCACATGGTACGCACCCACCCCCGTGCTCACAGACGACATGTGCTATTCTTAAGTGCACAGGTGACATCTTAACTCATGGGATAACGAAGTCTGACATGTGGCGAAGGGCTGTATAATGGACATTCACGGTATTTACTAGTTACTATTTACTAACTGTTCAAGTTTAAACCATGTCAGATTATGCCAATGTATTTACTTGTTTGCTCAGTCCTAGCATGTACGTAAAATAGTTTCACAATTGCTACCATACCCCTTTGAAGAATTTAGTAACTAGTGCATATTATTTGCGTACAGTTATTTTTGTAGTTAGCCTTATCCAATCAAAATACTATTTTCTAAAGTTATTCAGGTTAGGTTCTGTCTTTGTCACAGTGTGGTTATGTTGTTCATTTGTAGTGCAGTTAGGTTCATTGGTTACTATTTGTACTTTACTTCGGGTTCCTCCCACGTCCTGGTTGGTGTTAACTATTTATTTCTGGGGTGTGTGAAACTTGACCGTGGTTCTCAGAGTCAGAGCTATACAAAAAGGTCCACTTACTCTCCGCCCATCTACTCTACCCTCTTTCCAATTCCCTTCCACCCTTGTAGATAACCAATCTCATTCGTTTCCAGTGTATGCATCCCGGGTTTCTTTTGCATTAATGATCCGCTGCCGAATCTTGATGGCAAATGGACAAATACAGTAGCCAAGGCTTAAAAAGACATGGTAATGAAGAGTACAGATTTCTCAAGGTGGAAGGTGTGGGTCAGTTGGACATGTGAGCTACTTTGACCAGAAGAGGTGCTAACCAAGGGTGAGGAAACTGTAGCACGGATGGGAGGGGAGGCGGGTGATGAATATTGGTGTAGCCTTGAGGACAATTGCAGCAGTAGGCACTGTAGTTCGTCTACTAGCTATCTTCTGGCAAATCTTTCCAGGAAAGGAGACCATCCAGAATCCTGGAGAAGCTCTTCACAGGTGGGATTAATTTATTGTTGGTAGTAAGTGGATTCAAGCCCTGGAAGAGGTGGACTGCAGTAGACGTCGTGGTGTAACCCTCCCCCCGCCACGCTTCCGGATCCCCATTCGGAACAGAGACACTCATGGCCTCCTGCCGCGTGCCCCCCTCATAAGTACCTGGCACAGCATTGTGCGCATAAAACAGAACCCTCTCTTTCTATGAGACAAGAACAGAGTATAGCAGACAGGAGAATAGCAAAAAGCACCACAGTGTGCATTTGAATGTTAAATCCTATGCCACTGAGAAGAAAGCAGAGGGCCAGCACGAACTAGAATAGTCAGCAAAGTTGAGATGGTCTCCAACCTCCCTCACCAAGTATTTCTTGGCCAGCTCCTGGAGCCCCACCACGAGGCACTGCAGCACTAACATGGTCCCATGACCATCATCAAGGTCTCTTGAGGACAGGCCCTTCGGCACAAACACTACTTCTGCTTCTTCTTTGCAGAGTTGATCCCACAGCCAAGGGGGCTGATTCATGATGTTTACAAAAGCACAAATCCTCCAGGCATCAAAGCAGCTCCCCTGGGCTGAAGAAATGGGATCATTCACAGAGGTGGGGGGGGGGGGGATGTCCCTGTCTTCACAAAGACTGCTACATTGTGCTTGCCTCTCCAAATCTCAGATGTTTCCCCAGAAACCTTTGCAAAGAAAAAAGAAGACAACGGGGCGTCTGGGTGGCCCAGTCGGTTAAGTGTCCGACTTTTGATTTCGGCTCAGGTCATGATCTCAGGGTCATGAGGTCAGTCCTGCATCAGGCTCAGTGCTGAGCGTGGAGACTGCTTGGGATTCTCTCTCCCTCTCCCTCTGCCCTGCCCCGCGCCTGCCCACTATGTGCATGCACACGCTGTCTCTTAAAGAAAAGAAACCAAGAACTGGGTCCTAGGTAGCAAATGCTTTTTGGATGGACAAATTATTTTTATGCCTCCCATGTGCCGACACCATGCTAGCTTCATGTCAGTTTACTTAATCCTTATAACAACTCTATGAGATATGTACTGTCAACCTTCTTTACCCATGAGGAACAGAGCTTTAGCTATGTTAAATACAGCCAACATCACTCTTGTCTGTCTCCAAAGCCCATCACACTGCCATGACGGAGACTGGTGTCATATATATCATACATAAGCCAATAACAAAAGACAAAAACCAAACACCCATTTATCTTCAGTTTTGTGCTTCATAGGCACTGGAATAATTTGCATTACAATTATTATGTAGCAGGTAATCAGTGCTTATTCAGGGAAGTGAAGATATAAGAATAAGACCCTTCTGGGCCCACAAAAGATACAGATGAGCTCTCCTGATATGCATGACATCATGGCCTTATGTATATAGATGGCACATACCTATCGTTATATGCCCAGACGGCAGGTGCCTAGCCTCATGCCCACAGATGCATGCAACTCTCCTCCTGTGTGTGGATGGTCTGTACCTATCGTCATGTGCTCACATGGTACGCACCCACCCCCGTGCTCACAGACGACATGTGCTATTCTTAAGTGCACAGGTGACATCTTAACTCATGGGATAACGAAGTCTGACATGTGGCGAAGGGCTGTATAATGGACATTCACAGTATTTACTAACTGTTCAAGTTTAAACCATGTCAGATCTTTCTCTTTCAGGCATTGGACACGCTTACAAAAGTTACAGTGTCCTAAAACAACCATTCAGCATCGTAGCCATTATGATTCCAAACAGTGCTTCCAAAGGTAAAATGAGGTATAAGTTTTGCCTTCAGGCATGGGGAGCATATCACATGGGGAAGCACAAATCAGGCAGCCAGAGCAAAGGAGGCTCCATCAGAGTGACCCCAGTGTGATCCGCCATGTGAAGTGGATATTCCTGGATGTGTCTGCTCAGCACTCCTTTTTCCTTTGGGAAGTGCCTCAGCCACTCCCTCCCGAGCTGCCTTGTCAGTGCATCGTGACCTGTTCCTGGCCATTTGGTTATTTCAGGGATGAGCACTTGACCCAGCTGGGCATCGCGATCCCAGAGTCCTTGCCTAAGACTTTTCTAACAGGGACTTAAAAAGAGAGTCGGCTTTTCTTTAGTGACCCAAACTGTGAACATTGAGGCTGTCAGTGACTGGGTGAAGAAAGTTGGTGTGCAAGGAAAAGATCAATGAAACCAATAGGCACACACACACAGACACACAGACACACACACACACACACACACACACACGGACAGAAAGGCAGAGACAGATGTGAAGACATTTGAGTTCTTGGTTCTGATATAGCATGGGTATTTCATGAAGAGGGCCCTAAAATCTTTGACCAAGTCCTTCTTTCTGCTAAGGCTGGGCAGAGATGGTTTGCAGTTATTTCCAATAAAAGGGCCCTTACCAGTACAGAATGGTTGATGATCCCTGTCCTAGTAATGCTAATATACTGCAGTAAATACCTACTGAGAGGCAGACATGTGGCATTGTCTCAATGCTCAAAATATAGATATGGCCCAGATCGCCTGTCAGAGATGGTTAATTTGGTATATTAATTTTTGAGAAACTTTCCAAATATAAATTTATGATAAGTACTTAAGTATTATAAGTACTTAAGATACATTTAAGATACATGCATAAGTTTGCATAGTAAACTTTTATTGATCTGGCTTTCTAAACAATAAGAGATTTGAAATTACCAAATTTTTCCTTACTCTACAGACGCAAGTGAAATAAGATATGGTAACTAGGGGAACTATTCCAAAAAACACATTTTAGGATACACTACATGGGTGCGTACCATGTGAGCACATGAACACCTTTAATATTCAGTGGCTGAATGAATCATCAAAGCTACATGAAGCACAGCTTGACCTTGTTTTGAAGTGTATTTTAGTATCCTATAATTCTATGATATAACTTGTTTATAATTCATGTATGAGCATCATAGTAATAACAGCTACTACTTTTGAGTTCTTACCATGCAGCAAGCAGGTACCATTCTGGGGGCCAAACACACATTGACTCCTTTAACCCCCACAGCAATCCTCTTGGGTAGATACTGTCGTTATCCCTATTTGCAGATGACCGAGAGGTTACATAATTTGCCCAAGGTCACACAACCATTAAGAGGTTAAGCTGTGGAGAGAAGAGCCTGATACTACAGTCCACACCTGTTAGGTAACTAAGATAATCATAGTAGGTCTCAGGTAAGTAGCATAATCAACTAACAAGACATCCTACCTCTCAAGTCCTTTAGAGGGGATTTTAATGTACTACTTGTTTACAAACTCTTTGGATTTGTAGAATATGGATCAGGTATCAGTGAGGCAGAGATCTATGCAGGAAACCTTTCTTATGAGGGTTTAGGTCCCTGTGACTTGGAAGAGAGCAACACGGTGGATTTCCTCAACCCAGAGACAGCCTCGGCGAGGCTCTCCTCATTTCCTTACGGTGAGAGCAAAGCTTTCCAAGGCTTCTTATCCTCTTAGGGTAAAAATCAGAACTCTTCCTGGGCCACAGGCCTTGTTAATTTCACCAGTCTCCACTGGGACACTGGGACACTGCGCCTCACTACTCTGGCCTGACATTTCTCCCATCATAAAACCTTTAGACAAGGCATTTCCTCTGACTGGTACATGCACTTCCATCTGCACTACCTAGGCAAACCCTACTCATCTGTTAGACCTTCCCTGAACCACAGACCACATCTGGTTCCCTTCTTATAATCTCACAGCATCTTGTACTTCTTTTTTGTCGTATTTATGAAAGTGGTAACAGAAAAATTGTGTAATTACTGAATGTCTGTCTCCCTGGCTCTAGGGGCAAGCTTCATGTAGGCAGGGGCTGTGTTTGTCTTGTTCGTTGCTGAATCTCCAGCACTTAGCCCACAGCTTAGCAGGTAGTTAGCACCAAAAAATATTTGTAAACTAAGTAGAAGAATTACCAGCTGCCAGCTGAAGAGGAAATAAATACTTGAGTCTCCTTGGCATTGACCAGACCTGCTGAGTGTGAAGACCTGCCCAGACACAGAGAACGCTAGAGCAGCTTGGCAGAGCGGTCAGCAAGCCAGAGGATAAATGAGTATACCTACAAAACTTTTTTTTTCTATACGACTTTTAAGTGATTGGCAAGTGGTGAGGGCAAAATTATGATTCTGTAAGCAATAAAATACAATCTAGTTTTAACAGTGCTAAAATCTTGATCAAAGAAATTTCAAATCAGAACACTGAAGGCCAAAGTAAAAGAAACAGTGGTTTTGATGGTATTATGTCTTGCTACCAAGTATGTTTCTATGGTTAAGGCTGTTCGCTTTTAGTTGCAGCCCTTTTAATTTTGTTTTATCTTTAGTTTTTGCAAAGGTTTTTATTATCTCTTTGCTGATTCCTCGAAACAATCTTACGCGGAGAACTGGTGCCCTGGCCTGGGCGATGAAGAAATGTTTCCTCTTTCAAAGACTCTTATTTTTTGTACGATAAGAATTGCTAAAGAGGAAGCAATCAAACCTATCGCGCTGGCTCTGTCCTCCACCCAGCGCGCTGCTTCCTGGTTTCAGACGCTTTCAGATCCTCCTGTGGTGTCATTGGATACATAAAACTGGACTGCCATGCGTTTTTTTGAGATCCCATCTCTCAGTCTGTTCACCTGGATGACGCCACACGGGAATCGGTCGCGCAAACCCGATTCGTTTTCCGGTGACAACGAACCACAGTTTGCAGCGTTCACCAATGTGACATCAGTCCTAAGCCTACGCTGGGAAAACGTGGCTCTACCACTTTTCCCGCAAGTTGGCAGCTGCCTTAGCGGCCGTGAGGTCCTGCACCTCCCCCCAGGCTCCGTCGGGCGCCCCGCGTCCCGGGAGGCGCGTGTCGTGGGCCGCTCCGCGGGACGGTCCCTGCGGATGCCCAGGGGGCCTCCCCGAGGACGCGGCGAAACCCCGACGGACTTCGGCGACTGAAAAAAACCACCGCAGGAAGTTGTGCCTCCCAAAGACAGGTGCTGCCTTCGCAAGGCTACAGCTCCCCAACGCCTCCAACTCTCACAGGTCCTTTCTCGCCGCGGGTCTCCCACAGCCCGGAGCCACCGCCCCGCGCCAACCGCCGAGGATGCGGGCGGTGCCAAGAGCCTCGGTCCGCTCCCGCCACACCCGCCGCCCCGCCGCCCCGCCGCGCCGCGCCGCGCCGCGCCTCGGCCACCGCCTCCGCCACGTGCCCGCCTCCCGCAGCCAGGCCGCTCGCGATTGGCTGGCGGCGCCGCCCGTCGCGAGGGGCGGGCGCGTCGCCCTCAGGCCGGCGTTCCTATTGGCCGTGGCGGCGGCGGCGCGCGCGGCCCGGGCGAGGAGGGGAAGCCGGTGGCGGCGGCGGCGGAACGGGCGGAGGCTGCCGGTTTCGTAACCGTCGCTCCTCCTCGCTGACTCGCGGGCTGCGAGGCCTGGGTCCGTCGCGCCGCGCGGGGCCGCTCGGAGTGGAGGCCGCCTGGGGGCGGGCGGGCTGGAGGCGCAGGTAAGGAGGCCGCGGGCGGGCGGGCTGAGGGAAGAGGAGGAGGCCGCGGCGGAGCCGGCCGCTCTCCTGGTTGCCGGCCGGGCCCGAGGAGACCCAGCCCGGCCTGAGGCGGCCGGCTGGCCGGGAAGGCCCCGCGCGGCCCGCGGCGCGGGCGGCGGCCCCGCGCGGCGTCTGATGCAACCTGCTGGCAACACCCGCCGGGGCCGCTGAGCTCATCCCTGGCCGCGGCCCAGCGCCGTGGCGCCACCCGCAGACCCCCGCGCTCTCCCCGGGCGCCCCTCGCCGCCGGCCCGGGACGGGGCGGGGCGGGGGACGAGGTGTGCCCCCTCCGGCACCCGGCCTCTGTTGGAGAAGCGGGCAGTGGTGACAGGCTAGGCGCGTATTGGCCCCTGGGGATACAGGGTGTTCCCCAGAACAGCAGTAGGTGGACCGTCCCTTGCTGTAGTGCCACATCGGATCTTGCCCGCCCCTCCAAGACCGCTCCGTGAGGGGAGGCGAGACTTCGGTTCCGAAGTTAGTAGAGCGTTCAAGTGGGTAGCGAAAGTAGTTGAATTTTAAGTCCGTGACTTTACAGAGCTAATCCTGTGCTTACTTACGGAGCTGTAATTTGAATATCCTGCACTTGACCGCTGAACGAAGCTGGATGAACGTGCAGCTACCACAAGTGGAATAGGAAAGAGAAGGGCCAGAAACGGAGCGCTTCTTTAGCCTGTCGCAGCGAACATAGGAAAATAACTAGCAGAGCGGTCTAGATGAAGAGGATGGAGATGCATGTTTGAGGGGGAAGGATCATCTGTTCTTCCGCGGGGGCTTGTATGTTTTTATTCGTCGGAAGGTTTGATTGTTTGGTTGGCCTGGTGTCTGAGGTTCATGTTGTAATCTGGCACCTTAAAACGTGTCAGTTTCAGAAAGGTTTTCAGGTTAGTGGGTTACACAAAAATTGGTAGTTCTCTTTCTGAGCCTACACTCAGCGAATCCTTACGTGAAGAGATTGCCCTTAAGTTCAGGTAGGATAACGCGACTCCCAAATAAATTTCGGAAAGAAAATACTGTAAGGGCTTGCTTGACCAAGAAATTCTGCATCTTAAAGTTCTTGATACTGAAAAGTTAAAATCTGGTCAGCTATTACCACTTGATCAGTATGGGGGATGAGCTGTTCTTAAAGTGGAGTCTGTTTCTGGGAAAACTTACTATAAACAAGGCTAAGTAATTACAGGATGCCAGTGAGTTGAAGAATTTTTTGATTTCTTGATTCCTGCTTCTGGTGGGTGCACTTGGCTGATTCAGTCATTTTTAATACCTGTCTGAAAAACAGGAGGAAACAAAATTTCATTTTTTCAGAATATCTTTTAAGTTCTCCAGAGCATAACATGACTGTTAGCAGTTGTCTGATCTTGGAGAGGTGGTTTCTTCTGTAGGGATTTAAACAGCACATGGTGAGTCCCTGGTAAAGACAAATAGGACCTCATGGTGCTGAATTTGGTCTTATGGTCTAGGATTGCCTCACCTGATCACAGTAATGGTAAATGGGGGTAGCCACAATTCCAGGTATGTTGTATAGTCTTGGGAGTGAGTGCTTCCACCGGTTCTTGTAGGTACATTGGTCTCCTACCTTTTTGGCTTTCCAGCCCTATCAGTTAAAATTTTTTTTTGAGTATGATTTCCTCATAGGGGTATATTTATAAACAACGTGTGTACTGTTTTATTTTTGTATGTTGTAAATCCTACCAAAGGAAAATTAAAAAGATGATGTTAAAAAAAAGACGAATGTATATTTTCTCCATACTCCAGTGGACCACTCATGTACTCCCCAAAGGGAGGTACCCTTCTTCATGGACCCCCGTGTTGGGTCATGAAGCAAGCAGTGGCAACTAAATAGAAATCCTGCTCATTTGGGTATGTATTGACTTTGCTTACCTTGACATCACGTATAGTAGAGTTGTCAGACCCTGGCAAAACATACCTAAGAACTTGAGGTTATTCATGGGAACACATAACTGGCTAAATAGAAAATAAAGGTTCTTAACTGAGACGAAGAAAAGACCAGACAAGAAATGTTCATTGTATAGACTGGGCACTCGAAGTATCAAGTGGAATTGTATTTTTATTTTCCTGTACACCTTTAAGAAAGACCAAGAACTTAGGGTTGGAAGACTATAATATCTTCCTAACACTCTTGATTTAATTGTGGTTGTTTTAAGAGATGTTAATGCTAGAGAATATCATTTCTATATAGGACATTTATAAAAATAAATGTTTTCTCTTAGCCTCTGAGCCAGTATTGGACAAATATTTCTCCAGCACCACCACTCTATGGCTAGCCCCTGCACTAGATGCTGGGCGTATGGATATGAAGACAAGAGTCCTGCCTCTAGCTTAGTCTACAGGGAGCCACAATATAGAACTGGCATTGACAGAGAAACTAGGGGAACAAATTGGACAGCCACACAAAGAAAAGAGAAAGCATGACCATTTAGGGGATTGGTAGTGGTTCGGTATTACTGAGGTGTGAAGCGTAAGGGAGCAAGGGCTGGAGAGAGAGTGAATACCTTCAGTTTGATGCTGGACACTAGCGCAGGTTTCCGTGCCCCGTTGGTCTGGCGACAGTGGCTGGAGGGTGCACTGCTAAACTGGAGGGACGAGTGCCCCCTGGGGAGATGATGGCAGCCGGAGGTAATTCCGTGGTGGTAGGATGGAGAGGGATGGTGGTTTTAAGTTCTTTTGGGAGGTGGGTGGGTGTACAGATTGGGAGTAACGGAGAAACATCTGTGAATATTTTGGAGTGTAGATGCTCACTGAGGATATATGAGTTAAGAATTTATTTTGTGGGGGGCGCCTGGGTGGCTCAGCTGGTTAAGCGTCTGCCTACGGCTCAGGTCATGATCCCAGGGTCCTGGGATCGAGCCCCGCGTCGGGCTCCGTGTTTGGCGGAGAGCCTGCTTTTCCCTCTCCCTCTGCCTGCCACTCTGCCTATCTGTGCTCTCTCTCTCTCTCAAATGGATAAAATCTTTTTTTTTTTTAATTTTATTTTGGGGAGCATGGGGAGGAGTATTTGGTTGTATATAACGTGGAAAAAAAAGTGACAGGCGGATTAGGAAAATTCTTAACAAGTTTACTTTCCCAAATGAAACTTAAGAGAAGTTTGTTTTACTCATTCTAACCTTTCTGAGTTTTCAGTGTGTTACTGATTTGAATGAACACTACTTGAATTAAGAAATTTGAATTTAAAAAAGTTTACTCAATCAGACGTCTTTCTTAAGATCCATTGTTAGGGCGCCTGGGTGGCTCAGATGGTTAAGCGTCTGCCTTCGGCTCAGGTCATGATCCCAGGGTCCTGGGATCGAGTCCCGCATCGGGCTCCCTGCTCCTTGGGAGCCTGCTTCTCCCTCTGCTTCTCTCTCTCTCTCTCTCTCTCTCTCTCTCTCTCCCCCCGCCCCCCCCCGTCGCTCATGAATAAATAAATAAAATCTTTAAAAAAAAAAAGATCCATTGTTAATCTGCAGCATTGGCTCTCAAACCTCAGTGTCAACAGAATCACTTGGAGGTCCCTCTGAAACAAGACTGCTCAGCCCCATTCCTAGAGCTCCTGATTCTTATGTCCGGGGTAGCCTGAGAATTTGCATTTCTGACAAGTTACCAAATGATGCTGCTGCTGGTCCAGGGACCACACTTTGAGAACTACTGCTCTTCAGTTTTTTTTCCTGCTCCCTGCCTGAATGATTCACATCTAAGGAAACGAGGCACCACCCTGCTTCCTGTGGAATGAACTTTGGTAGTATTTGTCCTCACAGGAGCCAGTCTTTCATTTAGGGTTGAATATCCAGATTTGAAATAAACTAATTTTTTTCCCCATTGTAGGTGCTCAGTATGGAAGGAACAAAAGCATAAATGACAGTGGAAACTGTGAAATGTGTAACTTTGGAGGTAGCTATTTTGCTTGTGTAAAAACACAATTGATAATCTGGAGTTAACTCTCTTGGACCATTTGGCCCTTTGACCCCCCCCCCCCCTTTACTTGGTTTACTCTCCTTAATGGATATTTTTTCACTTAAAACTTACTTCCTTGGCTTTGGTTGAGGAACTTAAATAAAAAAACATTTTTGAATTATTTTTATTATTTCCAAGTTTCCTTGCTTACATTTTTACCAATTTGATAGTTTCTTTGTTTTTCAAGCAATGAGTACATCTTCAAAGTCCCCCCCTACTCTAGTACCCTACCGGAATGAGTCAGGCTGAGGTAAAAGAGCTCTTCCCCATTCCCATATCTTCGGGTACAAAAATGGGCATGAACATCCCTGAATTTGGAGCCTGTATTAAAAGTTTTTAGTGACTTGGGAATAAAAAGCAAAGCATAAAGGGGTAGAAAAGAGTTTTTAGTGACTGAAGTTCATGGTGTATTTTCAGAGTCAGAAGGCATCTTACCATTCTGTATCCCTCATTTGCAGATGGGGAAGTCGAGGCCCAAAGAGGGGAAGAGATAGGTCCAGAGCAAAACCGGGGGAGCCAGAGCCAAGACAAGAATTGACCTGGTTCCTGCTCTGTGCTTTTTGGATCATTGTTCTCTTTGAGCTGTCTCTAGAGATTGGTTAGCTTTAAAGGTTAAAACCATAATTGGTATATGAAAAATTTAAAAAGTTAAATAAGATGACCATGATCATGATGGTTGAGATAATCTCTGGAGAAGTGTTAACGTTTTTAAAAGTCGACTAAAATTCTTATGCTCACTTTACACCAAATAAATAAGCAATAATGTGGGTGGCCACTATTAGTGGTAAGGTGGCCCAAGTTAATACTGAACTGCCACTGTTTAACTGGAAGAAAAAAATAGGCAACATAATAAATTATCCAGGGAGATTGTGAAATGTCCATTATTGAAGATAGACTCTGTGTAGATATCCATCCATGGTTTGGAAGGAAGCTTTCTCTTTTGCTGTACTTTTGGAGTGAGAACAGATGACCCACTAACTCAGGGCTGCATGCATGGCTTTGAAAACAATTGAAAGTAATGATAATACGGACTTTTTAAAAGGAAAGATTTTTAAAAGCAGACCTGGCTAAAGGTTTGGGTGAAGCTACTGGTGTTTACTGAGTTTTTCTCAAAGAGTTGTGAGATGTACTCATTTGAGGCATCATAATTCTGGCTCCAGGTTTTATCCACTGATGTAGGTTTAGCAGTTTTGTGAAAAGAGAACAGGATAGTTATGAACCATAACACTGCTTTCTGAATTTCCAAGAGTGCTATGATTTTGTGGTGGACATGGCTCATTCGCTGAGTCAGTTTGTCTTGAAGTGGCCTCATGATCGGATAGGTATGCTTTTGACACATCTTGAGGCAGCTGTAATGACCTAGTTGGATTGATAGTAAAATCCAAGCATGACTAGTTTCTGAAACTGTGGCTTCATTTCTACGGGCAGCAGTGCAGGAACACTCGAGGGTTGGCATTCCCTCTGAGCCATGTCTCCCTTGTCAAGTGGGTGCCGGCGCGGTCTTTCTGTCTAGCCTCAGCCCTATACTTGCTCTTCCTTGGGTGCATCATTAGGGCTTTTGTTTCTTTCCTTGTGGTTTCAGGTTGCCTGTGTTGAGATGTGTTTATAAATTATGTCAAGAAGGAAAAAAAAAAAAACACTGTTAGAAGCAGCCTGGTGGGATGGGGCAGCACACTGGAGGTCCCAGAGCTCCTAAATCTCTGATCCAAGAAGCTAACTTAAGAAATCTATGTAAACTACTATCTTTGAGGTCATTAAAAACAAAACAAAAGCCCCCGCCCCCCCCCCCCCCCAAAGAAGTCTTTTCAGAATATTCCATAAAGATGTACTCCGGGAGAAAAGTCAAGTCCTTGGTGACTTAGGTCTCTGCATATTGGTGTAAGGAGCATGCAGTGATCCTGATGAGTCGTGGAGATCGGGCACTCTGCCGCAGGATTGTTTTGACCTGAGCCAACAATTGAAACTTTGTCCCCCTTTCTTTGCAGGTGTCTCTTCTATCATAATTGAACTTAGGTTTTATGTGTTTCACCCAAACAGCTCAAATTTCTTTCTGGCAGATTGCCAAGTGCTATTCCTCTCTGCTACCTAATTAGCAGTATTCTTTTGTTTTTCCTTCCATTTTTGATAACAATCACAGACGGGCAGTACCCTCAGGGATGCAGGTGGGCTGAATTTGGCCTTATGGTGCTCCTGTACTAACTTACCTTTCTAAATTAAATGATTTAGACTTCTGAAACATTGGAACAGTTGGCAGTTGCTGTAGACTTTTCTCCGCATAATCAATTAATGTTGGCCTGCTGTTAGGTACATGCAAGTTTAATCTCATTTGATCTTGTCATTTCAAACATTTTAATGCAATTTATTTTTTAACTAGGTGCATGTGAAGATTTCTTGGCAGCTTAGTGTGGAAACCATTGATCACCTTGCCCTCATTTCTGCCTGTTCTGTGTCAGCAAGAGACAGCGCCCAAATGAGCAAGATAGCCCAGCAGAATAGTGCTCCGGGAATAAGTGTTATTCATACTCAGGCTCCTGCCGGTGGCTTACAGCAGGTTCCTCAGCTGGTGCCTGCTGGCCCCGGGGGAGGAGGCAAGGCTGTGGCCCCAAGCAAGCAAAGCAAAAAGAGCTCGCCCATGGATCGCAACAGCGATGAGTATCGTCAGCGCAGAGAGAGGAACAACATGGCTGTGAAAAAGAGCCGGTTGAAAAGCAAGCAGAAAGCACAGGACACGCTGCAGAGAGTGAACCAGCTCAAAGAAGAGAATGAACGGTTGGAAGCAAAAATTAAATTGCTGACTAAGGAATTAAGCGTATTGAAAGATTTGTTTCTTGAGCACGCACACAACCTTGCGGATAATGTGCCACCCCCTAGCACTGAGAATACGACTTCTGACAACGCAGGGCAGTAGACCTCACCCCTCCCAAACCTCACGCCTTGTGACTTGAACGTTAAAGGTGTGACTACGTACGTCACTCGTATCGACGGCCGAACCTTGTCTTGTCCCATTATTCGGAGACCCACTGAAGGCTGTTTTCTAGAATCAGCGCTGAAGAGTTGATTAGCTAAGAATGTTAGCCATGTAATTTGAGTATCTAGTTTTAAATGATACGGATTTTTTTGTGGGGATGAAACAAATTTTTAAGGTATATGGTAAAAAAAAAAAAGCCCTGGACCTTGATATTCTTAATAAATCCTCACTTCCCAAGAAATGCTTCTTTTGTAGGTTGATAAAAGGAATGGGGAATTGGCAGGTCCCGCAGAACGGTCGTGGTTTTATTGGAGATGGTTAATTAGACTAAGAGAAGTTGAATGCCATCTATGTTAATCTATTTGTGGTTTTTTTTCTAAATTATGTATTAAAAATCCTTAGGGCTATAGAAATCAATCACTTTGTAATTTGGAGTGATTTTATGTATAACATAAACCTTGTTTTAGCCTAATTAGTACTGTTCTCCCCTAACAAGTATAAGTTTTTGAGTAGCGGTGCCAGGTTAAGTAAATTCCATTACGTTTTAAAGGCAATATACAGCCAGTGGCTTAAAAATACTAATGATTAGGAGGCAAATAGGTTTCTTAAAAATAAAGGTAAAGCATATTAGAATTATGCTTTCAGGATACCTTTGGGTTATTGGATTGGCATTACTTTGTTTTCTAACAACGAAAAACCCCCAAGAGTTTAGAGAAACTTGTATCTGTAAACTACAATTTTTGTTTCTGTAGATGCTGGTCAAGTAAGTAAATATTTTTAAAATACCATTTTGACAGCCAAGTTAGTAGACAGATGCCTTAACAGTTGACCGATTGGGATTTAGGTAGTTTCTCCTGTGTCCAGATATCTTCAGTGGGGCCATGATTATTAAAGGCAAAAATTTCTTGTGAAGGATCATCTGGCGTTTGATGTTAACCAAGTCATTATTAGAAAAATAATGTCATCAACTCTCTGCTGTCTCCCAAAATAACAGTCTAAGAAAACTTGAAAGCGTAAGGTTTAACCTTTAATTTATTTCACTTAAATACATCTTTTTATATTGTTTTTGTGACGTTTCTTTTTCTAGTTAGTGGGCTCTTCTAGACTTTTGTACCACTGCTTCTGTTTGTTCATTTGTATGCTTTTGTGTCCCATAAATTATTTTAGAAAGAAAATACTGATAAAACTCAGGATATTGACATTTTTGTTGAGACTAAAAAATGGCAGTCGCTAAAGTCGGTGATCGCTAGGGTCTGGTTTATATCAGTGTTGGTGGTTTTGATTGTCCTTGTTGATTTCTTTTTTTTCCTTTTTTTAGCACAATCCTAGCTCAGATTTTTTGGCTTTCGTGTATTTCTGTGTGTGTGTGTCTAGGCTGGTGACAAAAGACTGAGTCACATCTGATTAAAAAGTTTGTGTTACCAGGTATCTTATTTGAACATGGTCACTTAGTTTTTGGCCATATTGTTTCTTACTAGCACCTGGAACAGTGTAACCAGGATGGGACTCAAGTTGCACCCTTGGGTTGGTGCAAAAGTGCGGTCTGGGCAGGTAAAAATACCACCGTGACCTGCAACTCAGCAAAGCCTCTGGGCCTTGGTGACTGGAACCCAGTGTTGTTCCATGAGAGCCACTGTCCCAGGAGGGTTAGCTCCCCGGAGAGCCAGGAGACAGGATCGAGGTTTCTGTTAGGGTCTGATACCAGTTTACTTTGGCTGGAGTATCAGTCTATTTCTAGGTCGATAGGTGTTTTGACTGACTAGGAGGTAACCCGCAGAATCCTACTGAATCTTTCATAGCTGATTGATGTTATATAATTAACCTATTTAGAGGTACAGTTAGGTCACTTGAATCGTTAAGCGCTATAAAGGTGTTAGACATTGTAATCTCTTGTTTACTAAAAAAAAAAAAAAATGTCTTTCAGAAATTGATGTCCCTATGGAATTTATGGTTACCAATTATATTAACTGACTTAACTGTCTTGGAGAAGAAGCTTTAGGGAAATCATCAGGGGTGTGCGCTCGATACTTCAAATCCAAACATAAGATTGAAACTTGAAAAATTGATTCAAGCTTTCCTGTTACCTATGCAAATTGGAACTTTAGCACAAGCCGTCATGTATGCGTAGAACAAAAATGTTAAACCATTGTCTTGACTGTCTTACTGAAGTGTTTGGGAATGAAAGTTTGCAGTTTGATAGATTTATCAGTATCAAATTGAGGGAAACCAGGTGTGGGGAATGGGTAAGTTTAGAGCTCTGGGAATTGTAAGATGACTTTTGTAACTTCTGTTCTGTAGGTTACGTATGCACCGTTAGGGTTTGATCTGCCTTTGCCGGCAGGTCCAGTGGTTTAGGACTAGGCTTTAGTGTAAACGTCTAGCTGCCTCTGAGTCATCCGAGATGGGTGCTTTGTGGATGGGGTTGGCAGCACGTGGGGAGATCAGAACAGCTCTTCTACCATCTGGCCTCTTGCGATGACTGGAATATGAGCTCAGATACTTTGGACATTCTTACTAAGAGGTAGTAAGGTAGTGATAAAATATGACCAGATGTTTGAAATTTAGGTCACAAGTGTGAAATTCTGAAATTTACATAAAAATAGTATGTACAATTTAGTATTTGGTATTAAAAGAAATCAGCCTTTGGTGTTTCTCACCAAAGAGGGCTTGAAACATACCTGGACAACCCAGTTAGCACTCAGAGTGCTTTTTGATGCCTTAGAAATAGGAAGCAATTTTTTGTTTGACAAAAGCTAGGGAGGAGAAAGTCCATTCTAATAGCTGTTAGAGATGCCTCTCAGGAAAAAGTCCTTACCTTGTTCTTTTTGTTCCTGGCTTTCCTCAGTTTGTGAGATTACTCTATTTTTTTAAATATAATTTTATTTCTTTCAATGAATTTGAAATAAAAAACATTGGAATAATGACTGTATTTCCTTGTGGGTTTCTTTCTGTTCGTATCCCGAGGAAGAAGTAGTCCAGATGTGCAAGAGCTCTGAAGAGCAGGCAAATGGTGGCCGTCTCCCCTGCTGTCCCAGCCCAGGGCAGGGGTGAGGGTCGCTGAGGGTGGGGGGGCAGGAGGTGCTTTTGTCCAAGCCTAGATTTCCCTGAATGGATGGGAACGTCATTTCCTCTGAATATAGAGGGCCTCTTCAGTGCTGTTCGTTGTCACGCGGTCTAACCCGGGAATGCGGACGAGGGCGGAGAAGGCAGCAGCGGGCTCGCCTGCTCGGGCGCCTCGTGGCTCAGTGTGTGGCTTCCAGTCACACGGTGGTAGGAGAGATGAGTCCTTGAGGCTTTGAGGCCTCGGGAAGGTCGAAGTAAGGCCTTTCCCCTAGCAGCACAGTTTATAGCGTGTACCTCCTCTTCATTGACGTGATGTTGTAGGGTGTCTCTGCAGATGAACGAGGCAATACTGAATCCATGCTGATTGGAGTGTTTCAAGGGAAGATGTCATTTAGAGACTCTTCTGTGATCTGTCAGCTTTTTTCATGTCTTGGGAAATAGGTTTCTACTTACTACATTTTAATGACAATCGTAGTGCGGTAATTATTTCTGTGGGTAGTGCATCCTATTTGGTTTTTACAAAGTAGTTGTAATTTGGGAGTCCATAAATAGTTTGTCTTGGGGAATTTTATATAGAGATGATTTGTGAAGGTGCCAGCTTTTTTTTTTCCAATAAAAGCACCTTTGGACCTCTGTCACTGCCTGGGAGTATCTAGAGTCCGTGTGCATTGTACGTGTCCTCGAAGGAGACCGCCAACCCCGAATAGTCTTGTACTGCCATGCACACTCCTCGCACAACTCTGGGCCTGGAAGGTATGTGGCGGTGCCCGCAGGGTCCGGGGTGCAGAATTGGGCTTGGAAGCGAACGGGCCTGTTGTACTTTCCGTGTCACCCAAATGACTACATCTGGCCGGGCCTTCCCGCTCCGCCACCTTTCCCTTCTTCCCCCTAAATGTGCTCCTCTCCCTCCCCCACCGCACAGAACCATCGTCCTCCTCCCTTGCCTGGACTTGGTCTCCTTGGACCACTGCCTGCTCTCCAGGACCTTCTGTCATTCCCCACTGCACCCAGAGGGAGACCCGTCTCCTTGTGACGTGGCTCCCCTCATCTGCGGCCTTGCTTTCCCTTCGTCCTCTGTCCCCCATTACTTTGCTTTGGCTGCAGGGCTTCTCCAGACTCGTTTTACTCCAGGCCGCCTTTGAACAGCTCACGTCTGGGTGCCTCATCTTGTCTCGCTTTTCCCTTTCACTCCTTCCTGTCTCAGCCCCCTGGCTCTCTAGACAAGGTCAGCCTTTCCTTCACGGCACTTTTGGGTGAAGAGATTTGTGCTTGCTTGTTCAAGGCGAAGCCTCTCAGGATCCCCGAGGTTCGGAGAGCAGGGATGGTGGTTTTATACTATACCAGCACAGAGTATCTGCTCAGTTATTTATTGAATGAATACCCAGACCCTTCCAGGGTTTCAGAAAGGCTTTTTGAGTGCTGTTCCACTTTCTGGAAGGGTCTCTGAGGTGTTTCTGAAGCTGTGTGCATTTCTGCAGGGGTCTGGAGGCATGAGGAGTTGGGTGCACCCTCTGGACCACGGGGCAGAGTGGGCTCTGGCGGCCACCAGGGCCCCACACCGCCGGAGGGTGTCCTGACTCACCGCCCTGGGGCGAGACCAGTCAGACCTATGCTCCCAGTGCCCCCCTGTGATAAAGAACATGTAGTTAACGGGATTTCCCCTTACTCTTTTGACCTTCTTGCTTGGTAATCACAGAAAATGTACGTGAAACGGCCAGTTTTGGTATGAGGCGTCTGAAGGAAAGGAAGGAGAAAGATGTGATAACAGCCAGCTGCGTTTCTTAACACAAACGAAACTGTCCATTTAGAGCGCTAGCCTCACTGTACCCGGGTTTATCCAGGGGCGGGGGCAGCTGAAACCCCGGACGCCAGGACGTGTCCCCCGCAGGTGCAGCCGGGGCAGAGAAACATCGGTGAACGGAGACTCCTGACACTCAAGTCCATCACTGCAAACCGCTCAAGGTCACAAATAACTTAGGGACTGCCTGAGCACTGGAGCAAACCTGAAAAAATGGGTGTGATCGATCTGAGGAGCAAACCAGGTAAACTGTGATCTGGAACCGAGGTGGTCTCATTTTAATGTGGTCACTTTGCAAGCACTTTTGTGTTACTGCCGCAGGAAGAAATCGGTTTGGCCTCAACGCTTCAGTGACTTCTCAAAATGTCTAGCTTGGGCTACAGAGTTTCTCACCCCATTGTGGTTTCATCTCTGGTGTCCCTTCACCTTGGCCCCGGAAAGTCCTGGATGGGAGGCCTGTGGAGAGACAGGCCCGGAGCGGTTTCTCACCCAGCTCCCCTGCTCCTGGCGGGGGCAGGGCTGCGGGATGGGGTGGGGGGTGGGGGGCTGGGCCAGCAGAGGGGAGGACGGCATTGTGCATTCGGCGGGGACCAGGCCCAGCTGGCCCCAGAACACTCCCTGCCTGAGTGGAGTTTGGTCCGTGGGTTCACACTTAGGGAAGACAAATGGTCTCCGCAAACGGAAGCCACTAGAAGGCTCACCTCTGCCACAGAGCTGTCCTAGGTGGCCGTGTCGCTCAGGTGGATGCCAGCTTTGCTATGAAAAGGGCATCAAGGACAAGGCATCCCTGCAAGTCTCACATTTTATAGAACTATGCCTTTAAGTGCTGCATAAAAATTCTGCCCCCTTCAGAAATCTAGCTTTGAGGCAGTAGCCCCGTCCTAGAAAAGGCTTCTTCCTCTAGCAGTTCACCTTTTCATGTGCAAAGGCCCGTGCAGGGTGGCTCCACGCCTGTGCCGGCTCTCTGCCCCGTCAGCTTCTTGGTCCGTGTGTGCCAGGCTCCGCTGCCGAGCGAGAAAGAGAGGAAGCCGTGCACAAAGGACCATTTTGGGAAACTTTTTATTGCAAATTCGACTGCACATTGATTTTTGAGAGGAAACACTGGAAATGGATCTTCCCAGAGCAGAAGAATGCAAATGACAACAAGACACATTACAGTCGCAATTAAGGAGCAGAATTCTTTTCCATTAGCACTTTAAAAGCCACTGTCATTCAAGCAGAGTAAGAGCAGATTCAGGTGTGATCTTGCAGAAGGTTAAGAAAGAGGCCCCCCCCCCCCCCCCAGGAAACCACAAGCTCAAACATGGACGCAGCCATGGGATTTCTGAGCACCCATCTCTCACTGCTTGAGGGCCAGGCAGGAGGCTGCCCATCGTGAAGATAGGTGGCCAGGCTGGGTCCCTGGTCCCACTGGGCACTCCCAGCTGGCTCTACTTGGGGCCAGAGAAGGGAGTAAAGGCCTTGTCACTGCCTGCCATGCACGCTTCGATCTCCTCCACCGTGCGGGGCACACAGGTGAGCAGTTCCATGCCACTAGCAGTCACCACGACGTCCTCCTCGATCCGGACCTGCATCACAATGACAGACACTCATGGGGCGCCTGGGTGGCTCAGTGGGTGAGCATCCGACTCTTGGGCGTCGGCTCAGGTCATAATCTCATGGGTCCTTGGATTGAGCCACGTGTCGGGCTCCACGCTCAACAGGGAGTCTGTTGAGATTCTCTCTCTCTCTCTCTCTCTCTCCCCCCCCGGCCCCTCCACCCTACTCGGGCGCGTGAGTGTGCACACGCATGCTGGCAAATAAATCTAGAAAAGAAAAACTCTGGGAAAAAAAGAATGACAGACACTATTTCTGAGTTGGTCTCACACACCAGATTAGAGGCTCAGACCAGCCGCTGGGTTGGGGGAGCCCCTTCTAAGGAACGGTCTATCTTGCCTGTGATGGAAGGGGCTGGCCTCCAGGCCTCCGTGGGAGGCTGTTGAGACGAAGCCTCCTCCCATGGGGCCATCTGCTCCTGCCACCTGCCCACCCAGTCCTTGCCCCTTGCCCGGGGGACGGGGGCCCCAGAGTGGGCAGGGGTTTTGTAGAATCTGCATCTGTCTTGTTGAGGAGCGAGGCACCGGTCTGTGACAGACCATGAGAAGGCACATGCTGGGTCCTTCTCAAGGGAGGAAGTGAAGATCATCCCCACCCCCACTAGGGCTCCTGTGTCGAGACAAAGGGGTGACGCACTGCAGTGTGCGCGTGTGGGTGTCCAGGGGGCTCGGACGCGGGGCCTGTGGACACTCACCCCCCCGAATCCCCGGAAGCGCTGCAGGACCTCGCGGTTGAAGAAGCAGGCGCGGGCCGGGTCGGCCAGGGCCTCGTCCAGGAGGTGGTCGATGAAGTAAATGCCCGGCTCCACGGTGAGCACCATGCCCGGCTCCAGGTGCCGCGTGGTACGCAGGTTCCGCAGGCCAGGCTCATCGATGCGTTCCACGCCCTGTGAGGAGAGGAAGGGCCCGGAGGACCCCAGCGCTGGCACGGATGGAGGGTCCCCGCTGTGGCGACAGCCAGATGGCCCCTAAGGCCCACCTGCTGAGCCCTCCCTGCTCTCACTGGAACTGCCACGGGCACTTCGGATGAGACCCTCCACTCTCTGCAGACACCCCCAGACTTGGCCGGTTCCTGCCCCTCGTTAGCCCCCGCACTGCCTGTGGGAACCCTGTGGACACCTATGTGCACGCCCGCGGGCCGAGCTGCCCGAGCCGGCAGCCCTCACCCAGGCCCTGTCCCTGCCAGACAGGGCGGCAGAAGCCAAACTCGGGAAGCCAAAAAAGCTCTTAAGGCGGCTGCGAGGCTTCCCGCGCTGCATCGTGTCTTCCAGGCAGCTGGAGTGGAAACCGGCCCCAGAAGCGCTGGGCCCCGCTCCCCCAGGCCAGGACCCAGGTTTTCCGTGGGGCCTTCCAGGAGGAGGAACAGGTGCTGTCCCCAGGACAGGCCTGACGCTGCTGTGCACATGCACGAACGCGCACGCGCGTGGAACCTGGGGGCGTGGCCCCAGGGGAGCACACGTGGGGGGCCGGCCCCCGCCCTCACAGAGCAGGCGACAGTGGCGGCGTGCTCCCTGCAGAGCCACCCTCTCCCCCCGAATGCCTACCTGGCCTGGGCCCCTCGATTCACACGGCAACGCCAACACCTGTCTCCCTGGGTCCCCGAGGCCGCCATCCGGCCCCCGCCCCGGCCCCTGAGCATGGGGTGGGCAGTGAACAGGCGTTCTGGTCGGGCTCTGAGCCTGCCCTGCCCCGCTCGCAGCTCTCGCCTGGAAGCCCGGCTGCTGGAGACGGAGCTGTCATTTCTGACTGTTTGGGGGCCAAGAACATCAGACTTCAATTAGTGGTTCATGTAAGGTAACCAGAAACAGGCTGGCTCGGCCTCCACGGCCGGGCACAGCAGGGAAGCCTGTGACGGGGATTCCAGGAGGGTGGGGACAGCAGGGCACGCGGAGAAACTTGTGCACGGCCACCCCGACCTGGCCTGAGTCGGGCTGGGGCAGAAGGGAGGAGGGGACACCAAGGCACTGTGACCCCTGATGGCTCACGCTTTGGGCACAGATGCCCCACTGGAGTAGCACCCAACCCTGTGCCACTTTCTGCCCAGAGGGGCTAGCCCAGGCAGGAGGGCCAGGGACGCACCCCCGTGCTCGGATGAGAGGTGCTTATGGGGCTGGCCGGTGGCCTTCGGCCATCTCCACTCCGTGCCTGCCCTGGACACGCCCTCCCTGTCCCTTACCTACGTGCTACCCGCTAGGTGCCTGTCCCTTTCCCTCCACTCCAAGGTTGTCAAAGCCAGGGGCCCAGCAGAGGCAGCAAACTGGTACAGTCAGGTCCCCCTGTTCCCCCTCAGTCACTGTGGGCCCACGTCGGGCCACTCCATGGGCGCGCCCAGGGGAGGATGGTCTGCTCAGGCTTGTATAGAGACAAGCCCTCCGGAAAATTTCAGGACCGCCCATCCAATTGTGGGTGAGGGGAGAGCGGGAGGGGGCCCTGCCGCGACCCCCCGACCTTTATCCCTTCAGAGCATTAGCTCCCAGGAGTCTCCCACCGCGGGCACTGCCCGAGCAGGCCTGTGCGAAGCATGGGGGCTGGGCAGTGGAGAGCAGCCCCCCCAAAAGGGGAGAGGCTGAGCCCCCCGCCCCTTCAACCCTGAGACCTTCCGCCAGGGCAGCAGGCCGGACAGGGCCTCCACTTTTACTGGGCTCTGAGCAGAGGAGACCCAGATGTGTCTGGAGGCCTGAAATAAAACAAATGACTTTTATAGGAAAAGCCATATTTTTTTTCTACAATGTTTATCTGTCAAAAGAATAGACTCTGTGAGCACAAAGGCCTGCTTACTGGAAAAGATAAAACAGTTTGCTGCCAATTTTCTCTGGTGGAAAAAAAGCGCTCTGGCGACTAATGAATAACGAACCTCAGTTAACAATGTCTGGAAGGCCCTGCTCTTGGCTCCCTGTACACAATGTGATGGATAGAAATTAGGAAATTAAAACTGATTTTGTTTCTCCAAATTTAACTGTTTACACTTGAGGAAAAAAAATAATTGAATAATAATGCTCCTCTTGAGCAATTTTTTCCCCCCAAAAATCATTCTTCGTGCTTTCAAAATACCCTGCAGCCAACAGGCCCAGCCTAGTCTTGGCTAACTGGCTGGTGGGCCCCAGGGCGTGCACGATTGCATAAGCAGCCCCCTGCACCTTGGGCGCCAGGCCAGGCGGCAGGGCCAGGCTCACCCCCGCCCACCCGGGGCCCGGAAAGGCTGCAGCCACCTGCCGGGCAGGGCCTCCCCAAGGCTGGCTGCAAGCGCCCGCTGGGTGGTCCTTTCAAGAATCAGTGGGTAGGAAGGGGAGGGAAAGCCTTGTCTGGAAATGCCCACAGAAGCCTCCCTCCCCTGCTAAGCGTGCCTGGAGGGCCCGCAGACGAGGAGGCCATGGCGGTGTGCTGGCCCAGGGGGCTGGGGCTGCTGCTGGGCCTGTGAGGGGCGCTGGGCTCTGCTAGTCCCAGGAAGGACCCAGGTCAGCCCCTTATGGCAGTGCCTCACCGCCCCGGCTTGCATGAAGCCAGAGGCAGGAGGACACCATGGTGGTGGTGCCAGCCCGGTCACTAGACCCAGCTTTGGGGTTCCTGCTGCTCTGTGGGAACTGCGCGCTGACCAGAGATCTACCACCCCGCAGGGCAGGGGCTCCCCCCAATGCACAGCCCGGGGCTCGCCAGGCAGAGCACACACATCTGCCACCAGGCCCCAGGCCAGGGCCACCAGATGAGGCACACTCTAGGCAGCCCCCCACCCCACCAGCCCCCACAGCGGCCCCGGGGCCAGGATCAACCAATGGGTGCAGGGCGAGGAGGAGCAGGGGACCCTGTGGGACCCCATTCCTCCTCCTCTTGCTTGTCCTACTGCAGCCCAGCTGGCTCCCAGAGCCCCGCCCCGGGGAGGGCCACTCATGCTGACGTGTCCACACTGACCTGAGGGTAGCCTCCCACGTCGTGCACATCAATGCCCAGGAAGTGGCCAAGCCCGTGAGGCATGAACACGGCTCCCAGGTGGGCCTGGCTCATGGCGTCAATGCTACCGCTCAGGATGCCGATGCGGATCAGCTCCTCCAGGTGGATGCGATCGGCCAGGCGGTGCAGGTCAGGCCACCACACCCCTGCGGCTCCAGAGGAGGCTGCAATGAGCTGTGAGGACTGGCTGTCTGGCCGGGGCTCCCCGGGGCAAGGTTTGGGGGGCCCATGAATCCCCTGCACGGGCTGAGGCGGGATGGCCGGAAGTGGGTGGTGAGGGGGCCGTGCCCGGCCCAGCTGTCCAGGCCGGGCTTTCCCCGCCGTAACTTGGGACCTCGAGACCTCTCCTCTCTCCCGATCGTACCCTCGGGGAGGCTCCTGCGGCCCACAGCCAGGCACCCAGCTTAGGGCTACTCCGCAGCCCACACCACGTCTGCCCTCGGCCAGAGCAGGCTTCTGGGGCCAGGGGAGCCCGGGAAGACCCCTGAGCATCAGGAGGAGAAAAGCGTCTGTCCCCGGCAGATGGGGGGGGGGCGGCCTCAGAGAGCCCCAGACCAATGCTCAGAGCCTCAGTCTGTGGGGTGAGGGCATCCCTGCACACCCCTAAGTGGGGCTGAATCACCCTTGGAGCTGCAGAGGGGAGCAAAGGTTTCCGGGGCGAAGGTGCGGCTGGCGCGGCCTCACGGCCTGGCTGGCAGGGGTCTGCGGCCCCACCCGCTACGAGCAGGGGCGGACCATCTCCACGGCAGCCCAGACATCCAGGCCCCAGACTGCTGATCGAACTCATCCTTGCCCCATGCTTCTGAGGCAAAGGTCACCGTGGAGAGCACGTCCCCAGGCACTGAGTTTCGGAGTGTGAGCAAGCTCCGGGGCTCCGCCCAGGGCTCTTGGGCAGCCACCCGCAAAGAGCCTCGGCTGGTGCCAGGGCACGCTGGCCCTGCCCACGGGGCTGGAGAGTCCCCACCATCAGCCTTACTCCACGGCACCAGGCACTCAGCCTAAGCACCAGGCGAGGCTCAAGGCCGGCAGAGCTCCCTGGCCCGCCCCGCCCCACCGGGCTGAGTTTGGGGCAGGCCACGTGCTGGCTGCGACCAGTGCGCCAGGCCGACAGGGTGGGGGCAAGCACCCCTGTGCCGTGCTCCAGCCAGAGAGGGGGCCAGTGCCGGCCCTCGTGGCCCCCTCCACGTGGCGGGTGACCCTGGCTCCCACGAGGCATCCCCACGATGCCCTGCCCTGCACACCCTCCATGACTGATGGCGGCTGCTGCAGAGGGGCGCCCCCGGCATCCCGCACCATCGGGGGCCAGCGCGGGCCCCGTGCTGGCAAGGGCTGGGCTGGCAGGGCTGGGCTCGGGGCTCTGAATCTCTTTGGCTGGCAGGGGGCAGCCCAAGGGCTCCATCCAGGGCGAGAGAGAGAGGTGAAAGCCCACTCAGGGACACGGGGCATCGCCCCTCAGACACATGCTGGGCGCCAGACCTCCAGGTAGGCCCCCTTCCCCACCAGGGCAGAGGCCCCACAGTCGGGGTCTTGGGCTGGCTGGAGGCACAGGGCTGACCCAGCCTCCTGGATCCCCGGGGTCCAGCTCTGAGCGGGCGGCTGGGGCTGCACCCTGGTCCATTCGCAGGGCAGGGGCCAGCCCATGGCCCCAGGCGCAGGGAGGCCGAGGGGAGAAGACCCGTCTCTAGAGACAAGAGAGCCTCCTTGGGCGCCTGGGTGGCTCAGTTGGTTAAGCGACTGCCTTCGGCTCAGGTCATGATCCTGGAGTCCCGGGATCGAGTCCCGCATCGGGCTTCCTGCTCAGCAGGGAGTCTGCTTCTCCCTCTGACCCTCTTTCCCTCTCGTGCTTTCTATCTCTCATTCTCTCTCTCTCTCAAATAAATAAATAAAATCTTTTAAAAAAAAAGAAAAAAGAGAGCCTCCTTGGAGTCCAGCTCCTGAGGCCCCGTTCTGTTCCACCTGCCAAGGGCCACAAGGTGCCACAGTGGAGGGGGGGCGTCCCGGGCTCTGGCTTTACCCGCCGCACACGGCGGGGCGGGGGGGGGGGGGGGGGGGGGGGGGCGGGGCTGGGTTTGAAGCCCTGGAGGCGGAGCCCGGTGGGCGGCTCTCCTCGGATGCTCGGGCATCCTCAAATGGAGAGCTGGACACCGGGTTCCCGCTCAGCTGCTCGCCCGCCGCCGTGAGCCCCAGATGCCTCCCTTTGTCACACAGCTGCGACGCTGGTCCTAGAAAGCCGGCCGCAGAGGCTCTGGCATCTACCGGGAGACTGGGTCAGTATCCCCCCAAAACTGTCACTGGCCCAGCCAGACCCCGGTTCAACCCTTGATGTTGGCTGTACTCCTGGGGCACCAGCCCGAGCCTTGTGTACCCGCTCCTCCCGGGGGCCGACCTGCTCTGCCTCACTGTCCCCAGGCCAGGCCACCTGTCACACATGCTCACGGAGGCCTCTTTGAGTCACCCGCCGCCTGAGACTCCTCAGTCCCCAGGGCTCAGCCCCAGTGGGCTCTGCCCTGGACAGCCCCTCCCCCCCAGGTCCCGGTTAGGCCCCTCCCTGCACCTTGTCCCCTAGCCAGGCCTGCCTGCTCGCTTCTCCTGTCGCTGGACCAGAGAGCCGCTGCCTCCCCTTGGCACCCCGAGGCTGGCCTAGCGAATGCTGGTTCAAGGGAGAATGCACAGCAGGCTCGACCCTAAGTTCTGCTCCCGCCCAGAGACTCTGGGCCTGAAAGTGCCCCCGCGCAGCTCTGCACACTTGCTCCTGGCTGGCCTGGCTCCTGGGGCTGAGGAAGGGCGTCCCGTGCGCTGGCTGAGACGCCGACTCCAAAGCAACTCTGCTTCTCTTGGGCAGGGGCCTTTCCGGTGGCCAAAGGGGAGCCCCAGGAAGCAGCCTGACGTCAAGCCCGGCGGACTTCCAAGTGGGCTGCGGCCTCGGCACAGCGGGGAGTCAGGTATAAATCACGCTCCGAGCCGGCAGCTCGGCTCCTCTCCTGTCCTCCTGGGGCCGGACGCGAGGGCCGGGGCGGTCCCCACGGCGCCTCTAGTCCTCCTCGCCTGCGCTCCTCGGGCCGGCCTTGCGCACGCTCTCGTGGCTGGCAGTGGGCGGCTGCCTGCGTGTGGTTAGGGTTGTGACAGTGATTCAACCTCCAGCAACTTGGCCCCAGTGTCTGGCCCGGATGGTGGTTACGACACCCTAGGCCAGGGCAGGGGCCCCGAAGTGTGTGAAGGTTGCTGTCCTTGGGCTAGGCTGGAGCAGTGGATGCAAATCAGAGGACTCCAGCGGCACCCCCCCAGGCTCCCCCCCCAACCTCAGAAGGCCCAGTGGTGCCCTCAGCCTGCTTGTACTGGGGATGGATGCCACACTGGGGAGCACACTGCAGACTGGGGGTCACCAGCCCTGCCCACCCTCCCGCCTCCAGCAAGCACCGGAGCTTGTTCCCTTTTCCCTGGACATCTCCTGAACCTGGCCCCTGACCTCTCCTGGCCTCCTGCCGCCTTCCTGCAATGCCTCATTCCCCCTGCATCCTGCAAGGCCACTCTCTTTAGAACATGGGTCAGATGAGGCCGGTCCCTGCCCTGAGGACAGAGCCCCACGTTCCTCAGCCTGGCCTCCCTCTCACCCGCCCCTGCGCCCACAGCCCTTGGTGGTGCTGGCACTGCCCTGTGCCTTCCACCTGCTGGCCCCTTGGCTGGGACCACCTCGCCAAAGCCCCCACCTGCCCACACTCACTCCCATTCTTGCTGTGGGCCTCTGTTAAGGCTTTCTCCAGGAAGCCCTCCCTGACTGCCCCTTCCTGTGCTGCCAGAGCTCTTCCCGCCAGAGGACCGTCAAAGCCTATGCGCCGAGAGGAGGGACCCGTGTCCTGTTCCATGCCTGACCAACATGTGGCCTGAGGAGGAGCCCCAGCCTCCCTCAAGGCTCTCCTGTGTAGTCAGTGCTGTGACCTCATGGGCCCGGGATGTGGGTGTGCCCCTGACCCTGCTCCTCTGGGCACTCAGACCCCAGGATGCCAGGCTAGCAGCTGGGTCTGCGCCCTGCCATCTGGCTGTGGGCTCCGAGGGACCAGAGCCCTGGTGCCCGGGCCCCAGCATGTGTCCAGACCATCCCCGGGTCACAGGCTGGTCTTCCGTGCCCACCTGACGCCCCTCAGGCCACACCTTACCCCGACGGGGCCCGGGCCCAGGCTGGCTCCTTGGAGCCTCCGCAGCATCCCTCACAGCCCAAGGCCTCCTGCCCAGAGCGCAGCAGCCCCAGGGGCTCAGGGCCCCGAGCTCAGCCAGGAGGGCCCGGAGAGCTGAGTCCTCACGGCTACTTCCAGACAAAGAACACACTTCATCCAAAGACAATGGCCCTCAGGAGACCCCGTGTGCGCCAGGCCCTGGGGGTGCTGCAAGCAAGGCGCAGGGCTGGGTCCCAGGGCAGGCCCCAAGGGCTGCAGGGAGCCGTCTGGTAGGCCAAGCTGGCGTGGGGCTGAGAGCCTCTGGCCCAATCCCCCCCAGACCCGCCTGCTGCCAGGACCTCCGGGGACCCATTCACCCTGTGGGAAGGGCAGGGGGCAGTGTGCGCCCCGGACTGCAGGCGCCTCTATGCTGAGCGGAGCGGGACTGGCTCTTGAAGCCTCTGCAAGCAATACCCCCACCTCCCCCGGCCCCCCTCCTGCCTGCAAAGAGCCCGAGGGAGTAAAGGAGGCCAGGGAGGGTGGGAACTTGCCCACCATCCTACAGCCAGCAGGGGGGCCTCTCAGGACAGCAGGGGCCACACGGGTCCTCAGCAGACAGCCCTCCCTGCCCTGACTCCTGCCACAGAGGAAGCCCGCAGTCTGCGTGGCACCGTCCCCACACCTCCGTCTGCGGCATGCCTAAGGAGAGGCCCGAGGGGAGTCCGGCCACTCCAGCCCCTGTCCCCATCCCTGCCTGGCAGGCAGGCAGAGCTGGCTGAGGCACCCCAACCTCAGGCCATAGCAGACACATGCTGAGCCACGTGGGTCTGCACGGCTCCGGGGCCCCGGGTCCTGCCTGCCGTCCGGCCCGCTCTGGAGGCGGCCTGCTTCTCACTTCACATGGGCTGTGCCTCCCCTCCATGCAGGTGGCCGGGACCCTGACCACAGCAGAGTGGGAAGTGAGGGGAGCTAAGCACACCTGCTCGAGTGTGGGAATGACTGGGGGGGGGGGTCGTCTGCATAGACAGAGACTCCACCGCCTTTGCAGCCCAGGAGCAGTGGGGCCCCTGAGCCCAGCATGCAGACTGCACCCCCTAGGCGGGGTCCCGGTGGGGGCATGGGCTCAGAAGTGGGGTGGGGGCTGCAGCCTAAGCGTGGGAGGCCAAGGTGGGCAAATGAGCAGAGAGAGGGAGGAGATGCTGGGAAGTGGGAGGCGAGGCTGCAGAAGGCCTAGGGACTTCCAGGTGACCTCAATGCTCCATGGTGGCTGGAGGGACAGAAGCTGCAGAACGGCCCCGGCGCGGCGGCCCACGGACACCCTTCTCTGAGGTGCTCTCTGGGCACACTCCCTGGTCTGCTCAGGGTGGGCTGCCGGGCCTGACACAGAAGCTGGGGAGAGCTTCGATTCCAGAAGGCAGCACAAGGCCCCTCCCTGCAAGGCCGCAGGAAGCAGTCGTGCCGTCTCAGCGGGTGTGTGTCTTGGCCCAGCAGCTGAACCCACAAACCGGGGGCATTTCCGCTAGGACAAGACATGGGGCTGACCTGGCCATGGCCTCCTTGCAGCTCTGGGGAGGCGACCTGCCCCCATCGGAGCAGCTCTGTGGGCACAGGACGCCCACCCTGCTTGGCCGGTGCGGCATGGGACCCGACGGGGTTGGCCCTGGGGAACCATCGGCAGGGCCGTCTGTGTGTCAATCCCCAGCATCGGTAGGAGGGGTGGGCGCTACAGCAGGGACTCTGCTCCAACCCGAAGCTCAGGGGCGCAGCGAGGGCCCAGCCTGTGCCCAGCTGTGTGTTGGGGGAGGCCCACCTCACGCGGTGTGCAGAGACCAGCTCAGCTGAGCCCAGCCTGGCTGGGCCTCAGGCTTTCTGCCTTCCCTGAGAGTGACATGGCCAGGCAGCCTTATGGCACCAAGGTGCCCAGGGGAGTGCGGGAACAGAGCACCAGGCCTTTCTCAGTGCAACTGGAGGCCCTGTGGACTAGCCTGTGGGCCTGGCCACTTTCTGGGCAGGATCGGGGTTGCTCTGCCAGCCGACTCAGTTGGCCAGGACACCGACCAGGGAAGTGCTACCCGGGTGCCAGCAGACTTTGCTTGTGTGTGTCGGGGGGGGCGGGCAGGTGGGGTAGGCCAGGCCTGGGCCTTCACCCCCATCTCTGCACCGGGCAGAGGCTAAGCAGGGCCAGGGGCTTGAAGCCTGGAGCTCTGAGTTGAACAAAGCTTTCCAAAGCTCTGCCTGCCATCCCTCCAATCCTCACCCATCCACCAGGGACATGTTGGCCTGACTCTGCCTGCCCGTCTCTCCAGTGTGGACCTTGGAGCCCGCCAGTGCAGCCTCTCTGCACTGCAACCCACCCCCACCGCCTCCTCGAGGGACCCACCATGGGGCGTGGGGGCTCATAGGCAGCAGAGCGTGGCTCCGACCTCAGAAGGCGGGAGCACCAGGCCCTTCCAGCTCCTGGCCTGGACTCCGGGACATCTGAATTCGCAACTGCCCGTGCGCAGGTGGAGAGTCCACTTAAGGGAAAGGCGACAGTTTGCTCGGCCTGCGAGGTGATGGCCCAGCGGGGGGCGGCTGCCAAGTGGCCTGGCATGGGGAGCTGGAGGCAGAGGGAGACCCCTCCTCAGACGCCATGCTTGCAGACACCAGGGAGCGCCTCACAGCCCATGGCTAGTGGTGTAGAGAGAGCAGGAAGGGTCATGCCCCTCGGGTGATGGGACTGCGTCTCCAGGCTGGACTTCACTGGGAATGGGTGATGCCTTCCGTGGTTTAAAGGTCAGGCCCCCACCCCCCTGCGGGAACCCGAGCCCACTCCTTCCAGCGCCCCTCCTGCACCTCCCCCACGGAGTCACAAGCACTGTTATACTACTCCCTTCTTCCACACAAAAGGGGGACTGGCCACCCCATTCTGCACTCTTCTGTCTCCATGCAACAAGCATCCAGAAGGTTCCCTGTGTCAGTGCTCCCAGAGTGACTAGGCTTTTCAAATAAGTGATGAACATGAGATGCTGTTTCCTTCTGCAGCCACCAAACCACGCAAGTCCTGTCACCTTGTCACCCCAGCAGGGGCTTAACTTGTAGGTTTTCCTTTCTTATCTTCCCTTGGGGGCTGAGTTGCCTGGCCTGGGACTCCCCTGACTGCCAGTTTCCCTTCATGGCTCCCCTAGCCTCTGCTGGGGGCCCGGTGGCCGGATGGGGGCCATCTGGAAAGGCCTGCTCAGTGTGCCTCTCAAAGTGGCACCTGCTGAGAGTCCCTCAAAAGCAGCACCTTGCTTGTGCTGTGACTCATCCCAACACCTGGCCGAGGGGCCCCGGGGCTGTTTAGCCAACACAGAGCCAAGAGGCTTCAAGAGGCCACACCCTGGGGCTTTCACAGTTTGGGGATCTTCTTTTCCTAAGTAAGGGTTCCACAGAGGGACGCCAATCTGACTGCACGATCCCTCTGATTTCAGAATGAGCTTGGAGTCCAGCCTTCGAGGATGTCATGGCCAGGCCCCCAGAGGGCCCTGTGGCAGCCGCCCACCATTCCCCAAACACCGCGAGACACTTGGCCCCTACCAAAGCCAGCGGCAGCCTGAACAAAAGGGCACCCAACACCCAACTAAACGCCAGTGTTGGCGTCCGCCAGTCAAGCTCTCACTGGAGTGGCCCCTGCGGGACAGGACAGGGGACATGCTGACGTCGCAGTAGCCCCTGCGCGCAGGGGTTCTTGCTGGTGGAGGACGTCCGATGGGATGTGGGGTGACTTTGGGCCGAGCTCCCCAGTTCCCAGCCCTGTCCCTCCGTGGTGGTCAGCCCCTTTCCCAGGGCTGCTCCTGGGGATCCGATATCATCTGGAGTCTCAGCCAGTTGTGTGAGCGAAGGGGGACAGAGTCAGGCTGTGGAGTGCAGGACCTGCCTCATGGCCACTAGCGTCCTCACCTGGCTTCATGGCGCTCATGACAGCACGGCAGCTCCGGAGCACCGCCTCGTAGATGGCCTTCTGGTCTGCGGTGAACTTGCCATTGGCCGGGAAGGAGCACGTGATGTCGGAGGAGAAGCAGTAATACTCTCCACCCATGTCGAACAGGCTGTGGGGAGAGGAAGCTGTGAGGTTGGGATGCCCTCCACCCCTCCTCCCCCAGGAGGCTCAAGGACAGCCTGCTGGGCCCTGGGGGTGTCAGGGTGCTGAGCCCGAGCCACCCTGCTGCATCACTGGGGCAGGCAGCAGTATGGGGCCTCCCGCCCTGCTGTGTCCTCATGCTGCCGTCTCGGGAGACCTCCGACCCCAGAGCAGGGTAGCCTGGAGGGAGTGGGGCCGATCCTGCACACATTCCCCTGCCCTCCCAGGCCTCTGCTGGCCAGGCATCTGGATGCCCAGCTGCGGGGCCTCACCTGGAGAATGAGGGAGGGGCAGAGATGTCCCCAGGCCCCGACTCACCATGTGGCCTCCCTGCGAGCATTCCCAGACCCTCCCAGTACTTCCCTGCCCCAGCACTGCTCAGGGGCCTTGGGATGGATGAACCCACCCGACAGACAAGGTGGGCTAAGCCACACCACCCAGCTCTCCTGGGCCCCAGGGTCTGAGTGAAAACCCAGTGGAAGCGTCCCTCTCCCCGCTGGGATGGAACAGACGTGCTCTACTGAGGCGTGAGGGAAGGACCGGGAGAACGTGGCAGACGGCAGTCCTCACGTCCAGCAGGGTGCCCCCACATCCCCTGGGGTAGAGGGTAGGAAGCTACGGAGGCCCTGAGCTGGGGTCTGAGAGCCAGCAGAGGCAGGAAGGTGCTGGTACAGACAGGCAGGCTCCTGAGTCATGAGTCCAGCTCAGCCTGCCCGCTGGACCCCCTGTGACCGGGCCCAGCGCAGCAGGGCTAGGAGGGCGTGGGCTGGGCGTCTCCGACACCTTAGCGGCCTGACCTTGTGCACAGGGCCCAGGAGCCAGGGCCTCCAGGGCCTCAGTGGTCAAGGGCAAGAAACAATCCTCCTCTGCACCCTGCATGCTGGAATGTGACAGGATATGTGAAGGGCTGCTGGATCACCACGCTGACGGGACCCCAAATGAGAGCAGGAAGGGTGTACAGATGGAGCGCCCCCCCCCATCCTGTCCCTCCCCGAGCATCTCAGCAGGCCGCTCAGCAGCAGGCATACAGAGGGGGACCCTTCATCAGCCAAGCATGACGCTGATGGAGACAAAACTAACTGAGGGACAGTATTCTGCTGCGTCCTCAGGGCCAGGTGACCAGAGTCGACGGGAGCTGAGGGGCGGGGCTGCCCTCTGCAACAGTGTCTGGCTCCATCCTCCGAGGGCGGGGGGTGGGGTCGGGCTGCAGCTGCATAGATCCTGACAAACCTGAGCCCAGGGCAGGGCTGTGCTCTCCCCCAAACCCAAATCCTCGTGGTGAGGACAGCCACTCAAACACTGCAGGGGCCACCTGTGCACCTGCCTTTGGGGTCCCAATCCCCCACGCCAGACGACAGAGCAGGGGGTCCTTGCCCTGCCAGTGGAGGAGTCGGGCCGTGTGGCCTGACAGGCAGCACCCGCTACTCCAAAGAAAGAGTTTTAAAGGAAAAGCTTGAATGCTCAGGATCCCCGGACGCTCTGCTGGAATCCAAAGTCCCCAGCCAAGCGCTTTTTCATCTCCTTTCTGATTGCAAAACGCCATAAACAGTGTCAACAGTGCAAAAAGCACCAGATAACACCTCAGGTGATTCTCAGGGGGTGGGGGGAGAGCCCCAAGCAGTATGGCACGGGAACTTCGGGCCGGGTCAAAGTCACAGACTCTAGGGGACCCTGCCTGGGACAGGCTCGTGGCGGGGCCCTGGGCCTCACTGGGGGTAACCCAAAGACAAGACAGGGAGGCCCTGAACAGACACACCCAGGCAGCTGTTCCCCAGGAGGCTCCAGATTCACCCAGGGGTTTGGGTCAACAGCTGCCTGCAGGCAGGCTGACTCCTGGGGGTGGGGGGGCACTGGCCCCACAGAGCTGGCTGGGAGGGCAGGGGACATGAGGCTCTGAACAGGGACCCAGCAAAGCCCCGTACCTGGGGGTAGCAGCTCAGAGCCCAGCGACAGGCCCTGTTCTGACTCCAGCGCTGGGCCCCCCCGGGCCTCAGCACTTCCCCCTCTAAGATAGGGGTGCCACCGCCGCTGTGTCCTCTCGGGGCCGGTGTGGAGGCAGGCATGGGGAGTGGATTTGTGTGGGGCCACGGTCCAGTTCCACTCTGGGAGCAGAGCATTCTCATCTGGGCCCCTCCGAGGCAACAAAGGAACACGGTTTGTGATTTGTTGATTCAGAACGTCCAAGAACGGTCTGAGCAGACAGGACAGAGCTGGGGGCCTGGGCGACACAGGCCCGTGGGGGCCACCCCATCACGGGGCAACCTGCAGCGGCACCGCTGGGGCAGACGGCTCTGCTGGACTGTGCTGATCTCAAAGAAAAACAGAAATAGAACTATTTAAAAAACGAGGAAGCCCACAAGAGCACACTGAAGGCTGGAGTCTTCTAGAGCAGTGGAGATAAGACACTCCTCTGCAGCAGCCAGACTCCTGACGGAGTTCTCCAAACATGCTCCTCAGAAACACAGTGAGAACGTGGGACAGGGGTGCTGGGAGCCCCTCGGCCAGCCTGGCTTTACTGTTCGGACTCTAGAAGACCTCGCTCGTATTTGTTGTGTGAGAACCGTCCGCTCACTGCAGAAGGAAGTGTTTGCCTAGGCGGCCAGCTCCATTCTGCCCAGCGCCGCTCAGGCACGGGGCTGGAGTCTATTTTCGTGCTCTCAGTTCCCTATCTTTCTCCGCTTAAAAAAAAAAAAAAAAAAAAAAAAAAAAATCCTCCTCAGAGTTCCTACACACGTAAGTTATTCAGATTCAAGCCAGTCCGGAATCCAAGGACGAAAGTGGCCTCTTTCATAAATCATCTCCCTCCAGCTCCTCTGTGTCCACTTCATCCGTCCTCCGAGCGCAAAGCGACAATGGGGAATTCGGTCATCCTTTGGCTCCACCGAGCGCTCAGGACCCTCCTCCCCCTGCCTGGGGACACCCACCAGGGCCGCTACCATCTTTGGCCGAGCGAATGCGTGTGATAATCTAAGACATCTGGGGAGCTGTTACGCATCTCCAAGCAATACACTGGCGTCTCTTTGCTCGTATGTGTTTATCTGGTTCTATTTCTGGCCGGGATGAGAGGTTCTGTCTGCCCTTGGCTCCTCCCGGGCAGCTTCATGCCCGGGCTGCCCGCCACCCTTGGCTCAGCAGGGCCCTCCCCAAGCCCCCCTCAGTTCCCCGGGCCCCACAGCAGGGACCGGCCGGCCCACAGGCAGAAGGCCTCCGAGATGGGCCAGGGACAGAGGCTTGGGAAGCATTCTGGGGAAATGCTGCTATGCACATACAAGGCTCTGCGCTCAGCGTCCCGAGCCGTGGCCTCGCCCCCGGCCGCCTCTCACCCAAGCCCGGCTGGCGCTGGGCCTATTCACTAGGGCAGGAGCATTTCAGACCTCAATTCGCCGCCACCCCAGCCTGTGTTCCAGGCAAGGCCAGGGGATTTCTGAGAAGCAGGAAACTCCTGCTTCCCTCCAGACCTCAGCGTGAGAGAGGAAGACGTGCCGCTGGCTTTCCCGTTCGTGTCCTGCAGCGGGCAGCCCCTCCGGATGAGGCACGTGGCCCGCCCCCCAGCCTGCCCTTCCCCGGACTGCCCAGCCCCCGCTGTGACCGGCGGGGCTGAGGCCATCACTTGGAGGCCACAGGCTGACTCATCAAGCAGACCTCTCCCCAGTACGTTCTAGGCATCCCTGCTCCCCACTCCAGTCATGGGTCGGCTGCTCCTGGGGGGCCCAGGCAGACAGGAAAGTTGCCCAAGCGACCAGCCCCCAGAGACCCAGAGCCAGCGGTCCCTGGCACACAGGCTCAGGCCGGGGGCGTCCTGCGTGTCTGGAAAGAACTGTTGTTCCCATTCTACAGACGGCGTGGGGAGAAGGAGAGCTCCCGTGTGGGGCCAAGTCCCCTGGAAGGGCACTACATGGCACCTGGCCCGCTGTGTGGGTGGGACACAGTGACCATCCAGCCAAGCACTCACTGCCACCGCGGCACAGCGGGCAAGGGCTGGGCGTCAGGGCAGTGGCCTCTGCCGGGGAGGGACGGAGTCGTGTCACGAGCCCAGCACATGCTTCGTTTCACTTTTTTGGTCAGCAGTGTCCCATGATGTCTGTGAGCACCCAGGCTGTCTGGACCAGTGCTTTTCAAGCCGGGGGTGATGAAGTCAACTGCGTGGGGTGCAGGCAAGGAACGTGAAGTACACAGAACGGACAGACCATGCGGTGGGGTACCCGGTTCTAGTCTGGGTAGGTCTGCGCATGTGGGACGGGGCCAGAATGTGAAGGTGCTTCTCACCGGGACGGAAGGCTGACGGCTATGACCACTGGTCTGGCTGTCCAGGCTAGCGGGGTCTGTGCCCCCCTGAGACTGTTCTCTTACCCTGAGGCCTGGGCATGTCTTTAAGACCACTGAATCCTTGGTATGGGGCTGCTGGGTGAGAATCAAGTGTTCCTCTGAGGAAACAGCCAGAGGACAGGGGTCAGGGAGCAGGCTCTGGAGGTGACACTCGTTCTCTGAAGTCAACCAGGACATCGGGCACCAGGACAAGTGAGGCCTGGAGGCTCCCTCAGCCCAGCTCCACCACCAGCCATGGGGGGAGCCCCCCTCACCCCAGCTCTGCCACCAGCCCTAGACACTCGCCCCTCCATGGGGCTGCAGGTGCCAGGCAGACATCAGAGCAGGTGGTTGCCGGGAACAGGCAGGACCGTCCCATCACAGCCTATGGGACACCAAGGGGGCTGCTGGGGCCCCGGGTTAGCGACAGGGGGCCCCCTACAGCCTGCAGGCTGGGGGCAGGGTGTCTGACAGCGATGCAGACTGCTGCCCACGGCACGGTGGCCTGGGACGGAGGGGGTGAGGTAGGGTGACTTCCCCCACGCAGTTTAACATCTAGTCCACGTCAAGCCTGTGGAACTAACTGGGAACGAGACAGGGGCAGGAAGGAGCCGGCGGTAATGGCACTGGTGGCAGGAAGGGTGGCCAGCTAGGGAAAGAGCCTGCCTTGACCACGATCCCTCACAGGTCTGTCCCCCCATCTGTGGAAGGAAAGGACGGGGCAGCTTGGGGGTGTGACATGGTCAGCATGTGCCACTGACATGCCGGCAACAGGTCAGGTGTCTCCAGGGGCTTCCCTGGGAGGAAAGCCCTTATTTCTCTAGGCAGAGAGAAGTGCAGCTTCGGTCATCATGTGCCGTGTCCCCACCTCTGCTGGTCAGCAGGGCAAGGCAAGAGAGAGCCAGGGCAACAGGCTGACCATTATCATGGCAAGGAGAAATACAGGCCCCCGACCTCTGAAGGAGAGGAGAGGAGAGGGGGAGTGGACCCGGCATGGGGCTGGGACAGGCCTCTCCCCCTAACTGGGCTGGCTGTCCCCTCCCACACCCTGGAGTCAGCACAGACAGTGGGCCAACAGGGAGGAGGCCAGCCCACACATCCTGAGACAACGCTGCCCTCTTCTGGCCAGTGCTGGGACGTCCGGCGCGCCACCCACTGGCTGCATCCTGTCTGCAGCTGGACAACCCCAGGCCTGGGCATCCTTAGACAGGTGCTCTAGAAGGTTCTAGAAGGATACACAGGGTATCCTACCTCAGGAACCACTCCCCTGCTCCCTGATCGGATGGTAGGGCAGGAGGCAGCAGTGGTTGAGGAGGGGTGTCCCAGCTGTTTTCCAAATCAGGACCCACTGGAGGCACAGCCTGGGCCCCTCCTGCCTCTGCCCCTGGGGTGATCCTGCCGAGGGGCCCCGGGGAGGCAGGAGGGCTGCAAAGGCCAGCCTCAGACCCAGGAGCCCAGCACAAGGGAGGATCTGACTCTGGGTGCACTGCTTCCCAGGGGATTTGAACACAGTGGCGTTTCCTGGTAGCCCATGGGTGGCACACCAGCCCCATGGCTCCTCCACCTGCCTTGGGGACTCTGGTTTCCAAAGCCCAGGCTGGTTCTGGGAAGCCAGGGCAGCCCATGGGGGGCCACATCTGTCTTCACAACATCTGTGCTCACACCCACCTGGCTGGGGCTGATTTGGTGGGGAGGGGTCTTCTGGGGCTCCTACCCAGAAAGAGTGTCCAATGACAGTAGCCACCATCCTATGTGTGAGCACGTGAAGAGCATATGCATTAGCAAGTGTACCACACTCCTACCACCCTGTCTGACAAGGTCTGCCACTTGCCTTAAACGCCTGAACAAAAAGCAACTGATGGTTTCTCTAGAACCAGGGCTAGGAGACAGGTTCCTGGAGAACCCATGAAAGGGCTCTGAGAACCAAGGGCAAAGGCCCAAGAGGCGCCGCCCCCCCGCCCCAAGAGGCCTCATGGCTCTGAGGGAGCTGAGTGCGAGGCCCCCAGGGATCTGAAGCCACATCAAAGTCTGGTTCCCCACCTGTGGCTCATGATGAGCAAGTGGGGCTGCATCCAGCAGGAAGACATGGGAAGGGGCCCACGGAGCAGGCGTGGTGGGTGAAGCAGCCCTTGCTGTTCAGTCCTGGGAAGACAAGGCGGACAGGGAAGACGAACCAGTGTGCCTAACTCACAAGCCCTGTTCCCAGGGCAATGACTGAGGCCTACAGCAGCTTCGACCGGGCTCCCAGGAAGGGGCTGGTCCCGGAGGGACAGAGGCATTGGGGGGGGGGGGCGTGGATCCGGCCAGCCTCACGCCCCACACCTGGCACTCACCTCGAGGACAGTGCAGGGCTGAAAACACAGAACAGGCCTCGGGGTTCAACAGCTATCTGCCTCAGGCTCTGTGGTGCCTCTCACCGCCCGTCTGTCATGGAACCCGCTGCTGGAAGGTGGGCCTCAGGGCCCCAGAGCACAGGCAGAAGCCCAGCCTGCTGGCTCTGAGGACGGGCACCACTGCCCCTCTCACCCGCCAAGGCCATGCTGTGCCAGGCTCCCCACTCAACACTGCTTATTCTCGCTGAATCCTCCCAGAGCTGAGTGTGGATGGAGAAGCTGAGGCTCAGGGTACTGGCCACTCAGGTAGGGAGGGGGAGGGCAGGGGCAGGAACTAGGGACCCTCCACGCTCATCGTCACACACCCCAGGCTCTCTGAGGCTCCCTGTCGGGGGCACGTCTGGGACCGGAGGCAGAGGGATGGAAAGCTGGGCCGCCCCTCAGCCCCCACTCCCACCTTCTCCAGTAGAGCCTGACTGCCCTGGACCAGCTCTGGCCCCAAGCAGCCCCTTCCTCAATGTTCAAATATCTCTGGGGCATTTTCATCTGACTTCAAGGGACTGAGCCCCAGGACCTACCACCAGGCCGACACCTGGAATAGTTGTGCTCTGGGAGACACTCAGCTTCAGGAAAAACTGCACCGTGCTCATCTTTTGGTTTCATACCTTATGATGAAGTATCGTGGCTTTTACGTTGGGATAACAGAGTGATTTATTATTTACTGAACTCAGTAGGCGCGGCAGATCAATTTCAATAAAACAGTGGATTGTAAGTGCCACCAGCAATCTGGCAGTAGCAGTAATCAACAAAACATGTTGTTCTAAATGCTGCATAATAAATTGACTATAATAAACTCATAATTATTCTACTGGCTACATTTCAAAGTTAGTACTAGAAAAATCAAATCACCAATTTGAACTTGGCATTAACATCCATGGGATTCCTGGATCAGCCCTCAGTCGTCCTGCCCTAGCTGCAGGCAGGAGCTGCAGGTGCCACGTGCTGCCAGGAGGGCCGGGGCCACATCTGGGCCACGTGGGAAGCTGATATATGCTGCGCCCTGGTCAGCCCAGCCCCACCCGAGCAGCGGCCAGTCCAGGAACGCAGCTGCGACCAGCCTCTCATGGGGTGAGGACCGTAGTGGGGGCAGATAGAGAGTGGTGAAGTAGCCACTCCCTCTGGGGTGTGCCAAGTTCACAGAGGAGAAAAATCATGGCCACATGGCAATGCCACAGGGCCTTCCAGGAGGCCAGAGCTGGCCCCAGGACAGCCAAAACCCACTGGTATGGCGAGGTCTCTGCCTCTGCCCGGGGACTGGATTCCCACACCCTGGCCTCGTGGCCCAGCCAGAATGGGCAGCACGAAGAGCACCAGGACACAAAAGTCCCTGGAGACACCAGGTGGTCTCTCTTTGGGGCCACCAGGTGGTCTCTCTTTGGTCCAGAGGGCACGGCGCTCCCCTGTCTGCCCTTAGTCTCCAGCTGAGGCACATCTCAGGCAGCCACCCCCCTCCCTAAATCCCTCTGGCTCTGCACCTGGACCTTCCTTGTGTCTCAGTGACCTCGCCTACAGGTTGGGGCGTGGGGCACGGGGCGGGGGCAGGGTGAGAAAATCTACCTGAAGAGACGTCCCTGGGGCCAGGTACAGGGACAGGTCCTGTCAGGGTTTCTGCACACCCTTAGCCCCTATGCCAAGAAGGACACGAGCCACTCTGGGAGGGGTGCAGACACTTTGGGTGTCCCCCTCTGTATGCTCCCATCCCCACTCTACTGGCCCAGACCCCCCAGGAAAGGGCACATGAGCTCAGCCCTTGCCTTTCTGACACATTTCTTCTGCCCCTTCATGCCATTCTGAGAACTGTGTGCTAACTCCACTGACAGAAAAGTAAACTGAGGCTCCAAGAGGGAACTCAGGGGCTTTGTTTCCTCCCAGAAGGTAGAACTGGGCTCTGGGCAACAGCAGCCCTAGCCAGAACAGCCCGTCCCGCTACTGCCCCCGGGGGAGTGCAGAGCCCTCAGCCAGTCACCGAGCCCAGTGTGCCCTGCAGCAGGGACGGACCCCCCCCCCCCCGCCGCCGTGGGGTTGGGTGGCTGTCTGAAAACACTTAGCAGGGACAGCTCAGAACATGGCTCGGGCCCCCCAGTGGATGCAGGCCAGGGCCTCCTGTGTGCAGGTTGCCCTCTTCCCTGCCTCAGGGCTGGGCTACACATGCGGGAGGCCCAGTTCTGGCCGCCGGGCTGCATGGCCGGAACTCCAGCTGGGGAACGGAACCTGGCAGGGCGACACCCACAACCCCACACGAGGCACGATGCTGCCAGGAAGCAGGCTGGCAGGATTCTTGCTCAGGTGCCCCAGCAACTAGGAGCTGCAGGCCCCAAAGATCTGGATGCGACAGTGCGTGCCCCCCACCGCAGCCGTGTGTTGATGACTGTGGCAAGATGTCTGAAGGCCAAGACAGGGTGGCCTCTGGGTGGCTCTCAGTGGCTCTCAGCCCAGGCTTTCCTGAGCACAGGAGACATGTGGTGAGTGAGACCAACCCCTCACCACATGTCTCCTGTGGGCTGGGCTGGCCCTGCCTGATGTCTGGGCGATGAGAGGAGAAGTGGGCAGTGCCCAGTGTCCCTGAGTCAAAGAGAGAGCTGGTCCAGGTCAGCAAGGCACACACAGACCCCTGCCAAGACCCGGCGCAACTGCCCAGAGAGGTGCGGCCTGTGCTCAGTATGAGCCCTCCACCCCCGGGGAGGGGGGGCGTGAGCGGGAGTGCAATCCTGCCAACAGGGGAGAGTCCATCGGGGGGCTGAGGGCTGCAGATCCTGCCCACATCTGCTTGGTCGGGGCTCTAGGAGGTGCCCTGAGCACCTTAAGGTGTGCTCAGGAAAGCCCCGCAAACAGTCTTGAAGGTCAAGAGCCACCTCTGACCTCCTGAACTCATGGCCATTTATGGATGGCTAAGGCTGGCAGGATTCAGAGGGCGGGAGGCTCCCCAGGGGTCTTCCCTGCGCCAGACTAGGTGCCCGCCCTCCTGGTACCGAGACAGGTGTGAGTGTGGCGAGTGCGGGGCAGGAGCTGGGGGCCAGCTCAGGCCCCCTCTGAGGCTGTGCCTCAGCAACCCCCCACCACCTGGCACAGGGTCCCCCGCACCGTCTCTTGGTGCTTCCCTGGCCTTGCAGAGAAGGAGCCATGCAGGTGGGCAGCCCTGGTAAAGAAGTCTGGGCCCAGAGCAGACCTGGGGGCCTCACTGTGCTCAGCCCTCTCAGGGTGGGACCAAGAGGCCCTCCAGTCAGTCCCCCTGGAGGTGGAGACCCCCCCGCAACCCCGTGGGTCACATGCAGAGCCAGGGCAGGGCCGGCTCGGGGCTGGCCTCACTCACCACATGTCTCCATCCTGGATGGTCCGGTCATTGGGGGCCCCGGCATGTCCATAGTGCAGCACCGCCGAATTCTCGCCACTGCGGAGCACCGGGGGAGGTCAACAGCCCATCCTCACCAGGATGTGCCCCTCAGAGACACACCCACGGGGATACATGCAGACACGCAGACACGCACACAGCCGTGCACACCCACAGCCACAGGCTGCCCCATTCTCAGGGGCAGGCCCCGGCCCACGAGCAGTACCATCCCCCGCTCCAGCAGAGGCCCGGCTGGGTCAGACCGTACAGCTGGTGGCCAGCCTTGTGGCTCACAGCTCCCATGCTGACACGGCAGGGCTCCCCCAGATGAGCGCTGTGTGGGCAGATGCCCTTGGGGCGGGGCATGTGGGACTGGTGGGGGGACAAGGGTCTGAGGCCCGGGGAAGGGACCCCGAGGAAGCTGTCTTCTCCTGGTTTTGTGGGGGGGGAGGCCCAGGGGGAAGGGCCCGGACATGGCCTCGCTCCTCTACTCAAGCTTGCTTCCCTGATGAGCGATGCCTTTAAGAAAAAAAGGACTTTTAAGTCTGTCCAAAGGAAAAAAAAAATCCCACCTGGGTGTAATATTTATGGCCCTGTTCGGGAGTCTCAGGAATCATAAAAGTAGAAATAATGATTTTTCTCTCTATCCACCAGAGAAGAACATTTCCAAAGACTGAGACGTTCACATGTATTATTCATGTGCCGAGGACGTGCGCATCAGCAGAGCTGCTGGTTCTGTCCTGGCTGGGCAGAGGCCAGACCCTCTGACCCAGGGTGCAGAGCTGGACGAGGCAAGCTAGGGTGCACCCGGGAGCCGAGGGGGCCACCCCCAGCCAGGGTGTGCCCCTCAGAGACACACAGACAAGCACACAGCCGTGCACACCCACAGCCATGGGCTGCCCCGTTCTCAGGGGCATTTGAACCCCGTGGCCTCTAAGCACACTCAGCTATGTGCAGCTGACACACACAAAGCCCCCCCTCCCAGCCACAATGTGCCGCATGTGGGGGGACACCCCGCACCACAGAGACCCGGACCCACCCACCGTCGGGATGTTCCCTACACAGCCACACTGACGGCCACACACACACAGACACGGAACCACGGCCTCCTGCACCGACATGGCTCCTTCTGCCTCTGCTGCAAGCAGAAGCCGTCACAGTCCTAAGTCACACCCTGGTCCCCACATGCTGCCTGTGTGCCTGTGTGGAGGGGGAAGGAAGGCTAGCCAGCAGCCCCAGGGGGGCAGCCACCCTAGAGAGGGTGAGGGAGGGCACGGCAGCGAGTGGGCTGGCTCCCTCCTGCGCCCCGCATGGGCCAGAAGCCTTAGGAGGGGAGAATGGCTTAGCTTCAGTGGGCATTGCTGTGGGCATGGTAGCAAGCAGGTGTGTCCAAGTTCAGGGGATGGGGAGGGGGCCCCCACCTTCCCACAACCTCCCCTCTCTGTCATTCCCACTTACCTGCCACAGATGCAGGTGTAGGAGCTGTGGCGCATGCCCCCCCGGGAGTAGCAGTAGTGCTCAAAGAGGCTGCAGGGGAAGAAAGGACGTCAAGACGGAGTTGCCAGAGGATGCATGCCCCCCGCCCCACGCAAATCCTGGGCCCAGCTTGGCTTGCTTGGCTGTACCCGCAGCAAGACCTGAGCTTCCCTGCGTGGCTCTGCGAGGCTTGTAGCCCGGAGCCCAGGGTCGGCGCAGGCCACAGAAGCAGAGGCCAGTGAGGAGAGGGAAAACAAACAAGAGGTGCACCACCTCCCATGCTGGGGGGCCGCCCAGTGCCCCGGGCCCATCGGGAAGTCAGCCCTGGTCTTGCGGGAGGATGGGCTGGGGCAGGGGCCACCGCTGTCTCCCTGGGACTCCCGTGTCCACTGGCCACAGCCCACCCCACCACGAGGGGCTGGACATGAGCTCTCCCAGCCCCGAGCTAGCCTCAGATGGCCCTGGGCCTGACCCTGGGGAGGGGCACAGGGAAAGGAGAGCAGAACCGCTGGGCACTGGCCTGTAGGACAGGGTCGAGGGGCAGGCCCTCACAGAGACAAAGCAGGGCAGAGTGGTCTCTGGTTGGGGGCAGAGGGGGTGGAGAGAGGCAGGGTCTGAGGACAGGTCCTCCTTCTCCTTCCTCAGGCCAAGCAGCAAATGGCCCCCTGGACAAGCTCCCACTCTGGGCAGGGGAGGCAAAGATGAGATCCTAGAGGGAGTCGCTAGCCCCCAGGGTGAGCCCAGAGCCAGAGCCTGGGGAGGCCTCCTCCAGGAGCACAGGATGTCAAGGTCAGAGGGTAAGGCACCCCTGGCAAAGGCCTGAGCCCTGCCCCCTGCCCTCCTGGGGCAGATCCTGCAGATGACTACAGAGGCTGATGGACCAGATCAGCCACATGAACACCACCTCAGGAGTGCTGAACCCTCGGGGGGTGTGGGCAATAGCTGAGAAGCAGGTCCAGGGGGCCCCACCCCACCCACCGACCCCCAGGGCAGGGGCCCAAGCACAGGGCTATGCCACTGCCCCCGTCCTCGGAACACCAAGGCCGCCCACGGGCATGCTGAGTGGCAATCCTGCCCTGCTCACTTGAGGCCTGTTTCGGGGAACGTCTGTATGGAGGAGCCTAATCTTCCAGGCGCTGTAAACACCAATTACGTATAATTGTTATGATTGGGTATTAAGTAGTTGTCACGCAGGAACGGTTCTGCTCCGTTCAATCGGCTTCCAGACTTGCTTCACAAACCTCCCAGGATAATTGGGTATCTGTGAGTGAACGATTTCCTCAACAGAAAGGATTTCAGGAACTGCCAGGGAGGCAAGGAAGGGCACACACTCCCCCCCCTATCAGTGCCCTGTATTCACAGCAGGGGCACTCTGGGGCTGCCACCAACTTCCACCTCTGTCCCGGAGACCACGGGGGTGGCGAGACCAAGTCACAGCCCCGTGTGCGGCTACAGCCCAGCCGGTTCCTTCCTGGGGCCAGCTTTCCAGCGCCAAGCCCCGGCAGGCAGCCTCTGATACCAGGGCCTCGGACACGGGGCCCCCCGCACAGCAAGCCCACATGAGGGGAGGACGCCCGATGCACCATGGAGCTGCTCGGAAGACCCAAGCCTGTCTGGACAGAAGCAGATCTCGGGGCCGCATGGCCATTCTCCAGGGGCTAGGGACAGAGGGCCTCTCCTGGGGCGGGGACAGGCAGACAACTGTGGGAACAGCCAGGAAGGCCAGGCCGAGGGACAGCCGTACCGTGTGCGCATGCGCACATGAATAACCAGGAACATTCTGCAGAGGCCTGAGGACACGGGGTGGGAGGGCGGCTTCCCTCCCCTACAGCCTCAGCGGCCTGCATTTCCTGGCCGTGTCCTCTGCTCAAAAGAAACAGCCTTCATGGCACGCTCCGGCTTCCATTTAAGAAAAAAGCACTTTAGGGTAAAAGGCACAGCTTACAGAAGCACTAGACTGAGTGAAGGCTGACCCAGTTTTCACCTGCGGATTGCAGCCCGGCCCTGGGGCAGTTTCTAGCCACAGGAAGAGGAGAAACGCCAGAAGCCGAAAAGTCACTCGAGCTGCAAATGACTTGAAGTTCTTCAAATTGGACTTCAGCATCTAATTTTGTTTGAATTAACTTTTTTGACACGATGTGAGGACCAACTGGGGCTTTGGTGGCAATAACAGGCAAACACAACAGGCCCACGTTTTCTGCTCACGCGCCTCGGAGGTCCCTCTCTCTGGGCCCTCAGGCCTGGGCTGTGGACACATGCAATGGTCATGTGTCCACATTGAAAGATGTGTCCCGCGCATTTCTGGTTCTCAAGGGACAGGGGTGCTGAGCAGTGCATGCTGCAAACTGGGGCCACATGGGTGACATGGAGCTCCTGTGGAGCCTGGTAGGAGCTCGGTCAGAGCTGCACCCATCCCACTACACAGCTCACAGACCAAGGCGGTGATAGAAGGGCAGTTGATAAAGACCCCTCTGGAACTTTATGGAAAATATGGCCAACTGTGAACCAGATGAGGATCAGGTGACCCATAGCCAGAGGGGCCTAACTCCTGAAGGACATAAGTCTACAGCCAAATTCAGCTGGAAGCTACCCATTGGTCCCTCTGGAGCCAGAAGGAGACAATGGCAGAGTAACTGAAAACCGGAACCAGAAACCGTCCCACCTCCCCCACTCAAGAGGTGCTACATGAAAGACAGTACGTAGAACCACGTTCATGGGACAGGAAGGAAGAGGGAGCTGCCAGGCTTGGGAAGCTGGAGGCCTTGGCTTTCACTGCCATGTGGGGACAGGGACAAGGCCTCAGGGACATAAGTAGCAGAAGAGAACGAGACCCTACCCACACATACAGCTGCGGCCTGGGCCGGGATGCAACCTCAGCAGAAGGGCAGACATGGAGAAAATTCGCCAGCATCAAAGCAGGCCATCAGGGAGCCTGCCTGGGCTCTGGGGAAAAATAAAATACCAGCCTTCCGTCAGAGTTCATAGTGTGGGTCTCTCCTCCGTGGGGTTCAGGGTCCAGCGTGAACTACCTGCATGGTTTGGAGTGACACAAAGCCAACTGGGCGGCCACAGCCTCAGGCCAGCCAGGGTCTGTGTGCACGCTATGTACACACACACACACACACACACACACAGAAGATGAACTCACAATCTACACTTCATCCACAAGAGTTGTCAGACCCCCAAGGATTTCTGATAACAGAATTTCAGGGACTATATGCACCTATGAACTGACACCTAACCACAGAGCATGAAAACACAACAGGTAGTTCCTATGAAGAACCATAACAAAACTTCTGGAAGTGACCAGTCTACCCATCAGCAGATGGGGGCAGGAAGCCAGGCAGCAGGGCCAGGAGCCCAGAGATCACCTCCGCCCACTCTTTCATCTGTGACTCTCGCCTGTGTGTCGGTGTCCTGCGGGGCCTACCCACCCCGCTTCCTCCTGCTCACCTGCGTGGGGCATGGGGTGGGGAGCACCCGACCAGGCACCAGGCACGTGGCCCGGCAGCAGGGGGTGCTTCCCGATGCACAGAGGCAAGCCGGGGTCTCATACACACCTGCCACAACGTGGTCCCTGAAGCTCCCCCCGGCATGGCCGTGCCTCTATCAATTTACACTCCTTGCCTATAAATTTCTCCCAAGCAAGACACGAGTGGAAAATGCTTTGTCTCCAGGCATCAGAGAGAACCTTTCAGTCACCTGGGAGAGTCTGTGCTGTGAATAACGAGGTGGATGGAGCTACTGCGGCGACAGAGGGGCAGGCCCATTTGTCAGTGCCTAGAGATGACGAATGGGGCAGGGAGAGCAGATGCCGAGGCCCAGATCTGCAGGAACGGTGTCTCTGGGGACAGCACTGGGGCCTCCCCCGGGGCCTGCACGTCCAGCCCATGGAGCCTTCCTGGGCTCACGGCCCAGCTCCTGCCCTCTGAGGTTTATCACCTGATGAGGAGATAGCCATGGCCCTATAAAAATGCATCAGCTGCCCAAGATAATGGCAGAAGGGCTGCCTGGGGCAGAGAGTGTCAGCGAGCTATGAGCACAAGCGTGAGCGCCGGCAGATGGCCCAGCTGGGGAGGCGAGCAGGGGCAGCATCAGCCCCCTCCTGATGCATGGCGGTTCCGGGGGATGCTGCGCCAGGAACAGGAGCGTGGAAAGGAAGATGGGCAGGCCACTCAGCTGAGCTGCGGATCTAGGAGAGTGAGTGGTTAGGACACGGGGTTTTCGTGTGCAGCCGAGGCACTCCAAGCTACACGCAGGGTCCTCCTGGGCCAGGTGCAGTCCACACCCACTGTTACTGCGGTCCCCAGCGGGTGCCCCACATTCTCTCCTGGCAGAGGCAGGCTCCTTGTGGCTGCCCCCCACGCCCTCAGGCCTGTGGGTTCTCCACCCTGTGCCGTGTCCCGTTGTCCTTGCTCTGGGCCACGTGCCCAGCCTCCCGGGGGCACCGCTCAGTACTGACACTGAAGCCAAACCCCAGCTCTGCCACGTACCAGCTGTACGGCCCGTCCGTGTCTCAGTTTCCTTGTCTGTAAGATGGGATAACAGTACCTCCCACAGAGCTGCTGTATCACTTCTGTGATATGACACACAGAAAGCGCATGTAACAGTGTCTGCCACATCCTGAGCCCTACAGGCAGGACACATCAGCTGTTACCACTGTGGTCGTTCAGGGGCCTCAAAGGGCGTGCACACAGCAAGGACCCCTTGAGGGAGGCCGGGCTTAGTCAAAGAGTCTCTTGTCCTTTAAAGCCAAACAGAATCCCTCTGTGGCCCGGACCCCGGCGCCCACACGGTGCAGTGCAGCCCCCCGCGCAGGTGGACATGCACCGCCTCCCCAGGACAGACGCGCACACGGGCGTCCCCTGACACCGGGCGTCTAGCTGCCTCTGTCCCCCTCACGCGTCCAGAAGTCTCCCCTCCTTAGGGAAGTGCCCTGGCCTCGAGGAGTGAGAAAGGAGGGAGTGGGGGGGTCTTGTGATGTTTTGGGGCTAATGACTATGTTCTGTGCAGTTATCACAGCACTGAGTTACTTCGGATTCACATTTATTCTGATTAATTAACTACCCTTGTTTTTTGGATATAAACGACAACCAGGTAATGAATGGGACAGGCCTTTTGGAGACCTGAGTACTTACTAAAAGAAAATTCTCGATAGTAAGAAAACCACAGTCCCACAGAGAGGAGCCCCGAGACTCACCTGGAGGCGAGTGGAGTGTTTTCTTGTTTTCCTGCTTCCCCCAAGTGGAGGCAGCAGCTAGAGACGACTCGGATCCAGACCCCGAGGAGGGGTCTCTGCTAAGAGTCAGCAGCAGGAGAACAGCTTGCCCACGGAACCAGAAGCACACACCACATTACTGTTGCATTTCCAGGGAAGGGTGGATGCTATTCCACTCGCTTCTTCTGGGGGTGATCAGATGTCGTCAGAAAGCACCCAGCAGAAGAGCCCCTATCCCGCCCTGGTAATCACTGCCACCCATCCCGGGCTCTGCCCAAATTCCCGGGAGAGCCCCAGCTCCTGTAACCGAGTTCTCTGTGGGCCTTCTGAACGGCGGGTTCCGGCCTGGGTGGTGGTGAACCGACAGGCAGCCTGTCCCTCTCCTTCCCAGGCCCCCCAGGGAGGAAAGACAGAGAGCAAGTGAGGGAGCCACCACTGAGGCCTGAGAGGGTTTTAAATGAGCAAGTAGCACTCACACAGTTTGTCACCAAGAAGGGACTGACCTGGACTAAACCTAGACATGCATTATTAACAAAACTGGAGCTCACGGCACAGCCTGCAAGACTCGGCACCACCTGGGACACGGGCCATATGCAGTGGCTGCAGCGGCCGTCTCCACCATCAGCAGCTCCTTCTGCCAGAGGCTCGCCAAGTCCCCTGCCGCTGCCCCACCTGAGTCCCCGCCGGGGGACAACGACACCTTCCCACCCAGGGCCTCCCATAAGGCCCTGCCAATAAGAGAAACCGATCAGCCCCCGGCAGCCTCCAGCGTTGTCAAAATCCTTCGGGGGTCGGGGGGAAGGAGTGGTTTTCCTACTTTGTGGGAAAAAGGCCCTGCAAGGGAAGACTCCACCCAACCGGAGGCAAGGGTGGCAGCAAAGACAGGGTCACGGCAGGAAGACGAGGAGCACCAGAGAGAAGCCACTCACTCTCTCCCCAGGAGCGGCGTTATCAAGGTACGAGATAATTAGCATTTTAATTGGATAATTGGGAATTCTAAATTGCCTATCTTGTATTAGGCATAACTGAGGACATAACATGACATTCAATTAACAAATATTCCTCTTTATCCTTGACATGCTTGATTAGGTTGAATTTCCGAGTTCTTTGGTATCAGCGACGGGATAAAGCCCCGGCCACGTCAGACGGCTAATAAATGCAAATCATATATATATGGAAAAGATTTTAGAAATTCTCTACACAAAGGGAAAAAAAAAACCTCACCCAGAATCTTATCCCCCAGAGATAACCTCTGTCAAATATGCTGTTGAACATCCTTCTAGGCATTTTTTTAATGCATAAACACGGATTTTTAAAAATAATAATGAGCTGTATGTTAAAATAATAAAACCTTTTTCAGAGCCATTTTTTGACCGAAGTCTGACGTGCATACAGAAGAGGACTACGACCATAGGGACCCAGCACGGTGACCTGCCAGAGTGAGCACGCCCGTGCACTCGGCACGTGGGGCCCCTCCCAGCCTGTCCTCCCTCCCGCGGGCGCCTGACTTCCATCACTGCACGGGACTTCTGCCTCCTTGTGACCTTTGCGTAAAGGGAATCAAACAACAGGCCCTCTTTGTGGGGCTTCTTCTGCCGCTCCCATTGATGCCCGCAAGACCCGCCCAGGTGGTGAGTAGCTGGCGCTGCTCCTTCTGTTGGTAGCGTTCCACTGGCTCCGTTCTCCTACTGCCGAACATTCTGGCGGTTTCCAGACTGTGGCTATCACGAACAGGGCAGCTGTGGACACGCTCGTCCGGTCTTCTGCGGCAGTGTGCACGCACCTCCACTGAGCATACTCTGGGCCTGGAAATGCTGTATCACTGGATTTTGTATCCGTTCGGCTTTAGCAGGTAACTAACGCCAGGCTTTGTAGGCGGCTGTATCAATTTATTCATTGGCTCATAACTCCTACTTCACGCCTGTGCATGGGGCCCCACTGAGCTCAAAAGGCCCCCCCACCTCCAGTCCTGAGACATTTCTCTTGCTAAAGCAACATCATGTTCCCTTGTCCATAAATACATGTCTATATTTTTGGGGGGCACTCTGTCCAGAATCTGACTACTTCTCCCCCCTAACGCTGGTGCAGGCCACCTTCTTCTCTTGCAGGTCGATGGACACAGTGGAGTAGCTGGTCTCCCTGCTTCAGCCCTTGTCCCCTACAGAGGGCTCCTTTGATGATCTAAGTAGGAGCACACAGCATCCTGGCTTCATTTCCCTGTCCCCTCTAATCTTCTCCATCTGCCTCCCTGCTGCTCCTGGGGCTGCCGGGCAAGCTCCCACCGCACAGCCACCAGAGGAGCCCCATTCTCTCCTCCTGGAATGTCCGTCCCAGACATCCATAGCTTGCTTTCTCCTTCAGGACTCTCCTCCAATGTCCCCTTCTCAGGGACACCTGTCCCCAGCTCCTTGGATAAAGTACTCCCTCCCCTCTAGTCCTCACCATGACTTTCATCCATCCATCCATCCATCCATCCATCCACTTGTCCTTTCTCACCTCCATTAGGTGGGGTTTTGTCTATTTTGCTCGCTCAAGTGTCCCCAGAGCCCAGAATAGTGCCTGGCCCACCAACACCTCTCCGCACATGTCTGTTGAGTGGTTGCGTGGGCAGTACCACAGCCTATAATTTACTCCCCCAACTTCACGCTGTTGGATAGCTAGGCTGCCTCCACCTCCATCTCACGATGGACACCCGTGGCCATATGCCTAAATTCCTAGAAGGAGAATTACATGGGCACATTTTCAGTCTCCGGGCCCGTTCTGCCCAACAGACCCCAAAAACGTTCATAAGGATTTTCAGGGTTTTGAGCGGCGTACCATGGGGCCTGCCTGCCCACTCAACTGCGAATCTGGCAGGCAAAACCAAAAAGTACTTCGTTTCATCGATTAACTGGCAAGTTTACATGTTTACGTCCTCACAGTTCTTCCTTTCTGAGTGGCCTGTTTCTTTTTTTAGAAAAATGAATGTTCATCTTTCTCCTATTGATCCTTAAGGGATTTATATATGAAGGACACTAACTAGTGGTTTCGACTATCATCTAGGTAGCAAGCAGCTGGCCCATTCTGACCCTCTGCAGGACCTTCTTTGCTGATTTCCTAAAAGAATGGCAGGGCAGTGGGGGAGGTGCTGCCGACGACAAGGGGAGGACTGACCCGTGCCCTTCCGGAATGGTGATGATATACAGGAAGACAAAACCTGGAGCCTGCAGCATGCAGCTTAAGTGGAAAATTCTAGGTGTGTGAATCCAGACCCCTTTGGGGCTGATGCTCTTGAACAAGTGAGAGGGCCCCAGCTTTGGGAGGCCCAGGGAGAGCTGTGTAAACACAGCCACTGCCAACAATGTGCCTTCATCTGGGATCAACATCTGCTCACATCTGACCCAATCTCACCAGCCCTGGCTGACGTCGGCAATAATAGCCTTTTTGGCCCCAAACCAAAACCATCCCCCCGCCTTTAAAAAACGCACCAGGCCATCCTAGGAATCATCCATGGAGGATCAATGTATGACCAGGAAGGGATGGAGGGAGATAATTCTCATTTGACACAATCCAGAGGCTACTTTCCCTCTCAAGGATGCCTGCACCCCTTCCTCCCCTCCCCAGGAAGGTGCAGGGGAAGGACGCCGGTATGCGGGGAGCCTTCTGGAAGAGCAATAGCTAGCATTTCCCAAAGCATGACAGAAGTCCATGAGATGACATTAAGGGACACACTGATACACGTGTTCTAGGCACTACCTATTTCTTTTTAAGTGTTCCATTCCACTTATGGTAAATTATACTGAGTTTCACTCATGACAGGGATATAAAGCTTTCTTTTAAAGGACACTTAAAGGAAAAAAAAGTAAAGAAACTAATAAGCAAATAATACTACAAGTGGGATAAGAATTTGGCAGACAGTGTGAGGGTGTTACCTGACTGATGCTAGATGATCCTGATGTAAGGCTTCTCTGAAGAAAAACCTGATTTTAGTTGTGGGAGTACCTTGGTCCGGAAGCTCCCTGAGCACTTGACTGTCTTCGGAAAACAGCTGGTGGGAGGGACTCAAAAGAACCCAGATTCTTTCCTATACTCCCCCTTGCTCCTGTCCCTGGCTCAGCGGCCTCAGACACCCAGCCAGTGTGGACCCTCAGGGCAAATGCCAAACGGGGCCCTCTGTCCTTAGCACCCGGAATGCTGAGGGGGTCTCAGGGGACGATGCCACCGCCAGCAAATCTGGCTAAGGGTCTGGGACAAGCAGATGCCAAGTTCTTACCACGCTGCTCGGCTCTGCCACCGAGTGAAGTCAGGGAAGCGCTTCCCTTTGGCCTGAATCCTGGCTGGAGCCTGACTTGGCAACGTTTCTGTCTTCCTTTATTTAATAGCTCATCATAAAGCCAGGTCATTAGACGGAGCCTGTTCAGGGCAAGGACTCTCCCAAATGCCCACGTGGGTCCACGGGTGCCCAAGTACCTCGGGTGCCCAGTGGCCACCCCGCTCCGCCTGCGGTGTCCTTCGAGGTACCACCTGCCACGAGGCCCCACTCCACAAATTCCTCCCACCACCCGTGGAAGAAGCAAAACTTGGAATCCTTCACCACGAAGGTGCTTCCTAAACACCAATCCTGCAGAGCATGAGGGTCCTGGATCCCACTCGGCGTGGCCAGAACAGGACCCCCTCATCATCCCTTCTACAGGAAGAGAAGGCTATGCTTTTTAAATCCCTCCAGTGGGTCTGTCTTTGTTTCTACAGAGCCCAGTGCTACCTTATTTCCAAACATCAAATTTCTTTCTCAGCCTCATAATCTTAAAAGTACTTCACAAATTTGCCGTTTTGGATAGAATTTTCTCTGGAAAGCACCGTTTTATATCAATGCCTCTCTAAAGTGGCGATCCGAAGCATCAGCTGGCTCTCCGCAACCCAGCTCCAGCTCTGGCCAGCCGTCTGGGGCTCTCCTCTTCTGACTCAGTCACCTTCTGGGCCCCACGTCCACATTTTCTCTCCCAACGGCCCTCCGCTCAAGGCTCTGACACCAGCCAGGCCCAGACGCGCACAAACCATTCTAGGTATTCCAGGCACAGGGCACGAAATACAGGGAACCGGTCCCCTGGGGGGTCAGGGTGCCTGGGGCCACCTCTCGGCTGGAGGACCCAGGAGAGCTGTGTCGCTGTAGCCCGGGATCCCGGCCACCTACAAGAAGTGAGAACGATGGCCACCTCACCAGGTGAGCGCTACCCCAGGTACCTAAGACACAAGATGTCCTCTTTGAGAACATTCTCCCAAGCTCTGGGGAGCCACAAAGCCCAGGTCAAAGGCAGACTGTCAATGGAAAGAGGCCCAGACACCGTCCGGCAGGCCTGGGCGGGCCCTTGGTGGCAACAGCCCTCTCCGCCCTGCAAGTGCTTGCATTCCACGGCAGCACCCTGGCTACTTAGCGTGGGCTGCCAAAGACCCTCTCCTAACGAGCCTTCGCGTCCCCGCTCACAATTCCAAACGTTATTTTAGACACACCTGGCTGAAGGAGCAAAAGCAATGCTATTTATCACTCTGGAAGTCTTTATCCACTTAAGGTGATGAATGGGAGAGCACCCACACCTGCCCTATAGAAAGATCAGCCCTGAAAAGAGGAGACGCTGCCAGTGGGGGGCATTCTCCAAGCATGGAGCCAGGTGGGGTGACCACGGGGCAGCGGGCTCTACTCTCCAGGACCCCAGGGCCTCAGCACCAGCTCGCGCCACACGGGTATGAGGTGGCTGGGTGGTGGGGGGACAGTCATGGGTGCTCCCCACCTGTCCCCAACATGTTGCAGGATGTCCACTCTGGGTCCGCAGGAACAGGTGAGGCAATTTAAGAACTCACTCTCATACTCTGAGCCTTTCCCCTGCTGACTTCCCAAAGGTGCAGCGTGGGTTCCTAAAAGTACTCCTCCAACCTCCATGAATTAAAAATTTTGGTAACTTAAGCCTATTTATCAATAGCTAATTAAAAAGGTCTAAGTCCTATGATGACAGGGTGATTAAAAGGTTTTTGAAATAATCCATTTTTAATTAAAATGCTACCCTCTCTTGATTTCTGGATAGATTCAAAGGAAAGCTTTAACAGATGTCTTGTTCTCAAATACACATTATATAAAGCCAATAATTAAAAGTCATGCTTTTAATTACATTTTAATTATTCTTTGCCTATTGATGCAAAGTTAAATATTCTTTCTTCCTGGTACGAATACTGCTAACCAAAGCCAGCAGATGACCAGCAGGAACTGTTCCGTGTGCGAAGCCCCGTTTCAGAGGGTTGTATCATGAAGGTGCTCTGGAACTCCTTGCCCTCCTCCCGGCAGATGGCTATCCATTTCTGGTGAACTGCCTGGTCCAGAGGTGCTCTCCTGACTCCTGGCCTGGAAGAGTCATGCTCCGAGGCCGAAGCACCAGCGATGTGATGAGGGTCTGCATTTCCCCTCCTCCTGTCCAGCCACGAGGCCAGGAAAGTCTCGTGGCTTCTCCATCCCCTCCCTGCACACACTGGGAAGCGTCTTACCAGGGGGACGCACACAAGCAACCAAATCACCCACCCAACTTCAGCAAGCTTACGAGATGCCAGGAGAACCTGGAGGAGGGGGCAGAGGGAGTCAGGCTGTGAAGCGGCGCTGCTCCGTCTGCCCTGTTGGCCTCTCCAGGGAGCGCCCATACTGCCCGGCGTGCCCGGAGCACTCTGTTTCGGCCTCTGCCCCCAACCCCAGCCCCGTCCCTGCCGCCAGCACCCATGGGCTCCCTTAGCACCAGGACTGCTACAGCCCCTCCGCCCTGCTCCCTCGAGTCCACCTGGCTGCCCTGCTAGCCTTTAACCAGCCCCCTCCCCGGACCCACCTACCCGCCCCAGAGGTGGTGGCTGGAGGAGGCTGTCGGTGGCCTCTCCCCTCTCTCACTATCAAAAGCCCTCCTAAGGTGAGCCCTCTCCTCTCTCCTTTCCCCTTCCCCCTTACACACACACAGGCCCTTCATGGCTTTCACTCTTGCACATGGCTGTGCACCTTTTCCCTACCGGTCTCGAAGAGAAGTCGAAAGTCGTAGACAAAGGCCCGAGGCACCCTATACCCAAGGCTGGGTACAGGGATGAGCACGCAGTAGGTCCTCAGTAAACATCTGAGGAAAGGGTAACAGGTGGCAGGGACGGCTGGCTGGAACACGCCCAATGCGCCAAACAGAACACTCGCACATGCGCACGTGCACGCACACACGCGGCCTTAAACCCCAGCTGCTCCGGGGGCGCCTGGGCGGAGACCTGGCCGCGGGCTCACCTGTCCCCCTGTAGTCAATGGGACCGCGGGACTGGCTCTTGCCAAACGGGGCATGAGCGGAAGTGACGTGGCATGCCTTCAGGCAAGGCTTTTAAGAGTGGGCATAAGCTCGCCATGCTTTCTCTCTCCCGTCTCAACAGGAGCAACGGACTTGGGCGACAGAAGTAGCTCGGACACTGGTGGAGGACAGCCACAGGGCTCGCCTCACACTGCGATGTGAGCCAGAGATAAACCTTCCCTGTGCTCAGCCACTGAGACTTGCATTTTTGTTGTTAGTGCAGCAAAGGCTTTCCTATGCTAACACACGTAGGAATTTAGACTATGGTAAAGGAATTTTCGGTCAGGGAGGTAAAGACATTATTTCAAAGATGGTGGGCTGACGTGTCATTTCGTGAGGGGGCAAAAATGCCAGCATCCTTGTTAACCCATCACTCTTAAATGCATTTCAGGTAGACCAAACGGTTTGTAAAAAACAAAACCATGTGGATAACATGGATTTGTCACACCGTACATACCAGTGTGGAAATATTTCGTAACTGCACAGAAAAGTTTTTAAAGAAAATCGTAAAACCATAAAGATAGAAGACAGATGCAAGCAGCTGAATTGTATTGAGGTCTATGTGAAGATGCAAAAGGCATGAACTATACAGGAAAAGATCAATTTGACAATTTACATTTAAACAGTGCACCAAACTGGGAAAAAATATTTTGACAAATAGAACGGTAACATGAAGAGTCCTAGAATGAAGTGCTCTTAGATATCACTAAGTTGACCACAAATGTCCCAACAGTAACTTGTGCCAAGGACACACAAGCCACAAAGACAGAGAAAGCACTTGCAAGAGAAGATGAACCTTGCCAGTAATCAAAGAAGCGCAAATAAAGGTGACTATTACTTTTCCCTTATCAGCTGGTAGAGATGAAAAATAATAAGAGCAACACAGTTAACTCTGGGGCCCGAGGGGACAGGCAATCACAGGTGTGTGTGTGTGTGTGTGTGTGTGTGTGTACGTGTGTATGTGTGTACGTGTGTGCACACCCAGCTCAGTGGCAGAGAGCACGGGTTCTGGAGGCTGCCTGGCTCCTCCAAGACCCATCTGTCTGCTGTGGGATCGTGGGCCAGTTTCTTAAAGCCCTTGTGTGTCCTATAAAGTGCAGAGGATGCCACTCCTCACACCCCATGGTATTAAGTGGGAAAATTTCTAGGAAGCACATGGTATGTGCTCACCGGACAATAATGCCACGGGCAGCTATGAGGGAGAATAAGTTCTAGAGGACAGAGTGGCTTTGTGCATCAAAATTCCCCCCAGCAGTTCCATTTGCAGGAATTTACCCCAAAGAGATGACCAGTTAAACACTCGAGAGAGAGATGGATAGATAAGGTTAATCACTGCATTGTTGTTCACACCGGGAAGTCCAAAGCCACCGGGCCATTCCTGGCAGAGGACTGGTTGAGCAGATTATGGCGGGGCCCCACAGGTGCAGTGTGCCCTAGCTCAGAGACGGAAGAAATATCCACTTGACGCAGGGGGAGGAACAGTGTGATCCCAGCAGATCAAAGTCTGTCCATCTGTGCCCCTGGAGAGACCCAGAAGCATGTTTGCTAAAGCCACAGGGGTTAGCGAACCTCTATATCAAGGGAGATTTTTCATACCTTATTATAATGTTCTGTACTGCCTGAATTTCCTATTGGAACATGTAATATCTTTTTATCAGAAAAAAAGTTTCATTTTGAAAATATTTTTTGGAAGAAATGAAAGCTCCTTGTTAAAGACCGGCTGCCCCACTGCCCCTCGCCCTCCCCAGGCCTCTTAGAATGTGCTGGGCCCAGTGGACACAACCCACACAGCCAGGATCCGGGACTCCTTGAAGCCGCCACACGGGGTCGCAAGTGCACACCGCCTGCCGCCCGCACAGCTTGTGAAAGCTTTAGCCCAGCTTGTGGGACCGCAATTCAGAAACTCAGTAGGCAAGGCTCTTTGGTACGGGGTGTGGAGAATCCAAGCCCCGAGAATGTCCGCTCAGCCCTGCTTCAAGAGCCCACTTAACTTCCTTCTCTGGAGTCAGATTCTGTGGCGAAACCCCCCGTCTACACAAAGAGATAGGCCTCCTGCAGTGGGACTGGGGGTGTCAGAGCCCGCTTGGAGGACAGCCCTGCCTGCTTCCTCCGGCTGCCCACACCATCAACGCTGTCCTCAGCAGGCCGCCCGCCCCTTGGGGAAACACGGGTGGCTTGGGATCCCACTGGAGTGGAGGCAGCAAGGGCCAGGATGGGGCCAAACAGGCAGCTTGCAAGGACGGACGGAATTAAGGAGCAGCTCCGCCTCTGGGGCTCTCTGTCTCCCCTGGGAACAGAAGGAAGCGTCTCTGCCCAGGGGGGCGGTGCTGCTCCGCAGAAGCGAGACTGCCACTGTAAACAGATTCTACAAATCTGTACGGGGCAAATCGCCTAGAATGTATACAACATGACATTTGCCAAATGCCCCAGAAAGAACTCGGATTCAGCTGCGATCGGAGGGGCCTACCATTCGTAGCGTCTGGATCCCCCAGTGAAACTCTCTGCCACCGGGGCTCCCTGCACAAGGAGCCTGGAGACTGTGGCCCAAGTGCACATCTTCCAGAGGCACCTCCCCTCCCCCCACCCCCAGCTCCCCGCCCCTGTACTGGCCTGCAGCTGTGCTGGGTGCACCGTGTCAGTCGCCCAGCCCCTGCAGTGCACTTGAAGGGAATTGTTTCTACCCACCTCGTTCTGGGACTACTGGGGGGTCCCCGGGGGCCCGGGAGCTACACAAACACTTCTAACCCATGAGAATTGGCTGCCTTTCCTAGCCTTCTTCGCCTCGGGCAGAGAACGAGCTCAGTGATGCCTCAAAGTGCCAGAGAGCCCGGAAACTTCAATAACTAGGGAAGGAGAGTTCTTCATGAAATTTTTGTAGTCTGGTTGCTAGTTCTCACCTCTCTGAGTGTGAGCAGGTGTTTTATCCTTAAACTACAGAGCTAGAGCTCTCCTCTCCCTACTAAGGGGGCATTCCCACTGAACAAACACAGGGCACACCAAGGCCCTTGAGACTGTCTTAGAATAATGATGCCCATTCTGTACCTCCGGGGGGCTTAACTCATTTATAAGGTGATTTCAATAATAACTATAGATTAATTCTACATTCTCTTTTTACCTATTTCACTGACTACAAACTGCGAGGAATTAGGTAATATATTACAATAGGCTTCTAGGGACTTTTTATTAACTAATGCCCCGTATTTAAAAACCTTCCCGCCAAATGAGAAACGTTAAGAAATGCGGTCCCTTTTATAAATTGCTTCTAATAGACTCGATATTCAGGTCCCGGCCTTAACAGACAGCCCAGGCCCAAATGGTCATTTTACCGCGTCAGCCTGTGGCTCTCCAGAGGCCTAGACATTTGGAAAGGTCGAGGACCACTCGCGCTAAGAGACAGCGACAGCAGCCTTCCTGCCCAGACTGCCACTGTAATAGCTCTGCTTTGTATGTTTGCTTTTTGCTTTTTGTTTTTTGGGTAAGCCTATTGGTTGAACTGTAACACATATGGTAAAGGACATACATCTCAGGTGTCCAGACTGATGACGTTTCACGACCGGATCCCTGCGATCCAGATCCAGAACTTTTCCAGTCTGGCAGATGCCATGCCTGTCTCTCCCCTCCACTCTGCTACCCCATCACCATGGTTCTGCCTGTTGGAGAGCTTCGTGGAAGTGGGATGAGACAGCACAGGCCCTGGAGTCCGGCTTCTTCCTCCTGGCGCTGCCCGCCTGGTACCTGTCCGTTTATCCCTCTCTACAGGGGGGCTTTGGGCTCCCCCAGCTTCAGAGTACTCCCAGCCATGTACAGAATGTTCTGGCGCACGTCTTCTGCTGTGTCTGCTGTGTCGCCAGGTACAGAGTGCTCAGCCCAGTTGTCTTCCGGTGATTGTTCCAGCGTCTCTGTTTTTTACGTTTGCTATTTTTTGGCCTACCAGGGAAGAGAGTTTCAAGCCCATGCCTTTAGGACACAGAGGCGTGAACCTGAGTGTGAGGCATCGGAGTGCCTGGCCAGGCGTGGGAGCTGCCGTGGCAGAAACAGCCTTGTCCTAAAGTCAGAACTTTCCCTGTGGGACCACAGCACAGGCGGCCCTGCCTCGGCCCCAGAGCAGGATCACACATCTCGAAGACACAGAGAGCTACAGATGGCTTCGGACACCCCCTCAGAGATACCTGTCTTTCTGCAAGTAGACACCTCAGCAGCAATAAAAACTTGGTCAGGAATGAGGAAGAGGGAGTGAAAAACACAAACCAGCTCAACCAGGGAAGAAAGCTGCGAGCTGGGGGCACCCAGAAGTGGCTGGGCAAGGTCCTGCCCTTTGAGAGAGTTCCCGGGCTGGGCCTCAGGAACGGGGTTGGGAAGGAGCCAGGAAGGGCAGGAGGAAGTCCAGCCAGTCCTCCTTGGGCCTGTCCTCCCTGCTTGCAGTGAAGGACCGAGATGGGGCCCGGGGGTGGGGGGCTGCACAAACAGACATTTGAGGACAGCACAGAGAAGGGGCCAAGATAAACACCAGGTCCCACGGAAAAGAGCTCCAGGGCACAGGCCCGCTGCACCATGAGGGACAGGCGCCTGGCACTTGGGGCAGCCAAGTGCGGGCAGTTGAGGGTATAGCTTCCTAGTCCATCTGGCACTTCCAGGCAGAGGAGAGGGAAGGCCCAGCCTCCCAGGACTGTCCCAGTAAAGCCACCAAGCTGAGGATCCTTTGTTTTCATTTCCAAATTCAAAGGGCCCTCTGGCTAAGCCAGCGTCTGATCCCGACTCAAAGCCATAGGGGACCCCTGGTGAGCCCGACATAGAGGAGCCTCAGCTGTGACAGCCCAGGGGGCTCGGAAAATTGAGGCCCCAGAAGCCAGTTTTAGAAGTTTATGAATAATAAATGCAATTAATGTGATGGAAAACAGAATTTGGAAGCTAAGCTGCGGCCCTAGGCCGGATGACTCACCAGGTCACCCTCCCTTGTCACTTCCTGCTGCCCAAGCCCCTCAGAACAGACAGGTGGTCTGGAGGCAGGGGCACCGATCCCCCATCTGGCCATAGTCCAGAACAAAGAACAACTGGGGCCTGGGGTCTGGCTGGAGAACAAAGGCCCCCCAGAACCCACCCCCTTCTTTAGCTCCGGGCGCTATGGGCACAGCGCGCCCTGGTGGTTAAGAGTTCCTGGCTCCTGAGCCTGCCTATCCGGCCTCAGCTTCCTCCCCCGTGAAATGGGAATGCGGCCCACACTTTGCCTGGACGTTGTCACGTAAGTGCTGATCCAGCATCCTGGGGGTCAGCATCTCCGAGGGCTGTAAGCAAAGGACTGCCTTGGGCCCCTCATACCACATTCCCATGGTGGCCCCCACTTGGGCTCTGACACCAGCCCCACACAGAGGTGCTGGTGCTAGTTTGAGGCCAGGTCATCCCCTCCAGGCTCTCAGCAGGTCCTCTGCCTGTCTGGTGCCTGGCACTGACTATTCCTTCAGCAAACATGAGAGGAGGGGAGCAGGTGTGGAGAAAGGGGCTGGCCTTCCCAAAACACTGAGGAAGAAGAAAGGCAGATGGACCTGGGGGAGGAAAGGAAGAGCCTGAGGTTAAACCAGCCCAGACCTCCCCCTGACTTCCCGGCCCCAGCTTGGTGTCAGGGTGCTTCTCTGGCCTAGGGCAGGTGGGGGAGAAGGAGCAGGGCAGAATGAGGGGTCACTGTGGGGGAAGGGGAGGGAAGGGCTCCTAGTGCCTCGCTTAGAGGCTGGCCTGAGCCTTCTTCAGTGTCTCCTGCTGGCCCAGGGCACGATGCTACTGCTTGACAAGCTGGGCACAATCAGGGGCTCCAGTGGGCCCAAGGCTGAGAAGCCCCCCGCCCCTGCTGTGGGGCGTGAGCCTAGCGCCCCCGGGGAGGCCCTGACGGCTGCCGCAGACCCTCCTCATTCTCCCCACCGGGGCCGTCCGTGAAGATGGCTGAGGTGTTAGCAGAAGGCTCTCTCACTTACTACAAATTGCGCCTTTATGGGAAAATCAATGACACTGCCTCCTTAGTCTCCCACCCTTGTTGCTGGTCTAAAGTAATTACTCCACAGGGTGACAGGCTGGAACTGGGCCAGCGTTTCCAGGAGCGCCTGACTGCCCCCAGCCCTTGCATCTCGGGGGGCGGCCCAGGAAGGGAAACTGTCTGGAGAGATCCATCCATCACACCCAGCTCTCCATGCTTGGTCCTTGGCTCTGCCTGGCAACACCATCACACGCCTACTATGCGCTAGCCATGACGTGCTATGATCGCAGGGTGGGTGAGCAAGGCAGACTAAGGCCCTCAATCCACAGAGATATTCCCTGAGTGAAGCTGAAAGGGGCAGAAGCCACGTGCTGGGAGAGCACAGCCAGAAGGACGGGACTCACTGGAGGACTCCCTGGAGGAGGGGGTCTGCAGCAGAGGGCGGAGCCAAGTGCAAAATCCCGAGGCAGAGAGAAGCAGGGCATGTGAAAGGAATGGCAACCAGGACTGAGGAGGCAACCGGAGCATGGGGAGCAGCAGGGAAAGCAAAGTGAGCGGCGCAGCGGGGGGAACCCCAGGATGAACCCCGGGAGGCTGGGGGAGAAAGCACTCTCCCACCTCCTACCCTCAGAACAGCTGCGTTGCCTCCTCCTGGCAAAGCTACTCCAAACATTAACTTCTCAATACAGTCTACTTTCTTTCAAGATCCCTTTAAATGATAACTTGTTTAAGTACCAACATCAATTGGCCAGCAATTCCATGAACAAATGCTTCTCTGCTTGTCTCCAAGTTCCGCCACTTTTATTTGTCCCCAAGTATTTGGCAGGAACCAGTTACATCAATAAAGAAACGTCAATTTTTAACAGCCACATGAGATGCAAAAGCTTCAGATGGATTTTTTTTTTTTTTTTTGTCAGCAATCAGGGCGCCTGGAGGAGCAGTTATTAACAGCCACTGGAGACACACAGGCCGGCCCAGGAGACAGGGCTCCAGATTTAGCCTGGATTAAGGAGACACTGCAGGCACCGGACCTCTCGGCGTCATAAATAACACTGAAATTTTACACCGTGGCTGAACTCTTCGTTGTCACAATCGTTTAGGTCACGGAGTGTATGATGCTGTATAGCAACATGACAAATCTCTTTCTCAACTGCTAAGTGCATAGAGCCCATCGGAATAAATCCAACCAAACTGCCCGCTACAGGTGAGCAGGCAGCGACACAAGGGGGAGACGTGAAGGGGGTGGTAGCATCAGAAACATCTCGGACAGTGATTTCCGGACGCACGTGGACTATGTGGAGAGGGGCCTGTCTTCTGGGTGCCCCTTGCCACTTCCTGCCATGTCGCCTCATGGTTGGAAGAGGTGGGGTTCCAAACCCTTGATAACACAAGGAGTCTGATACCCAGGCTCTCCCCCAAACAACCAAGTCACAGCTGAGCTAATGAAAGGGGCGGAGAAAAGTGATGCAAGAAGGATGGTCTCTCACCATGAAATACGAGGATGGAAGTGCATTAATGCAGTGGGTGATCCTCCTGGAGAGCTGGAAGTAAGCCTCCAAGGCCTACTGGTTGGACCACCGCCCAGATGTAAGCCTCAACCAAGGACATCACCGGCCAACAAGACTTCAGGAAGTATCGGGGAACTGGGCCGGGATCACAGAGGGCAGCCCCTGGGCGCTGGGTTTCGGGCACGAACACTCAGCTGAGCACGGGTAAACAGACCCATCTGCTCCCTGGCCCTGGGGAGTTGTCCCAGAGGCCCACGCCGTGCGTGTTTGGCAGGAGAAACGGTGCCCATCTTACAATCCTGCCCCAGCCCAGAGCCCCAACCAACACAGCTGCCTGCTTCCTCTCCTGGGGCAGACTGGCCTGACTTTCTGGTTGTCAGAAAATGGAACCTGCAGGGCCCTTCAGCCTCTAACATGCAAGGGCAAGACCACTCCAACAGCCCGACCCCAGGGTTCTTCCTGCACTGGTTGCTCTCCTAGGAGAACTGTGGAGCCTCAGATAATGGCAACTCTTTGGGACTGAGGGGTGGTCTCTCCCCATTCTTTAACAGGAACACAGCAAACAAGCAGAACGCTTTCTAGCAAAAAGGTATCTGAGGGATCTGTTCTCCAGGACAAGCCAGTGGCACGGTTCTCCTCCCAGAAGTGCAAAAGTGTCTGCTCTTGGAGGAGACCTGGAGGGGCAGTTTGAGGGGCTGCTCCAGTCTGGTCATGGCCTGAGGAGGAAAAAGCATGGTATGGCCTGGCATGTCTCACATGCATCCATAGCCCCCAGAGTATCTGGGCCATGCCCGGGTCCTGCCCTTCCTGGCCCTTCCTGGCCCTCCATCTCCCCTGGGCTGGGCTCCCAAGCTGCTGGGGGCCATGACCTCTGCCAGGATTGGGAGCAGCACTAGACCCTCTAAATCTGCTCCCGGAAGGGCCAAACCTCAGTAAAGCTGGGTCAGCACAAAGGCCCGGGGGCCAGACACGGGTAGGCCGGCCCCTGTGTGAGATGTCCACTGAACCTCCCTGAGCAGCTGGGTCTGCTGGAGGACCCAAGCCATTGGTTTTAGCTTCCTGGGAGCTCTCTACAAAGAACAGGCCCAGGGTAAAAGGGACCTGGTCCAGGCAGGACCCTACCAGAGAGCTGGCTCCTCAGCTGTCTGTGGTCACGGAGCCCAGCAGCGCCCCCGAATGTCAGCCTGCCTGGGACTAAATCAGATCCTGCTCTCTGAGGTGCTGCCACCCTCGGGCCTTGATGAATGCCTTCCATAAACTCCCCGGAGCAGATGCCAAACTTTTCAAGATGAGGTTCCAAGAAATGTCCTTAATGATTTTATGCTGACTTTTCGTCAAGCGTAGCAATGGTCCATTTATAACAACTCTAAATGACATCCAGTAGGCCCTGTCACTGGATGGGTGACCCTGGCTGGAAACAGACCTTGCCCCACCTGCTCCTCTGTTCTTCCCTCTGCTGCCTCATTTTCCCTAGGCACAGGGGTCTGGACTCTCTTTCGGTCTTCCCCACCTCGCTTAGTGGCAACTCCATCCTTCCAGAAGCTCAAGTCAAAAACCCTGGAGTCACCCTTGATGAGCCAGCAAGTGCTGCTGGCTCTACCTGGTCTGGAGCAGAATCCCTGATAACTGCTGGGCTCCCGGGATGGCCAGGCCTGGCATAAAATATGCCCAGCACGCGCCTGCTTCTCGCCTCTGACACTCTGACTCAGGGCCAGCACCCTGTCACCTGTGGTCCCCCCACCTCAGGGCCTCCTCACTGGCCCCCCCTGCAGTCAGCTCTCACTACCACCAGATCAAGTCTCTCCCCTGCCTGACCCCCAGCCCCCGGCCCCTCTTCTCTTCCATTCGGGCCTCTCTGCGGTTCCTCTCCTGACACCCCAGGGCTCAGCCCCCAGCACCCAGGTCTCGTTGAACCTCTATGACAGGCCTTCAAAGCCACCATATTCATAAAGGCAAATCACTCCCAGGACTCTGTTATCTTTTCCTGTTTTTATTTCCCCCCTAGTATTTGCTACCACCAAAAATGCTGCACATTTTACTTACTTATTTTGCTTATCTCCCCTCTCGAGCTTCACACACAGGTTTTCCTCTGTTCTGTCTCCCTGCTTCTAGAACCCAGTGCCTGGCACCTGTGGTTACCCAATAAATGTTTATAATCCAATGAACTGGCACAAGCAGGCTGGGAATGAGCCAATAGTCACCAGCCCACAGGTGGCCTGCCTGCCAAGGACAGGCGGTGCGTGGCGGGCAGGTGTCGGCCCGCTTGGCCAAGAGCTGTGGGAGGGTCAAGCGCGCTTCTGCTGTACTCTGGGCAAATGGTCAAATCAGAGCTCCCTGAAATGGGATGCCAACTGTAATTCCTAGCAAGTTGCGGCCATACCTACTACATCTGGAAATGATTTTGGAAACTCCTGGTCTTGCAGGGACAGGGAGCTTGGTTGACGCAGATTCCATCAAGCCCACAGAGATCAGCTCTGGCTCTCTCAGGCCTCCTGAGATGGCATCTAAGTCTGCCTGCGAGAACACTGCCATTTAACAGCTTTCTGGAAAGGCCGGCCTTGGTCCGGACCTGGGACCACCAGTGAAGGATTGCCACACACCACATCGCACACCAACACACGCCCCTTATCTACCCTCGCAGGGGCGCGGATCTGACTCCTTGATAACCACTGGGCTGTCGGGTTTACCAGGGCCGGTGACCACATCCACAGGAAGGGAGGCCGCCCAGAAGGGCGCACCGCCCAGGCTGAGGTGGGGGGTGGGTCGTGACCCTGCTCTGACATGCATGACTTTGGCCCCAGTCAGGTGGATGCTCCTTGGACCCCAAATCCTCCAAGGGTTGAGTGAGGAGCTGTCCTTCCCCACCACCCAAGGAACCAACCCTGTTCCTTCTCTTCCTCGGGAACACCTGCTCTGTGCCAGGCTGCTCTCGGCCCTGGGGCAGGCCTGGCTCTGTCGGTCCTGACTACAGCCTGGAACCTGCCGGGCCTGCGCTCCTGGGACACCTAGGGCACCGTCCATCCCTGCTGGTGACCTCTCCCCACCCCTCCACACCCTCTCCCATCTCTACCCCACCTCTGCCCCGTGCCCAGTCTGTCCCTTTGCTCCAGACCTGTTATCTCTGCAGGGCCCCAGGGGAACAGTTTTAGAGGCTGCAGCAACCTCTGAAGGCCACACCCTGGCTCTCAGGTCACAGCTGCTGGGCTTTCTTGCTGAGGTGGACCCTGACCTGGGGGTCAGAGGGGTGGGGAGGGGGTGGGTTGAGCCTCCTGCCCCTTCTTAGGTGGTCTCTTTCCACTTCAGGGGACCGAAACTTCTTCCTTACCCACAGTTGGCCAGATTCTGCCCCGATTTTGGCATTAGCTTATATGTCGTCATAATTCATGACATCAACGTATTTGTCCTTTTTAATTTTTATAGGGACTTTAAAAAACAGAACTCCCCACAGGACCACCGGGCCTTTCCGGTACCCCACACTGTACAGTGGTAACTGCTAGGGTTCGAATCCCAGCTCCTGACCTGCCAAAGGTACGACCTTGTCAAGTTACTTCCGCCTCCTGGTTCCTTACTTTGCTGGCCTATGGAAGGGACCACACAGTAGTCCCTACACTCAGAAGGTGGCCATGAGGACGAAATGGGCCATACCCTCATTTGATCACAGCAGAGCAAAGGGCCCAGACTGGGCTGGTGTGTGGTTAGCCCTCGGGAAATGCCCATGGCGCTGCTGCTGCCACCATGGCCACTCTGTCCTAGAACTCCACGCCACGGGAGCACAGCCACCCTGGCACGTAGAGTCCCCAGGGCTCAAGACAATGTCTAGCAAAATGCTTGCTGCAAGAGTGGCCTGACTCAGGGAACTGTCCCCGGCCTCATGGGTTTCGTGTCTTACGTGCTGGCCCAAGCACTTCTCACTCCCCGCTTGCCCCTCCTGGAAACCACCACCTTCCTGTCCCCATGTGTCACTAATGTGTCATTTCTAAGACCCCAGAACCATTGCCTCTGGGTCCTCCCCACTCCTCCACCTGGATGGCAGCCTCAGATTTGTACCCTGTCCCTGGAAGACCTGTCCCAGGGTTGTCGTAAGACCCACTTGCCTCCTGCCCAGGGCCCAAGGCAACCTATGAGGGCCAGGCCTGTGTCCAGGGCCCAAGAGGACCTATGAGGGCCAGGCCTGTGTGTAACCCCCCCCCACACACACACGCACACTCACTCACTCACTCACTGGAGGCTAGGGCATGAAATACAGCCAGGCCCTGGCTCAAAGTGCAGCGCCAGGGCCCTGGGGATCTCTGTCCCGTCCAAATTCATGGGCCTCATAAAAGCACAGCCTGAGGGCACAGCTTCTACCATTTTCAGCAGGAAATACACTGACTGGGAGGCAGGAGGCAGCACAGAAAGCAGACAACGGACCTCAGCAGGAGCAAAGTTTAGTCGGCCCCACATGGCCCGACACCACCAGGTGGCCAAGCAAGACGTGGGGCTCACTGCCATCCTTCCCCGACCCCCGCCCCCAACGTCTGATCCACCACTGGGTCCTCAGCTCCAGCTCCAAACTCATCCTCCCCTGGCCCTGCCGCCCAGCCTGGTCCACAGCAGCCTCCCTGCTGCCCTCCTGCTGTCACCTCGGCCTACTCACCATCCAAAGCCACGGTCTCATCTCCCAGCTCCCTCCCCAGTCACAGAAACCTCTGAGGGGCCTCTCACTGAGACCTGGCCCTGCCACCAGCTCCTCTCTTACCTGCTGGGCCTCACCCGCTGTGCCCTCTCACCACGTGGCAAGTGACGGCTGGCTCCTTGCCGCCCTCAGCCCCAGCTCGAGGGTCACGCTGGGCCATGACAGCTCCCCGTTCTTTCCTGGACTCCAACTTATCACCACGTGTCATTCTCCTGCTTGTCTGGCTTCCCCTCTGGAATGTCAGCTGTGACCCTGGCCAGCCCCCTAGGGCCAGCCCTAGCCCTTCCAAACGTGGGCACTGCTGAGTCACCTAGGGAGCCAGCAGCCAGGAAACCAGGCCTGATTTCTCCCGGAAGCAAAGGCAGTTACCGGCTGAGTTGTGGCCCCCCTCAGAATTCATATGTTCAAGTCCTAACCCCGGTACATCAGAATGTGACTACATTGGGAGACAGGGCCTTTAAAGAGGTGACTAAGTTAAACCGAGGTCTTCAGTGGGAACCTCATCCAATCTGACTGGTGTCCCTATAAGAAGAGCAAATTAAGACACAGAGAGGCACGAGGATGTGTGCCTGTGGGGGGGAAGGCCACATGAGGACACCAGAAGGCAGCCAAGGAGAGAGGCCTCAGAAGAAATCAAACCTGCTGACACCTTGATCTTGGACTTCTAGCCTCCAGGACTACAAGAAAATAAATCTCTGTTGTTTGAGCCCCTCCATCTATGGTACTTTGTTATGGCAGCCCCAGCAAACTAGACACCTCTGGGCCAGAGGGATGAGAGAGGTCCCCAAAGGGAGAGAGGCGGTGGCCACAAACCACCGGGGTTTGAATCATCTATGACCTGAAAGCTGAACTAGAGTCCCACCAGGGTCAAAGCCAAGACCTCGGAGGAGGAAGCAGGACAGAGGCCGGAGGAGCCCCTCCCTAAAGCCAGCACCAGCCACAGCTTCATGGCCGGCCAGGCGGGACCAGGATCTTTGCGGCAGAAAAGTGAAGCAGACCCCCAGCCAGCCCACCCCTGGCTGGGGTTCTGGCTCCCCAGCCCCACAAGGAAGGCTGCCAGTCTGAGCCATAACAGACTGCAGCCTCTTGGAGATGCATTTCTTGCCTCTTCAAAGCATTACGGATTGATTGCCAAGTCTCACCGTAAATCAAAAGAAAGTCACTACTCATTACCTACTTAGAATTCCCCGAGTTCTTCCTGGGAAACCATTTCTCAGCTGTTTGATCTCTGAGCCACCAGCACTATCTCTAGGCATGCCACCCATCACGGCAGCCACCAGACACTTTTTACTTCCAGGCTCCTTTCTCAGCACCTAGATGAATTTCTACCTTTCTTCAGTTTCAAGAAGAGCTGCCAAGATAAATGATTCAAAGACTCCAGCTCATGCTGAAAATATATGGACTGTGTACAGCCAGTTCTGAATAACCCCACGCCGGAGGGGAAGGCACCAACCACACTCGTGCTGGACGGGTCACACTGGCAGCCAGGCCCCAGACTCACTAGGACACTCCCCTGTGCCCTTTCATCCATGGGATAGTGACACTTGTCCAGCTTCAGCCAGCACCAGCTGCCCATTCCTCGGTCAAGCCCCTCCTACCCCTGAGTAGAATGTCGCCAAGTGCCCCAGGGCTTTGCCAGCTGGCTGAGGCTACTAGGAGCAAGGAGCGGCCCCATTTCCAAACTCTGCATCCAGGAGGAACCTCTTTCCCAGTCCTGCTGCTAGTACCACTTTCCCAAGGAACCCCTGCCCCCAAAATGGCTCCTTTATCACCCAAGGCGGCAAGGCACGGCTGACATCCGCTTCCCCCACCCAGGGTGCCCATCTCTAATGCCACCAGCCTGGCTCCAGGAAAAGCAGTCAAACCCCACTTCTCCTGCTGGGGTGAACAGCAAGGCAAAGTAAAACTGCAAAAACAAAGTTCAGCCAGGCCCTGATCCTAACAGCCACCAGGCATCTGCTGTGTGGGGGGCTGGACGGGCAGGGCTCTCCACCAAGGAGCCCCAGTCACCCCTGGCTGGAGGGCTGCCTACTGCGCACCTGGCCCTTGCCAGAACACCTGGAAGACCCGCCTGAGCAGCCCACGGTGCTGTTCCTACAGGGCATGAAGTGGGAAGAGCCCCCACCAAGGCCCAGACACAGAAGGTCGGCAACTGCTACTCACAAACAAGGGCATCCTGAGTGCTGTCACGAGTGTAATCCATCCAGCTGGCGGGTGCGTGTGGCACCCTTCAGGGGAAGGCCTCAGGGGAAGGCCCCAGGGGAAGGCCCCACGCAGGAGTGCAGGGGGCTAGGGAACAGAACGGCCGAATAAACATGAGCACAGCTGGCTGGGAGGGCGAGCAGTGGTGCCGGAGCCAGGAGAAGCCAGCCCACGCGGCCAGGGTCTTGCCCAAGGGCGGTGGCTGTCATCTCATTCTGCTCAGAGAAGCAAGGCACAGGAGGAGGCCTCGGAGCATGGTGGCGCCAGAGGCCCAGGAGGAACCGGGGAGGCTCGGCAGTGACAACACGCTAGCCCAGACCCCCCTGGCCTGAGGCCTGTCACCTCCACCAGCCATGGGCAGCCTGGCTCGCAGACAGCCTCGCGTCTCCTGAACCCCCAGAGCCGCATGCGGAGAGTCCCACATCCATGAGAGCTGCAGGTGAGAGGCAGCTAAGCGGGGCCGCGCTGCCCCAGCCCATCTGACCAGCCACCCTGACCCTGTGCTTTACCTCACTCTACTCTGGGACAGCTGCGGGAGGAGGTGGCATGCCCTTGGACAGCCACTGGATGAAGCCCAGAGGCTCGCACTGACTGCCCACACCACCCAGTCTGCATGCCAGACACTAAGGGTGGCCCGGTGCAGGGCTGGGGGAGAGGGGGGGCTTGTGCGGGACACGGGCCTGACTCCGCAGAGGGCCCAGCACCCAGAGCCTGAGGTTGGGGCCTCTAAGCAGAGAGCCCCTCTCTGTGGTTTCATCACAAACTACCTCCAGGTTTCAAGAGCAGACATGCCTGCTGGCAGATACAGAAACGGGCTTTCTGAGTTCCTGGATTAAACCCTTCACCACATCTACAGAATTCTGAGTTAGGAGGGGAAAACTCCCAGCCCAGAATAATTGCTCCCAAAGGGAGCATCTTTCTGCACCAGCATGTAATAGGTCTGGATGAGAATTTTCTAAAGACCGGTACCAAACCTCGCCACAAAATCACAATTGTCTGCCTGCTCTGGGCGCCAAACCTGGACAATGGCTTCTACAGGACAGTTGTGTGCCGGACGCGCGTGGGACTCGGAGCAGTCACCTCGGCTGGAACTGAGCCGGACCACCTCCCCTCCCAGATGGACCCTGGCCCCCAGGCCGCACCCCCACCCCTCCTTTCGGCCCCGGGGCTCCTTCAGGGGATGCAGGCAAAAGGGAAAGGCTCTTCTGCGATGGGGGTGCAGCCTGGGGGCACCTGGCAGGTAAACTAAACCAGCGAGGCCGACCAGAAATCTACACACGAAACCTGAGAAACAGCCTTTCTTCTTCCCCATAGTGCTCCCATTTTTCTTAAAATACATGAGCCTTTGACTATCTTATTTTTCCTTCATTTGATAAAGACATTGGTATAAGAAATCCTTCTCGACTCTGAAAACAGGTGCAGCCTGAGAGCAATGAATACGGAGGTGATGGAGGGGTGACGGAGGAAAGGGGCCGCCTGGTGCTGGGGGAGGAGACAGGGAGTGGGGAGGGGGGGGGCCTGTGGCATGTGCCCGCAGCTGCTCAGTTCCCACTGGAGTGCTGCTCCCTGGGAATTCCAGCCCAAGCTTACCAACTATTTCAATTTCTAGGAAAAGCCAGAAAAGTCTCCTGATTTTCATTAATGACTCAAAACAACCAAAACAAACCAGAAAACCTGACTGTGTGAGCCAAACGAAAGCTGCCTGTGTACTGGGGGGTCCAGACCAGAGGCTACCAGTTTACAAACTCTGGCCTTTGTCTTGCTAAAAATTCCTCCTCGGGAGTGAGAAATGGGGGTGCTAGGGGTCCCCCCACCAAGACCCTAGCCTGACAGAGGCTTCTGGAAGCCCATAGGAGTGTCAGGCAAGTCTCACAGGGGCCCTAGCGGGAAGGCAGGCCAGCTAACGGGGTGTGTCCAAAGCCAACTCAGGCAATGGGAAGGGAAGGGAAGATGTCTCCCACTGCCACCAAGAGAAGCCTCAGTACTGCCACACACACCGATTTGGCTTACACCCCTGCTCAGCTCCTCTGGTGGCTCACCTTGCAAAGTGAATCCACAGGCAACCCAAACTTTCCTCCCCCTTTCTTCTGGGCCTGAGCGATTTCACCAGCACCCCACATCTGGGGCCAGTCAGCCATGCAGAAGGAGCCAGAGCAAGTCTCCCTGTGGGAAATGGGAGGAATAGACTCTGCAGCCCGTGTTTTTACAGGATCCACAAGACAGCACATCTGAGCAGACCGTCATGGATGGAGAACGGGTCAAAATGGGAAGGGGCTCTCCAGACGAAAGCCGTGGTAGCCACGTTATAAAAGTGTAATGAGTGAGCCACAGAGCCAGTGTGCAGGGGTTACCACAAGTGAATGGGAAGAGAAGCCTGAGAACTTTCCACTGGTGCAGAAGTGGGAATTCTGAGAGAAAATATAAGGGCCAGAAGAGGCATCCCGGGGACCTGATATATGCAGAACAGGAATTTAAAAGGAAGGTCCTAAAGTAAAGAAAGGTTTCATTGTTCAGATTAAAGGACCGGATCCTAGTCCATCATGGGAGCTCATAGGGATGACTCCAGGCCTGTCTGCACAGCTTCTGGCCCGCCGTGGGTCACCCCATTAGCTTCTGTAACTGAAAAGGAAGCCACAGAGAGACTGGGGAGTGACATAATAAATAATAATATCACAGGTCTCAGATAACATGACCCAGGAGGATAAATGCTTGCCTCTGGGGAGTGACCAGTGAGATAAAAGGAGACACAGAGATGTGGCATGCCCGCTTGTGTGTGCAAAAAGCCACTGCTGCTGGCCTGTCCTTCATACACAGATCAGCCTTGCTGGTGGCCAAGCGGCTCCTGACTCCACAGAGCTGTTGCTGACATCACTGGACCTGTCACCTGGATCAGAGTCGACAGGTTATGTCCTCCTCCACCTCCTCTGGTCTGTGTGGGAGGTATAACAGCTTCTCTGCTCTACCCTTCATTGGCCTAAGTCAGAAGACACCTGATCTAAGTCTCACCACTTGAATCATGCGGTCCTCTGTAGCCCCCAACCTCTGCACTGACTACTGGCTGAAGAACTGTACTAACACAGAGAGCTCACACCTCTTCTCAAGGGGCCGCCTTCACCCGGGCCTCCAACCTGGCCGCCAAGGCTGGTGGGATTCTGACTCCCTTGGTATAGCCGAAGCCCAGGTCAGCACCAAGAAATGGCACCAATCCTCGGGAAATATTGTCACTCTCAAGAATAAGGACAGACTCCTATACACATCAAGTCAAGACAATTAAACAGTTCCCTAGAAAGGAGAAAGAAGACGATTTGCCCAAGATCTCTGGCAGCCATGGAGGGAATGACTTCATGGAACCAAGATCCAATACCAGTTAAACCATCCCTCGCAGAGGAGGCAACAGAAAAACTCTCCAATGTGCAAGGTCAAAGGACAGGCATTCAAGGAAAGGGAACACAGGGTACAAAACAGGGGTCCATGCTGGATTCAGTATGACAGCGCTCATTCTGAACAACTGTGATGAAAACAACTACAAAATAACACAAATGTTGAAAATAACTCATGGAAAGAGAAGTGAGACAGTAAGAAACCGGAAGGATGGAGGCGAGAGGAGGATAAAGAGTAAAACCATGCTAAACTTCTCCTTTTTCCAAGTCAGGAATCGATATTATTTGACTTGTTCACAGAGGTAGAGACCATAGAGAAATACAGGTCCTTTCTTCTTAATTTAAAAGTAATTCTACACCAAAAATGGGATGCACAGAACAAAGGAAACTTCACCAACTTTCCAGAATGACAGAAAACAATTTTTTTAAAAGATTTTATTTATGTATTTGATAGAGAAAGACACAGCGAGAGAGGGAACACAAGCAGGGGGAGTGGCAGAGGGAGAAGCAGGCTTGCCGCCGAGCAGGGATCCTGATGCGGGGCTCGATCCAAGAACCCCAGGATCATGACCTGAGCTGAAGGCAGACGCTTAACGACTGAGCCACCCAGGCGCCCCGACAGAAAACAATTTAAAAGCCAGAAAGGTGGTACAGAAACCAGAAAGCAGCGACAGATGCAAATGGCTTTCCTAACACCCAGGGGCCCTGCGTTTGGAACATGTAAACTACAGCTGATGAACAGAGTTAAAAGCAAGGAGTAAGCAGCGATATACCAGGAAAATGCAAAGTAAGAAAACATTTAATAGCAAAACCAGGAGCAGATAAAGTCAGATTCCACACAAAAAGGATTCTTAGGTCAAAAAGGGTTCCTGTAAAAAGGTAAAATACGTGATTAAAAAACATAACAATCCTCAACCTGTAAGCCTCAAACAACTTGGTATGGAAATGAGTAAAACAAAAATCTACTGAGAACCACAAAGAGGAATTCATAAAACTACCTCTCTTCATCCTAGAGAAAATGTCCAAAAATAGGGGAGGAGGCAGAAGACTGGAATAAGAAGAGAAAGTACATCCAAGTATATACTCTAAAAATAAAAAGTTAAAATTTTCCAATAAATGTTTAATGTTTCACTTTATTCCATAAAACACCGACAAAACTATTTCTAAATAGGCCACAAAGAAAAATCTCAAAACTAAGAAAAATAAAATTTACACAGACATTCTCTAACTTCGATGGAAACTAACAACCAAAAGTTAACCAAGAAAATTAACCAACCACATCTATCTGGAAATTAGAAGAAATGCTGTTAGTTCATTTCTTAGGTCAAACATCAAATCACCAAAACTTCTTAGGACATGGTAAAGGCAGCATTCAAGAATATTTGAGCCAAAATTCATTTATTACTCCCTGAGAAAAGGATAGGGAAAAAAAGCTAAGTTTCAACTGAACAAGTTAAAAGAGGACTGTTCAAAACAAGGTCAGGAAGGAAGGAGAAAGGAATGAGGAATAAAACTGGGGATCTAGGAGTTAGACCAGCAGTGGAGCAGATGACGACATTTGGAAGATGACTGTATGGAAAGATCAACAAAATGGCTATGATTATGGCAAAGCTCCTCCATATAGAAAAAGCAGACACACAGGCAGGAATGAGAAAGGGGAAAAAAAAAAAAAGAAAATGATAAAAAGGAAAAAAAAAAACCCTTCCAGGAAAATGTACTATATTGACTCTAAGAAGGATAAAGGATAAAGCCAGGCTGAAACAATCCCTTAGGAAAACCTGAAAAGTTATCTAAGAAATCCTCCCCCAAAGAAACAGTACGCTCTGACAGTATCATAGGACTTCTTTCAATGTTCAAGGAACAGACAAGCCCCTCTGCTTTCTTTTTTCTTTTTTTAATTTTTTATTTTAGTTCCAGTATAGATAACATCTGGTGTTATGTTAGTTTCAGTTTTCATTCAACAATCCTATACACGACCCAGTGCTCTTCACAAGTGCCCTCCTTAATCCCCTTCCCCTATTTCTCCCAACCCCCTTAACCATCGGTTTGTTCTCTGCAGTTAAGAGTCTGTTTCTTGGTTTGTCACTCTCTCTCTTTTTTTCTCCCCTTTACTTGTTTGTTTTGTTTCTTAAATTCCACATAGGAGTGAGATCACATGGTATTTATCTTTCTCAGGCTAACTTCTTTTGCTTAGCATTATACTCTCTAGACCCATCGTGTTGTTGCAAAGTCCCTCTGCTTTCTAAACTGTTCTAGAAAACAGAGAAATTTGGAGAACTTCTCAAATCACAATCTCAAAAACGCTGATCTCAAAATACGGCAAAAGAGTTAAAAAAAATGTATAGCTCAAGCCCCTATTTTGAATCTTTAATAAAATGCTAGTAAAGAGTAACCACAAAATCATCATGATGCTGCTGCCTGGTCTATATACTGTCCATGTGCTGATTCACTGAATCCTCCTAACCACCCTATGAAGTGCTCTTATTATCCTTTCCCCAGATGAGGAAACTGAGGCACAGGAAGTGGCAGAGCTGGTACTCAGACGCAGGACACACCAGTCTCTAGAGACCATGCTCTAACCACTGCTATATATTGCCTCCCTATTTCAGTCCTGCGGCGTATCATGGCAGCAATCTGCCACGATGAAGGGGGGTTATGTGCGAGGGACGCTACACCAGCTCCACACTAGAAAGTCTCTGTGTAAAATTCATCTAAGGTAACACCTAGTGCCCGATCTTGGTACGTGAGGTCACGCTCTGGTCAAAGGAACCGGGGCTCCCTCTGGAAACGGCTCATTCTGGGGCTGGGGCGGGGAACATACAAAATGAGCCTGGAGTGGCCTGCAGTGCGGTTAAAGCAAGGCAGGGCTCAAGAAGCAAAATGACTGGGGGTGGATGATGTCGGAGGGACACAGGAGCCAAATGATGGAGCCTCCAATGCCCAAAGCGAGAATGACGTGAGCAAGAAAATAAGTAATATTGGATTATAACTCAAAGTATAAAGTAAGCATCTATGGGTCCATGTAGGTATGAGTAAATAAGTGATTGAAGAAATACATGAACGGGGAAGAAGAGATAAACGCCCTATACAGCAGAATCACAAATAGTGTATTTAGATACTCCCCCACCAAGGGGACAGAACATAACTCCCCGCTCTTTAGGCGTGGGCTGGCCAGTGACTTCCTTCAACAAGTACTGTACGGAAGGTGGGAAAGAGCAACTTTCCAGTGGAGAAACTTGACAAACTGCCTCAGGGAGGTGATCAAGATTAACACCGGTGGTAAGTGAGGTTCACAGAATGTACCCCGATACGATGTGGTGCACGCAACACTCTTCCTCTGTGGTCTTCCTCCCAATGACCCATGACCTCTATCTAAACTCTGAGAAAAACATCAGAAAAACTAAAATGGAAGGACCTTGTACAAAATATCTGACCAGTCCGCCTCAAAACTGTTAAGGTCATCAAAAGTAAGGAAGTCCGAGAAACTGTCACAGCCAAAAGGAGCCTAAGGAGACAGGACAGCTAAACACAGTGGGGGTCCTGGGTGGGATCCTGGAACAGAAAGAGTATCGGGTAAAATGTAAGGAAACTGTAATAAAGTGTAGACTTCAGATGATAATAATGCGTCAATATTGTTCATGAGCTGTGACAAATGTGCCACAGCCATGTTAATGATGGGGGTGGGGGGTGGGGTAGGTGGCAGCTAGCTCATATTCCTGTAACTTTTCTGTGATCCAAAACGATTACAAAATTAGAAGTTTATCAATTGCCTGAAACACATACGCACAAAAGGCCAAGGGAAATGCCAAAAAGGCACCTGACAATATTCAACATCCTCTCCTGATAAAATCTCCTGGTAAGCCAGGGAGAAAACACTACTTCCTTAAAGTGATGATATATATTTATCAGAAGTCAACAGTCAGAATCGGGTTCAGTGGTGAAATACTACAGGAAAATCCATAAAGAGGCCACCGCTCCTACTTACTGGGATTCTCAGGGGGCAATTCGCCAGCATTTGAAAAGGAAATGCCTATGTCCCTTGGCTTTGTTCCCAAAAGCTCTGATTAGGGCTGCATCGACCAGGCTGCATATTTGCAGGAAGCCTTTGCCTCTGATTCTTTGTCCACCCTTCTGGCTGGATACCAGGCTGCCTTGAACCCTAAATGTACCCATTTTCCAGTTACTCTTACAGGCAAAATGAGCTACCCTGGCTTTAAGCCCCAGAGCCCTACACCCCTTTCAGACACAGGCTCTGCTGAACCGCAGAGAGAGAGCTACTCCCTCCCGTCACGTCCGGTCGTGTGCACAGAGCAGGCTGGGGGGCACACGGGATCTGCCCTGCCCAGTATGGGGTGGTCCAGGAAGAGGTACAGCCTGTTCTGAACACGGAGGAATCATCTTTCCCAGGTGGCCCTGGCTCTCGGAAAGGGCTCAGCTCACTGAGGTGCGGCCAGCTGGGTGCAGTATTCGTGGGCTGCCTTCCTGACAGGGGCGGCAAACAGAGGGGTTTCCTGACCCGTCTCATGGTAGGCCATGTGTGGCCTGCCTCCAACAGCCAAGGAAGCACTGGCAGGAAACCTGCATCAGCCTCACAACACAAGGCAAAGAGCAGGTTCCACCATGCCTGGACCTGGGGTCTCAGCGGGCCCTTTTTGAACAAACCACGCTGTTGCTTCATCCCTTAAAATGGCCAGCAGAGAGAGGATGTCTACTGTGGAGGGGACAGGGCACTGCCCATGAGAGTGACCAGGCCCCTGGAGAAGGCTCATCACATCCATTCTCACCCGTCAGGGCTCAGGGTCAGAGGCTGCTTGGACCCACACCTGCCCCAAAGGCCCCAAGCGAAACTCCAGCACCTTCATGGGGGAAGGTAAACTGTGGGTGGCCTCACTGATGCCCAGGCTTGCCTAGGCTGAGAGCACACTAGGTCAGACCATTCCCAGGTGACTAAAAGCTGCACAGAGAACCTGCACAGGTTCTCCAGAACCTCCCAGGAGGAGGAAAATATGGGCCTTTTGGTGACATCCATCACCAATGAAACCTGGATCCTCTGCATGACCCAGGAGGGGCACAGCCAGAGCCAAACACGGTCATGTCTGACCACCATGCCCAGCATGCCAGGCAGGGAGAGCCCTGGGCAAGACCAGAGCGGGGCATGCCAGTCCAGGCACCTGAGCGATGGCCCTTCAGTGATTACAGCGCACCAGGAGGGATGGACAAAGAAGAGGGAGCAAATCTGAGAAGGGTCAGTGGTCTCCAGAGACCTGGAAATGCAGCCCCTGCAGATGTAATGGAGAAGCCAGTCCCATCATCTGGGAGCAGGGGGGCCTGTGGGATCTGTGGGGGAGCTGGGAGTGAGAGATGAGCTCAGGGGTCAACTGTGTCGGGCGAAGCCTAGGGCTTGGGTTGGGGGTGGGATAGGAAAAAGCAGCTTATCTGTGTCAGCAACCTGTGCTTTCTACAGCTGTAATCACAACGAGTTAGTAGGCTTGTGGTTGTGGAGTTTCCTATAAACTCTCCCATCTTCCAATTATCCTCAGTGGAGTTAAATTTTTTTAATCCTCAAAAAAGATTTAAAAAATGGCTTTAACAACATAGCAAGGGTTTTACAACTTGCTCCCTGGGGTGGGTAAATTGAAAGATCAGCTACTTGACCCAGCACCCCACAGCTTATGTGGAATGTGTGTGTGTGTGTGTGTGTGTGTGTGTGTGTGTGTGTGTGTGTGTGTGTGTGTGTGTGTGTGTGTGTGGCATATATGTCTATGGTATGTGAGTGTGGTATGTGGTGGGTATGTCTCTGAATGTGTGATATATGTGTATGTGGTATGTGTACAGTACATGCGGGGTACACGTGTGGTGTATATGGGCGGTATATGATGTGTGTGTGGTGTGCATGGTGTATTGTGTAACTGTGTGTGTGTCCATGTGGTGTGTGTGATGAGGTGTGCATATAAATGGTGTATGTGTGGTATGTGTGATGTCAGTGGGCAGTGTCTGTGTCTGCGGGGTGTGTCTGTGTGTGCAGTGTCGGTGGTATCTGTGTGTGTGTGGACGTGTTGTCAGTGGGTGGTATCCCTGCATGTGTGGATGTGTGTGGGGTCAGTGGGCGTGTTTGCACGCACGTGGGCGCACAGGGTCAGGGCGGGAGACTCCGTCCCCTCGGCCCTCAGGCTGCCCCCCCCACTTCCCAGCCCTGACTCAGTGGGCACACTGCACACACAGGAGGTGCCTCGCTCCGTCCGGCCAGAGGGCAGGGAAAGGCAACGGGCCCTCAGCAAGCACAGATGGGCAAGTGCTTTATTAACAAAGGACTGGAAGAAAACAGGAGGCTACCGGCATGGGCTGTTGCCTGAGACAGAATGGCAGAGCGAACCCAGGCCTTGTCGACGACCTCCAGGCAGGGTTGGGGGTACAGGAGGACCCCGGCCCGGGGAGTGGGATGGCCCAGCTGTCCCCCTGCACACCTAGCAGACCCTCCGCCTTATAACGCCCTCCTACAACCCCCACGGAAGCTGTCACGGGAGGGCCCAAAATGCCCCAGTCCCAGCCTAGAGAGAAAGATGGCATAATTTCAATTAAGGTCCCAGGCTGTCAAAAACATCGTTATTAATCTCTTTGCGGCAAATGTGAGCCGGGACCTACTTACACAGCCAATTGAGCATGCTCTAAATTAGTGTTTGCAGGTAACGGATTCAGCTGCCAGCCCCACGCCAGCCGGGTACAAGCTGGTTACGCCACTGACATGAAAGAATATGAGTCGGTAAAATGGATTGCCTGATTGGGCCTGCAGTCAGATGCTGTTAGTGCCCGATTTACCCACACATTAACGTCTCATTGGTTTAACACAATTTACTACACCTCAATCGCGGAAAATGATTTTCATTTCCTCTGAAAACCCTACTCACACGCACAACACAAAGGAGGAGGGGTCTTAAAAAAGCCATCAGCTAACTTTCTTTTTCTTAACATGCCCTCAAGATTTTATAATAAGCCTTTGATAATAAAACAACAAAAAACGAGGCTTAGGACCTTAGGTTCGCAGGCCAGCCTCTCTTAAGCTTGAGTCTGAGCACCACTGCTTGAGGCTGTGCCCTCTTTTGAGAAAATCAGCCCCATCTCAGCCTCCGGTCCCCTGCTCTCACCCTGCCTCTAGTCCTGACACACGAGTCCCTGCTCTTCTTGCCTTGTGTCCCTCTGTGGGGCTGGTGCTGGCCATGCTCCTGAGAGAACATTCTAGGGATGCTCTTTTGACCCCTTTGGGTCAGCGGCCTGCATAGGAGTCTGGCCGCCCTGGGCCTTCCTGGGCATCGGTCCAGCCTGCGTTACAAGGGCCACACCCCGCAGGGAAACAACACCTGCTCTAGAGGAGATTTTATACTCCCCACCTAGTTACAAAAAGAATTCTAAAAGTTCACAGTGGTACAGAGGACAGCAAAAAATAGCTCAGGACATTTCCTTCTGTCTCCCATCCATCCAGCCAACCCCCACACGCATACTTCTTGACACCAACTGCGGGGCCGACACTGTGCATAAAGGAGACCGGACTTCAGGAAGCCTCCAGCCTCCCAAGGCCGCAGACCACAAAACTGTGTCACAGAGCCACCCGGGCAGTGACAGAGAGACACGCCTGTGGGGAGGAAGCTCAGGGCAGAGAGAAGTTGGCCCCTTGCTCACCACTGCAAAATGCCCCCACGGGCTTCGGCTGGCACTGGCCGTAGGGAGCGCCCTCGTCAAATCTGGCCAGGGACACCCCAAGATGTCTCAGGACAACCATCTTTCCACCACCTCTGGGGGTGACCCCGGTCTGCCCCCACCAGTCACCCTGACCACCTGTCCTTCAGGAACAGACCCCGTCTCTTGTTCTCATCTTCTCTGCCTCAGCTGTTCCCCAGCGCTGTCCGCAGTCCAAGCCTGCACCCCAGGAGGGTTCCCGCTCTCAGCTCTCAGGGCAGGTACCGCTTCCCTTGCGTACCTCCTACAGCCAGCCGTGGGAGGGCAGGGCATACAGCAGGCGCACAACAGTGCACACACCTGGCGCGTCCAGTTGAGGCACTCGGTAATGCCACTCGGCACCCTCAGGGGGGCTCTGGCGTGAGCGTCAGGCTCATTTCCCCTGATCCACAGAGGAGGCAGCCATGGGGCCGGGGGACTGGAGGGTGGGGGGTGCCCAGCAGTTTGAAGACAAAGCTCAGCTTAACAAAGGCCCCTTCACACAACCGCCAAAACTGCATGTGTAGACTCTGGATCCCAATACAGACAGACCAGCGTGGACTAGGTATTGATAAGATTAAGGAATTACTGTTAATTTGGTTAGATGTGATGATGACGCGGTGGTTTTGTAAAGGGCAAAAATCCTCAACTGGAGACACCTACTTCTGGGCAGCTGAACTGACATGACGTCCGGGGTTTGGTTTTAAATATGACGACAAAACAAGGAGAAACAAAAACCTTGGTGGGGACTTCGAGGTTCATTATCCTCGGGGGGTGGTGGATATTCGAAATTTCTCATAATTTCATAATTCAAATCTGATATTTGAAATTTCTCATAAAAAGAGAAAAAAGACCTCCACGCCCTGGGTGGGGGTGTAGGGAGCCGGCAGAAGTATTCCGAGGGCCCCCGGCCAGAGCTTACAGGCAGGCCCGGCTGGGCGGCAGCGGGCTCAGGCTCTGGACCCAGGGGGGGTCCTGCCAGACCCGGGAGCCAGCTTTGGAGCTAGACTGCTGGCAGCTGAGGACACAAGGCCACCAGCATGGAGAGGATGGCAGGGCTCCACTCTGGGGCAAGCCAGTCCTGCTCTAATTTCTGGGTTATTTTCGTTTGATGCATAGCCATGGGCCAGTTCAGCTGGGAAGAGATTTGTGGGGCAGTGCCAATCTGGGGGACCGCTGCCCGGCCCACCTCCCAGGTAGCCCCGCAGACCTCCCCCATCCCAGATCCTGGTGGGGGTGAGGACCCTCGGACTAGCAGAGCAGATACCGCACTGCAGCAGACCATGTGAAGGCAGAGGCTGGGACAGCTCTGTGTGCCCGTCCCCATCCTCCTCCAGCGTGACAGAGCTGGCTCCCTGAGGAAGCTCTTGTCCCATGCCCCCTCCCAGGACGCCACAGCAATGAGTGTCCTCAAGGCCATGTTAACCTCCTCCTACTTGGGGTAAGAGGAGAGAAATACAGACGCCCTCTGTTCCGGACTCCTTTCAGGGTGAGACTTTGAAAAAGATGCCTCTCCCCAAGCCACAGGATGGTGAACATACATGCCCGCTGTGCCCACTGCGGACTCTGTGTGCACCTCGCCCTCACCACACACTGACAACGTGGGCAGGCCAGAAAGGCTGGGAGGGGCATGAGGAGGCAGAGCGGGCCCTGAGGGCACCCAGGTGGGCTCTACAAAGTGGGGAAGGGGGGGCAGCACCAAGCTCCTGCAAGGCCAGGTCGGAAAGGGCAGCCCAGAACGGAGGTGGCGGTAAAGGTAAAACTCTTTTTTCTTGTACTCACAACACTCTGACACCAAACGTGTGGGTTTTCCACACCAAGCAATTTTCTAATTCTCTGTGGTCACCAGCTGGATGTCCTACAATTTAATTCTGACACTAACTGCCAGAGTCAGCACAGACCTCCCAGGTTAAGAGCTCAGTACTTATGACTGACTGGCTATAAACTGGGGGTTTCCATGACCCCTTCCTTGGGTTTGACCATTTGCTAGAATGGCTCACAGAACTCAGGAAAGTGCTTTACTTACTATTAGCACTTTATTAGAAAGGATACAACTCAGGAAGAGTCAAACAGAAGAGAGATGCACAGGGCAAGTTGTGGGGGAAGGGACAAGGAGCTTCTGTGCCCCCCTCCCCGCCGCCTGCCACCCTTCTGGCTCTCCCACTGCTTAAGGTTTCTGTGGAGGTTCTGTTCCGTGGGCACGGCTGAGTAAGTCACTGGTCAGAACTCCACCTCCGGCCACTCTCCCCTCTCCCTGGAGTTTGAGGGCAGGGCTGAGAGTTCCAACCCCCTAATCTAGGGGTTGGTTCCTCTAGCAACCAGCCCCCACCTTCTAAGAGTCACTCAGGTGCGAGTGAATAGGGCTTATTATGAATAAAGAGACTTTCACTGAAGGAATTCCAAGGGCTCTAGAAGCTCTGTGCCAGGAACTGGGGGCAGAGACCAAATAGGCATTTCTTATTCTGTCACAGGGGGAGAACTGGCTGCCTCTTCAGTGTCCTCTCCCCAGCGGGGCTTCCAAACAGTACCATCACTGGGGGGAGATGGCCTGGGGGGCCTCCGGCCTCCGGACCTGGGCGGGAGGAGAGCCACCGCGGCAGTTTGGGTCTGACCCCAGGGCGTCCTCAGGCGATGGCTCGGCACGTGCTGCTCATCACCTGAGGAAGCCCTGGGGTCAGACCCAAAGAGGGAGGGTCCCAAGCGCAGAGTGGGGCTGAGGAGCTGGCCAGGTCACACCCATCGCGGCTGGGCCACCCCAAGAAGTGCTGGGGGGTGGGGGGCAGGGGCAGTGGCTCGCTGTGGGCCTAACTGGAGCCGAAGGCCAATGTAATTCTCTAGAACACTTTATGAGCCACTTAACCATTCCTCGACCCAGTCGTCCAAGCACAGCTGACGTAATGGCAATGTTAACACATAAAAATGGCAAGCTGCTTTACTAGCGGCTTTCAGAGTCACAAAAGCAGCTATTTGGTGAAGTTTCCCGCAAACTGCAGAAACAAAGTCCAAGTGGGGAATGATGGGGCACTAAACCATCCCGAAAAGTCATCAAAGACCATTATCATCAAACACTGTGCCCAGAGCCAGGCAGGTGGTCACAGTCCGAAGACAGACACCCTGCCCCGGTGCCGACGCCCCACTCAATTCTGCACACGGGCCTGTGGTGCTCATCTGGTACTGGCTGGGGGAACATCAATTACTGTTTTTCACATTTTAATTTTATCCAGAGAAACACAGCAGCTTACCTCTCCATCTCATATTCTTTCATTCCCACTTTTACGGCCTTCATTACCTGGAAGATGGATATTAAGCAAAGACATTTGTATTAAGGAGATAAGTAACACTGCCTTATAAATAATGTATAGCAGTTTTTCAAAAGAAACTCTTCTTTAAAAAAAAAGAATGGTATGGGTGCACAGTGGTGCAGACACGTAACGAATTCGAACTTTTTTAAAGCTCCAAGAGCCATACAGTTTATTTAAACCACTCTGGAGCCCTTCCATTTGGGAGCCCGTGAGCACCTGGCACCAAGCTACACGGCCGGCTCAGGCGGCGGCCAAGATTTAACCAAGATGTCTGGTGAATACTTAATGCTCGGAAAGCGATGCCTAGCCTAAAAGGTTTCCTTTGTTTAGCTGTCATAGAACACACAGAAAGTGAATTCATGCAAGAAACTGTGGTCCCCAAACGACCCTTGTCTGTCTCCGGACACAAGGCTGTGACTGTCACTACACAGGCACCAAGCTATCCCAGTCACCCTGAACGTCCTACAAGAAATACACTTCCTTATTCGCTCTTGCTCCTCAGGTAAAGTGGGAAGGTTTGGGAAAAAGCCGCATGAGAGAGGCTGTTTTTAGAAATGGACAGTAATCACTGTGCCTGAATGATGGGTAAGGACAGGAGAGTCTTTAAAAGGAGCTGGAACTGCTGGAGTGCCAGGAAGGAGAGCCCCATGCTCTGAGCGGGGACTTCTTGCTGGGAAATGTCCTCAGGGTGGGTGCCTTAAGGTGAGGGACTGGGGCAGAACCTCTGCTGTCCCTGCCCTGCCCCCACTGGGGAACAGAAAAGAGCCATGACCACATCTCTGCCGGAAACAACGCTTGCTGCCTACTCACATGGCACCCGGGACCGGAGCCACCACGGGACCGTCCATCTCAACGAGGCCCTCCCACCCCACTCAGAGCCCTGCTGCTTGCCCGCTCCGGCGAGTCCGTGCCCAGCTTACCTCCCGGTGGGCCTCGCTGGAGATTCTGTTGGTGTAACGCAAAACCTCCAGCTCCATGTCCGTCTTAAAGACCCGGCTTCAGAGAGAAGAATAAAGGGACAAGTCAGTGATGCCCAGTGTCAGGGACTAGCCGGACCCCCCCCCCCCCAGGGAGACCTCAGGGCCCACCATACCCGGCACAGCCTGGGAAGCAGCACACGGCTGGCTTGTGCCCAGCCAGGCCACCGGGGCATGGGGGTGGAAGGGCCACAAAGCCCCAGAAGTGATACGCTGCACTAAGCACTGCCCATCCTGGTCTCATGCCAGGCTTGGGTGTGCAGGCTGTTTCTAGTTCTGCGGTTTCTGGAAACCGCTGTGGGTGCTGGACGAAGCCTAGATTCTGCAGTCAGACATGTCCTGCCTCACTGAGACTCAGTTTCCCCATCCATAAAATGGGGATAAAATCTACCTGGCGAGGAGGCTGTTGGACCTGAATCAAGTGTGCCTGACTCCCAGGACTCTGCCCAGTTGGCTGAAGAGGGTTACCGTTTCCTCCCACCCCACCCACCCGCCCCTGGGAAAGCCGAGGAATCCTCCTCCACCTCAGTCAGGCCCCCTGCGGGATCCAGGGATGGAGGTGGGAACAGTGGGTGGTGCAGCCACTTCCAGCCATGAGTGCAGGGAAGAATGTGGAAAACAGCCAGTCTGCAGAGAGGAGGAGACAAGGAACAGACAAGAGAAGGGGGCTGTGTGGGGCAGGCAGGCACAACCAAGAGGCCCTGCACTCCTTCCGAGACTCAGCTGTACCTCCTGCAGCTGGACTCTGAGGGTCCTGGGGGCCCTCACAATAAATCCATGCTAATCTGCCCAAATGTGGTCAGGTTTCTGGTCTTTGCGATCAACCTCATTGCCAAGTACGACTCAGCTAGAGAAGCTACGTAAATATTTGTTTTCAACCTCCACTTCAGATGAGCAACTCCAGGCCATGGGGCATTTCAGTGGCAGCTGTGACCAGTCATTAAGAGCTCAGCGTCCTTGATGCGTGCCCTGTGGCCAGCTCTGCGTCCTTTACCCAAGGTGACACACCTTCACCAATGCTCCCACATGGCCGCCTCTCCCTCTCGCGAAGGGAACACACTCAAGCACCCTGCAGATAGGCAAAGCCAGAGTGTCTGATGATGGCAGACCACTGCCTGCCCCCCGCCCCCCCCATTCACTCTCTCATCCAGCCGCTGTCTGCGTCCTGAAGCTGGACCAAGGCCAAGGACAGCAGCGAAGAAGCTCCCACCTCCATCAGAGGCAGCAAACCTCTGGGGACTTCACAGAAGCAGCCCAAGCCAGCCACTGACTCACACCGTCTCCATGGTGCCATCCAGCTGGGACAGCCAGCCATCTGTCACAGGGAAGTGACGAAGGCATCTTGCAGCACTGTGACGCCCTCCTAAGACCGTAAAACCTTCTGGGGAATGTGGAAAAGATAAACCCTTTGGCCCAGTGAGACTTTTTCCACATGAATAGCCTTTCTTTCCTGAGGAAGCAGACCCTGAAGCCTGACACTCAGCTCTTTATCATCAGAAGGCGTCTCTGATTCCCTACCAGGGGGCCGGGAGCGGTCCCACCTGGGGAACAGGAGCTGCTTCCTGTGCCCTGGAGGTGAGGGTCCAAAGACTGGGCAGCACTCGGATGAGCAGCTCAGCTCCTGAGGCCCAAATCCACTCATAGGATAACCTAGCAGCCCCTGCTGCTTCACTCCCCACTGCCACCTGCTCAGTCCAGCCCAAACAACTGGTATGCGGGGAGTGGGCTCCTCTGTTCTCAGGTGCAGTGATGACCAGAAATGACAACACAGTGGGGAGCCAGGTCCAGGCTGTGCTCACCCCCAGTCCTCTGCCCCTCTATTCAGCTTAGATCCCTGGTTCATCCTGCCAACATTTCAGACCCCAAGGCCCTGTGCCCACACAGCCATATGGGCTCGGCCAAACCCCCACGAGGGATGAGGCAGAGCCTGGGCCTGCTGCAAGCATGATCCGGGGCCACAAGGGCTGCAGGAAAATCCGCGACTGGGCAGTCGGCATAGTCAGCTCCCAGTCACCAGCCCCACCGGTCGGCACCATCTCAGGTCTGCTCTGACCCGCTGGGGGACATGCAGACCTGGAGGGTTCCTCTCAACTTTGTCTCCCTCAGATCTCTCCCCTCCCTTCCCTGGGTCTCCGCCGCTTGTCAGCGGACGAATGAACCCTATCCACTCCTCTCCAGACCCCCAAGCCTTGCCCTCCACGCTCGGGTTCTCCTTCCCCACCCACTCACAAGGGAAGGAGTGGAGCAGGCTCAGCACCCCAACATACCCAGCTGGGCTCAGAGCCCACGTGGCCCCTATTCCTGGGAGCTCCATGACCACCCACTTCCCCTTCCTCCTCCTCCTCCGGGCAAGCTCTATCCCCCACTACCCTGCCACTTTCCAGAAGGGAAACCATAACCACCTTTGCTTTGGGAGGGGAGAGAGAGCTGCTTTTATGTTTCATCTCAACCCTCTCATCCATCTCCTCCCCTCCCCTCTTCTCCCTTCGGCCTACCCCACCCCCACCCTGCCAGCCCCCATCTCACCAACGTGTGGGAGAAGGACTCCAGGCTGCCAAATCCAGAGGCAGTCCATGACCGCCGAGAGGAAGCACAGGGAGCCCTGGATCCTCTGGCACCACTGGGCTGCTACCCCTCCTCCATCTCCCTTCCCTGCTCCCAAAGCCCAGTCTCTGGCACAGGGCTCTCCGCTGCACCTGCCCCTGTAAGCCCCCCAGGCTCCTACAGCTCAGCCTGACACAAACTCCCCCACCTCACCCCACAGCTCCGCCACACCCCTGCTGCTTCAAACAGACACCTGCGCATCATCCCAGACACCTTCGTGTCATCCGTCCACTGCTCCCACATCCAAGTGACAACCAAGGGCTTCAATTCTCGGCGCTACAACCTCTCTCAGACCCTCCGTTTCTCTCCATCCAGACCCCACCGCCTCCAGCCTGGACAACTCTCCGGCCTCTTCTTGCCTCCAGGCCTCTGTGCTCACTGACAGCAGCTGGGGATCTTTAGGAAACACAAATGTGACCATGCTTTTCCTTGCTTAAAAGCTTTGGGGACCTCTAAATGTCCTCGGGATGGAGTTAAAACTACTCACGAGCCTTCCCATGCCTGTCTCCACCACCTACCTCCCCTCAGCCCCACAGCGACTCTTCTGCTCAGGCCCTTTCACCTCTAGCTCCCACCCGAACCACACCTTTCCCGAGGTGGAGGAGGGGCTCCCCCATACCCCTTCCCTACGTTTCCAGGGCAGTCTATGGGTATCCTTGGAGAGCTACCACACGCGTGACTCTTTTTAAAGTCTCTTCCCAAAAAGGCCGTGGTCCTGGGGGGCAGGGTCGCCGCACCCCAAGGGCTTGGCCCAAAACAGACACGCAGGAACCAGGATTAGAAAGAGTACCTGGGCATTGCACCAAAGCTGGAAAATGCCTTACTTCCAAAAAGGAGAGCTCATGGCTCTTTTCAAAGAAGAAAAAGAGGGTTCCTCCACCCCACCTTGGGGAGTTTGGCAGACATCGTGGGATATGGCTCAGCCAGGCCTGCCCTGCGCAGGACAGGGGCACAGCCTGCCCGGGCTCCAGCAGCCCAAACTGCCACAGCCAACGCCCTGCCCTGAGCCACAGAGCGAGGAAGAGGCAGCCCTAAGAGTTGAACCCCAGGAGCCCACTGCACAGGCTCTCCCCACAACCCCTCCCTGCAGTGGGAGCACCCCAGTCTACAGAGGGGCTGGGAAAAGCAGGCCACCAGCTTCTCCAAGGAGACTTGGTGCCCAAACCACACTCTCTTCCCATCAGAGACGCCAGCACTTTGACCACTGATGCTGAGGCCTGCTTTCCTTCCTAGTTTGAATTTGTGGAAGATGACAAACCAGGACTTTACCTGGTTTACTCAGGACTTATTTTTAAGTCATGTTTAAAAAAAAAAAAAAATCAAACTGAACCAGGACAAATTATGCCATAAAGGCGGTTCTCCAACAAAACCGGCCTGGCCCAACTGAATCCGAGCTTTAAAGGCCCTGAGAACAGGTGTCTGCCGTGTGCCGGCTGACCTGATTATCCATAGGGCACTCTGGGTCTAAGTCTTGCCCAGGTGCCAGGCATCCAGCCTGGCCCAGTTCTCTCCAGGACGCAAGCACCAGAAACACTTTTTAAGATGACTGTACAAAATAACAAAACCTTCCAGCATTCAGCAGTTTCTCCCTATCTTCAGGAAGGACTGAGCACCCTGAGTCTGATGAGGCTATTTCTATGACTCCTGGACACGAAAAGATAAGGAAGAAAGGATTCCACCACGGTCCAGCTTCCGCTGTCCCAGGCCCTCCAGAGTGAGGGCTGCCTAGGGTCATACTCAGCCCGAGCCTCGTCTGGCCCCAGCATGTGTGGGGTGGGGGTAAGAAATGTGATCTGCAAGTCTTCTATCCCCAGAACAGGACCAAGGCCTCCTCCTCCATGAGGCACCAGAGGACGCAGCTTTGGGACAGAACAACACAGATGCAGTTCACAAGTCTGGGCTGAGAACAACAGACTCTTTGACTAGCAAGAGGAGATGGCTGACATGTGCAGGCGATATAGGCCATCATGCACAGTCCCCTGGCCTGTGGCCCTGCCTGTGAGCATCAATGCACCCAGGGGGCCACTCACATGGCAAGGCAGCACCCCAGGCAGGGGAACAGAAGTGGGGGGAGAAGGCTCCTCCACCACATCAGGCCCAGAGTCCCCTGCAACAGGCTAGAAATGACAAAAACCAGACTCAGCTGAGATTTATTTGTGCAATCTGGTTTTTTTCCCCTTCAATATGCATAGGTCACAAAACTGCTTCTGGGCATTAAACCCAGGATTAAGACATTAATTAGCTGAGGTTTGAATTCTCCACTGATTAAAACAGTAGCAAGACAGGGGCGCCTGGGTGGCTCAGTCGGTTAAGTATCTGCCCTTGGCTCAGGTCATGATCCGCGGGTCCTGGGATCGAGCCCCCTCTCCCTCTCCCTCTGCCTTCCACTCTGCCTACTTGTGCTCTCTCTCTCTCTGTCAAATAAATAAAAAAAAATCTTTAAAAAAATAAACAAAATAAAATAGTACCAATACAGGATGAAGTATATTCAAAATCAGTCTCTAAGCATCAAAGTGCCACCGTGGTGAACAAAACCCATTTGAAGGGACAGGAATTCCATCTCTCCTGGAGATGAATGTGCAGAGGGGATGGTTCTGTGGGAGCCGGCAGGCAGGAACTCAAGGCCACAGGACCCCACGTCCATTCCTTCCACACCCCATGACCTGGTGCTACAAAGGACAAAATCCCAGAACAAGAGGGACAGAAAGGAAAGAGCTACTTGGAATTACATATCCTCAGGAGGCTCAATCAATAAGTCCTCTCAAAGAAATTGGAGCCATGAAGAAAATGGCGGTCTCGCTCAGCAGTGAGCTAAGTGTGCTTGAGACTTGACGTGGGCCAGGCAGACACGGGCTGCACACAGGGGAGGCATGGGAGGGTCCACCTCAATGTGCCGGCCCGGGGCCCAGCCGTGCCTTCCTTTCTGCCGGATGGCGCCCACACCCCACCTCCTGCCTTCTGGCATATGGTCATTCAAGGCCTCACTCTGCCCTAGGATCCCCACTGTCCACTCGGCTTTCTCGCTAACGTAGGGTTAAATGCCTCTTCCTCAGGAGACAAAGAGAGCAACCCAACTGAAATACTTTTCACACAGTCCAAGAATCTAGGTCATCATCTACGTATCTTTTCTAATTTGGGACATGTTACCCAGGACGCAGGATCCTGCCGTGCTTCTGCCCCTGAACCATCCACACCTCGCCATCTCCCGAGCACAGAAAAGGCAGGGAAGGAGAAACAGCTATGTTACTCCCCTGCCTGATTAACACACACAGGACACCTTCACTCTGTGTAATTAACAGTTCTAAAATCGGTGTGTGACTCAATTTAACACAGTCTCACTTAAAACCCAAGAAGGCACACGGCAACTGCTGACATGCTTGTTCTTCTGTGACGCTTCCAGAGGTACTTAACTGGAATCCCAGGCACGGAGCTATTAAGACGGTACAAAAGTATCTCCCTCTATTTCCTATCCTAACTTCAGATCAATTTAATCATCTGCGGAACAGGAGAGTGGAACCACAGCCTAAATTATGGAATTGAGACGCCTGCTCTCAAGTTTCAACTTTTGACCTCCACATTCGAACTGCAATACCCAGCATGAGAAATTATCAGTTATGATCTCATGTTTCCAGGAAAGAGTATGATTATAGAGGAATTTACAGGAAATCACAAAGGCACTGCTTGAGCGAATGAGAAACAATAAAGCAGTCACAGAGAGGAAATGAACGACATCCACAAAAACGAGGAAGGAAGCATCCTCTGTGCTGGGAGAGGCTGTTCCTTGCCTCTATCAGACCGGCCCTGGGAGGAATCCCAGACCCCCAGTCCAGTGGCTAACAGGGAGCTGGGGTATGTCAGTAGCAGGGGGTGTGGAGCGAGAGGAAGCTCAGCTGCACAGCCCCTGGCCTCCACCCTCACTATACCCTGGCCTCACACAGAGCCATACCAGGCCCTCCGAGCACCCCTGTGTCTCCCATGGCCAAGAGAGGACCGAGAGCACGGCTGAAAGTCAGGCAAACCCCCACCCCCATCCCCTCTAGGGTGCCCCTCAGATACACAAGGGGCAGCACAAGATCCTGGGACTACCTGCCCGGGCTCAGCTCCTGGCTTTTTCTCAGGCAAATCCCCTCCCTGTGCCTCAGCTTCCTCATCTGTAGAATGGGGATAATCAGAGCACCTAGCTTAGAGCATAAACAAAATACCTCTTTGAATAAGGGGACAAATGTCAAGTGCTTAGCACAGTGCCTTGTACACAAGAAGTCTCAAAAGGCGACAGACAGGGCGCCTGGGTGGCTCAGTTGGTTAAGCGTCCAACTCTTGATTTCGGCTCAGATCATGATCTCAGGGTCATGAGATTGAGCCCCCCATCGGGCTCTGCACTCAGCGGGGAGTCTGCTTGGAATTCTCTCTCCCTCTCCCTCTGGCCCTCCCCCTCACTCACGCACGCACACACACACACACACACACACACACACACACACACACACACACACACACTCTGTCTCTCTCTCTCTCAAATCAATTTTTTTTAAAAAAGGCAACAGACATTGTATTAAGCTGAGTTAGCACTTGACTTCTGTGGGAGCCGGCGGGCAGGAATTCAAGGCCACAGGACCCCATGTCCATTCCTTCCACACCTCATGACCTGGTGCTACAAAGGATAAAATCCCAGAACAACAAGAGGGACAGAAAGGAAAGAGCTACTTGGACTTACATATCCTCAGGAGGCTCAATCAGTAAGTCCTCTCAAAGAAATCAGAGCCATGAAGAAAATGGCGGTTTTACTCAGCAGTGAGCTAAGTGTGCTTGAGACTTGACGTCCACCAGGCAGACACGGGCTGCACATCAAGGGAGAGCACTTCTGCTTTGCATGTGAGGAAACCAAGGCTCAGTGCTATAGGCTGAATGAATATGGGTCTCCCTCCAAAACTGATACACTGAAACCTAAACTCCACTGTGTTGGTATTCAGAGGTGGGGACTTGGGAGGCAAACAGGTCATGCGGGCAGAACTCTCGTGAATGGGACTGGTGCCCTTATAAAAGAGACCCCAGAGAGCTCCCTGCCTCTTCTGTCCTGTGAGGACACTGTGGGAACATGGCCACCTAGGGATCAGGAAGTGGGTTCTCACCACACACCGAGTCTGCCAGCACCTCAGTCTTGGATTTCCCAGGTTCTAGAACTGTGAGAAACACATTTCTGTTGTTTATGAGCCACCCACCATGGTAATTGTTATGGCGGCCCGAATGGTCTAAGACACCTGGTGAATCTTCACAAGTTAGGTATCACTGCATAGCCACTGGCAGACGAAACTGAGGCTCAGAACACTTAAGCGACTTGCCGAGGGGACAGGCTAGGGTTAGCGTTTGGATGTGCCTGAGTGGAGGGCTTTTCTGTCACCGCAGGCAGCCCCCCTCCATGGGGCCTAGACAGAGCGGGTAATGAAAGCGTTCGGGACACAGGCACCCAAAGATGTGTCAATCATAAATTGTAAATTATGTCAATCATAATTTAATGTCACAGAAAACCCACTCTCCCGGAAACGAGGGACCAGCCTGTCATTCCACCCAGAACCCTTCCTTCACTTCCTCCAAGAGGGCAGTGATCGTGACCACCATGGATCTCACTCGAGAATGACTGCAGTCATTACAGAGGCCAGAACCCACACTATTAAAACACACCCTTGAGGCAGTAAGGACAATGTGACATTTCTAAAATAGTTCTACTGCCATCAAATGTCAAATAAGTCCTTTCTGCTGCCAGCTTTGATAAAGTTGGGAAGTATTCTTATGAATGCGGAATCCACCTCAGAGCCTTGGAAATGTCACTAGAATTAAAGCATGCCTGTTCCAAAGTAACGAACTAGTGACTTGTTCCTCAGGAGATGCTGGAGCGTACAAGCCAGCACGGTCTCCAAAGCGTCCAAACTGTAAGCCGCCATGAGGGAGTGTCACATGCGGGGCGTAAGTGGGTGCGGGCCCATTCCTGAGTATCCAGGATTTATTCTTCTGTCAACTGGGAGCTACAGATGGGCCAGGCATCAGTGACTTTATAAAAACAAGAAAAGGCGGCTGTGTGCTGAAAGGACACAGGCCCCATCCTCAGAGTGAGTGTGGCTGCCACTGGAGGGCTACCCTCCAGTGCTCTCACGGTCAGTACCAATGCCTGTGATGGTGCTTGGATTTCCACCTCTGGCCCAGCCTCGCTCCCACTGGAACCTGCTTCAGACTCAACACAACCCAAACAAGTCCCTGATCGGCCACAGCACCTGCTCTTCCCAGCCATCCCCGTCCCACTGACACACTACCCAGCCATTCAGGACAAAAAACTGGAGTCACCTTCAACTCCAGCCTTCACCCAGGTCACAGCCAGCTCCTCCCAGGGGTGTTCCCCTTGACCACCACTCTACTCTCAACTCTGTCACACTGCCCTTCTACTGCCACCTGGATCCTGCAGCAGCCTCCTAAGTGGCAACCACTTACCTCTCTTGCCCTACAACTGAGTCTCTAGTCTGAGGCCAAAATGCCTGCTTGAGTGGGAGGGCCACTTCCAGGGCCCGCAGAGGTGATGATGCCCAACCTGAGAAGGTTTGCCCTGCTGTGACCTAACAGAAACCAGTTATGCTGCAGGTACGTACAGGCTGCCGGTATCAGCACGGAAGGAACGGAGGCAACATAAGAACACATACAACAGGATGCCAGCTTGTCAGGACACAGAAGCAACACGAGGAAAACATGTTTACCTTTCTGGTAACAGGATTATGTATGATGTTTATTTTCACTGTTTTTATTATCTACTCTGAGCTATATGAGCGTGGCTCATTCATGGCAGGAGTTTTTAAAAGTCTCCTAAATAAAAGATAAGAAAAATTCAACTGACCTTCAAGTGACTCAGGCCCTTTTGGAAAGTCAGACCAACTCACACACACACACAAAAAGAAAAAAACAGAGAAGAGAGTTGTTCTGGGGACTATCTTGTCTGAGGGGCTCTCTGAGATGGGGCAGGGTCTCTCAGCTTCCTGAGCGGAGCACAACAAATAGCCAAAGTAGCCATAAGCAATACTCACCACTCCACAATTTCCGGATGAAGAATGGTGTTATTGACATTAAACCTGTAGAGGAAAAACAAATCAAGCCTATTAGTTCAGTGGCCTATCATCTCCCCACAAGAAATACCTCTTTTAAGGCATACCAAGAGATGGCATGACCCAGAGAGGGCCCCAAGCTTTAACTTCATGACCCCCGGGCCCATAGAAGGATTGCTGCTCACTTCCTGCCCCAGACTTGCAGGCAGGCCAAGTGCTCTAGGTGCAGTCAGAGAACATGCTGTTCGGCTGCAAAACACCATCCTCTACTCTCACTAGGCAGACCTAAAGGCCACAGCTTCCTTTGTCAGGTATACCAACATACACACAATAGGAGTCCCAGAAAAAAAGGAGAAAGATAAAGGAGAAGAATTTTTGAAAAGAAAAAAAAAAAGGCCCCAAACTTTACCAATTTAATGAAAAACATGAATCTACACATACACAAAGCCCAATAAACTCTGAAAAGGATAAATCCCAAGAGACCCACACTCAGACATATAATCTGTCAAAAGACAAAGAGAAAATCCTGAAAGCAGTAAGAGAAAAAAAATGCATGACATACGAGGACTTCTCAGTAAGATTAATGGCGGATTTCTCATCAGAAACCATAAAGGCCAAAAGGCAGTAGAATGAAAGAAAAAAAAAGGGTCAACCAAGATTCTATATCCAGCAAAGCTATGATTCAAAAATGAAAGGAAAATTAAAACAGTCCCAGACAGACAAAAATAGAGAATTTATTGCTAGAAGACTCTCCTACCAGAAATCCTAAAGGGAATCTTTCAGACTGTAGTGAAGAACACTAGAGTAACTTGAATCCACGTGAAGAAAAAAAGGCATCGATAAAAATAATTACATAGGCAAGTAAAGCGACAGAGCAAATGTATTTTTTTGTAACTCCTTTTTTCACCTCTCTGACTTAAAAGACAACTGCATAAAGCAGTAATTGTAAATCTGTGTTGACTAATGGAACATGTGAAGATGCAATCTGTATGCAACAACAGCACAAAGGAGGGGACAACATGGAGCTATACAGAAGCAAAGTTGTTGTATGCTACTGAAATTAAGTTGACATTAACGAAAACTAGACTGTCACAAGTTTATGAGGTCACTTGTAGTCCCCCAGGTAATAACTAAGAAAATAATTTAAACATACAGAAAAAGAGATGAAAAAGGAATAAAAACAATGTATCACAAAAAAATCAATTAAATACAAAAGAAAGTAGTAATGGGAGAAGCTGAGGAACAAAAATGACATATGACATATCAAAACTAGTAACAAAATGGCAGAAGGAAGTCATTCCTTACCAGCAATTACTTTAGATGTAAATAGATGTGATTCTCCAATTAAAAGGCGGGGACTGGCAGAAGGAATTAAAAGAAACATGATACAAGTAAATGTTCTAAAAAGACACACTTTAGAGTCAAAAACACAAACAGGTTGAGAATGAAAGGATAAGAAAAGATGTATTATGCAAAGAGAAACCAAAAGGGAGCTGGAACAGCTCTATTAATATCAGACAAAATAAGGGTTAAGACAAAAAAATTTACTAAAGATAAAGGACATTTTATACAAATTAAAAGATAAATTCATGAACAAGACATAATAATTATAAACATAAATTGCGCCTAACAACACAGCCCCAAGATATAGGAATCAAAAACTGCAGAATTGAAGGGGAAATATATAACTCAACAATACCTGAGACTTCAATACTCTGCTTGCAATAATGGATAGAACTAGATGGAAGATTGACAAGGAAATAGGAGACTTAAGCAACACTATCAAGCAACTACACCTAACAGACATCTCTAGACTACTCCACCCTCCAGTAGAATACCCATTTTCTCAAGTGCACATGGAACATTCTCCAGAATAGATCGTATGTTAAGCCATAAAACAACTCCCAATAAACTTATAAGGACTGAAATCATATTGAGTGTGTCCTCCAAGCACATTGGAATGAAATTAGAAATCAGTAACAGAAGAAAAACTCACTAATCTGTGGAAATTAAATTTTATACTCTTAAATAACCAATCGGTCAATGAAGAAATCAGAAGGGAAACTGAAAATACTGAGACGAATGGAAACAAAAGCACAACATACCAAAACCTACAGAATGCTGCTAAAGTAGTGCTTACAAGGAAGTTAATAGCCAAAAATACCGATGTTAAAAAGGAAGAAAGTTATCTCAAACCAATGACCTACTCTTCTACCTTAAGAAACTAGAAAAAGAAGGAGCACCTGGGTGGCTCAGTTGGTTGAACATCAGACTCTTGATTTCGGCTCAGGTCATGATCTTAGGGTCTTGAGATCAAGCCCACGCCAGGCTCCGCACTGAGCATGGAGCCTGCTTGGGATTCTCTCTCTCTCTCTCTCTCTCTCTCTCCCTCTGCCCCTCTCCCCCAACACATGGTGCACTCTCTCTCTCTCTAACAAATATAAATCAAAATCTTTAAAAAAGAAACTGGAAAAAGAAGAGGAAACTAAACCCAAAGCAAGCAGAAGGAATAGAATAATAAAAATTTGAGCAGAAATAAGCAAAATAGAGAATAGAAAAACAGTAGAGAAAAATCAGTGGGATAAAAATTGGTTCTTTGAAAAGATCAACAAAATTGACAGTTTTAGACTGACCAAGAAACGAAGAGAAGGCTCAAGTTACTGACCAGAGATAAAAAAGGGGACATTATTACTGATTTAACAAAAATTAAAAGGATTATAAGAGAATATAATGAACGACTGTATGGCAACAACTGGATAATTGAGATGAAAAAGACAAATTCCAGGATGCCTGAGTGGCTCAGTCAGTTAAGCTTCTGCCTTCAGTTCAGGTCATGATCCCAGGGTTCTGGGATAAAGCTCCACGTCTGGTTCTGTGCTCAGTGGGGAGCCTGCTTCTCCTTCTTCCTCTGCCCTACCCCCTGCTTGTGCTTTCTCTTTCTCTCTCTCAAATAAATAAAATCTCTAAAAAAAAAAAAGAAAGAAAAAGACAAATTCTTAAAGACACAAACTGCCAAAACCGATACAAGAAAAAAAAAATCCAAATAGACCTATGATAAGGAGACACTGAATTAGTAATTAAAACCTCCTCACAAAGAAAAGCCCTGGATCAAATGCCTTCATCATGAATACCAAATGTTTAAAAACACATTAACACCAATCTTTCATTAACTCTTAACTTACTAAAACTAGAAGAGGAAGGAACACTTTTCAACTCATTCTACAAGCTCAGAATTACCCTGATACCAAAACCAAGACATCATAAGAAACTATAGCTGGAAATCTCTCATGAACACTGGCACAAAAAAAAAATCTTCAACAAAACACTAACAAACAAAATCCACCAACATATCAAAAGGATATACACCACGACCAAGTCACATTTATCTCAGGAATGTGGTTACTTCAACAGACAAAAAGAATCATATAATACACCATATTAACAGAATTTAGAACAAAACCACACAGATGTAGAAAAAGGATCTTACAAAATCCAACAACCTTTCATGATAAAAACACTCAATGAACTAGGGAGAGAAAGGAACTTCCTCAACCTGATAAAGGTATCTACAAAAAACACACAGCCTACATCATAGTTAATGGTCAAAGATGAAAAGCTTTCCCCTAAGATGAGGAACAAGGCCCTTCCTCTCCACTTCTGTTCAAAACTGCACACAAGAAACATTTATCATAGTCATCATATACTGGAAGTTTCAACAATTTTCAAAGCACTGAGATACAGAAAATACTCACTGATTACAGTAGAATTAAACTAGAAATCAGTAAAGACATGTATCATATGACCTCACTGATATGAGGAATTCTTAATCTCAGGAAACAAACTGAGGGTTGCTGGAGTGGTGGGGGTGGAAGGGATGGGCTGGCTGGGTGATAGGCATTGGGGAGGGTATGTGCTGTGGTGAGCGCTATGAATTGTGCAAGACTGTTGAATCACAGATCTGTACCTCTGAAACAAATAATGCAACATATGTTAAGAAAAAAGAAAAAGAAGAAGATAGCAGGAGGGGAAGAATGAAGGGGAGTAAGTCAGAGGGGGAGACGAACCATGAGAGATGATGGACTCTGAAAAACAAACTGAGGGTTCTAGAGGGGAGGGGGGTGGGGGGATGGGTTAGCCAGGTGATGGGTATTAAAGAGGGCACATTCTGCGTGGAGCACTGGGTGTTATGCACAAACAATGAATCATGGAACACTACATCAAAAACTAATGATGTAATGTATGGTGATTAACATAACAATAAAAAATTTTTAAAAAGTCACAGAGGGGAGGGGGGCGGGGGGATGGGTTAGCCAGTGATGGGTATTAAAGAGAGCACGTACTGAATGGAGCACTGGGTGTTATACGCAAACAATGAATCATGGAACACTACATCGAAAACTAATGATGTAATATATGGCGATTAACATAACATAATAAAAAAAATTATCATAAAAAAACAAGAAATCAGTAACAGGAGGAAAACTGTAAAATCCCAATTTGTTTGGAAATTAAGCAACAGACTTCTAAGGATGTGCTGTTCAAAAAGGAAATAACAAAATTAGAAAATAAAAGCATGAAATATCAGAACTGGGGAAACGCAGGTAAACAATGCCCAGAGGAAAAGGCATTTAGTGGAAAAGAACACTGAAAACAATGATCTATGCGGCACCTGGGTGGCTCAGATAGTTAAGCATCTGCCTTCAGCTCAGGTCATGATCTCAGGGTCCTGGAATCGAGCCCCACGTCAGGCTCCCAGCTCAGAAGGGAGTCTGCTTCTCTCTCTCCTTCTGCCTCTCCTGCTTGTGCTCTCTCTCTTTCTCAAATGAATAAATAAAATCTTTAAAAAAAAGAAAGAAAGAAAACAATGATCTAAACTCCTATCCCCAAGCATGTCCCTTTCTTTTTTCTCAAGAAGCTAGAGAAAGAACAAACCTAAAGAAATTAAAAGGAAATTAAAAGGCACAGAAATCAATGAAATAAAAGGCAAACACAAAATAAAGAAAAATCTATAAAGCCAAAAGTTGTTCTTTGACAAGATAAACATAATTAGAAAGGGGACCCTGGGAGACACAAAAAGATCAGGTCAGGGCCCACCATGTGTGACCCAGAGCTCAAGCTGGCAGTGAGAGAGCTGGGGAAGCATGGCATGGTCCAGCACAAAATACAGGCCTCGGCAGAGAAGCTGGGGCAAGCCTTCAACCCTCTGGATTCTAAGCCCTGCTCCATCTCAGGTCAGGATTATTATACACAGGGCATGCTGGCTTATGACCAAGCAGGGACTCTCTATGGCCCCATTACTGATGTTTGAAAACACCTATCTAATGCCGCGGTTATGGAGCTGGCACCCCCACGGCTGGCTGAGCCCACTGAAGAAGGAAGGACAGAGGAGAGAAGTGGGAAGGGGGCATTCACAGGCTAGGAGGACTCCAGATCTCCAAAGCTTTTGGCACTCCTAACTACACAAATAAGGCCAACTCAAAGTCACCTGAAATGTTGCAGAATCAAAGCCCTACTTGTGAAATATCAAAGAGACCACAGGCAGCCAACCTCGTTCAGAGTCAAGAACAGAGCAGCAGATGACATAAATCAAGACAACACAGACTCTGTCTCCCATTTCCCCAAATGTCACTTTGACGTTGGGAAAAGCAATGGCCTATCTACTCAGCAGGAAAACACAGCAGTAAAATTTCACTTTACAAAATGTACGTACACATACACACATGCTCCTACAGACACCTGAGCAGCAAAGTGACCCAGCACACAGTTGCAAACACAACAAACATGATGAACACACACCCAAGCAGGCACGCACTTAGGAAGAGGCGCAGGCAGACACACACAGATGTATATGCAACACACACACACACACACACACACACACACACACACACACACACAAACCCAGACAGGCATATGCTTAGACTAATACACAAAGATCGACCCCTAAATATACATGCATACAGAAACACATAGATTCACACAAAAGGGCACTCGGATACAAAAATACTCAGAGAAACACCCAAGACACACACAGAAGAGTCCAAAAGACATTCCCCCCGCCCCATTGCCTCTATCCTAGTTAGCATTTTCTATGATAAGCATGTATCAGGTTGGGTAAAAACAACAACAAATCCACCAGTGCCTAAGAGGGTGGGGAGCAAGTGTCCTGGAAGCTTAGGGTAATTCCCTGGTGGGCTCAGCCTGAAGGATGGGTGACAAAGGGTGAGCAGGATGGGCCCAAACTCCCCTGCCCCAAGCCCGTGGCCTTCTCCCTGCAGTTTCTAACTCCAGGAAGGAGGTGAGACCCACCGGAGAACATGCCCTGCAAGGGCCCCCCACTGCCTTCCCCTGCTAGGGTTTGGGGCGGGTTCCTGTCTCCTCATGGAGATTCCATGGACCATAATGAGAAGCTCAAGTTAACCAAGAGTAACTTGATACGCAAGTTAACAGTAACCACAAAGCCAAGTCCCCCCACCACAGACCGGCACTTCATTGTGATCATCAGGCTTTAACAAAGTGCCTCTATTTCCTGGGTTTGAAAATTCACATCTTGGGGCGCCTGGGTGGCTCAGTCGATAAGCGTCTGCCTTCAGCTCAGGTCATGATCCCAGGGTCCTGGGATCGAGCCCCGCATCAGGCGCCCTGCTAGGCGAGAAGCCTGCTTCTCCCTCTCCTACTCCCCCTGCTTGTGTTCCCTCTCTCGCTCTCTGTCAGATAAATAAAATCTTAAAAAAAAAAAATCCACATCTTTGGGGCGCCTGGGTGGCTCAGTTGTTAAGCATCTGCCTTTGGCTCAGATCATGATCCCAGGGTCCTGGGATCGAGCCCGGCAAAGGGCTCCCTGCTCGGTGGGAAAGCCTGCTTCTCCCTTTCCCACTTCCCCTGCTTGTGTTTCCTCTCTCACTGTCTCTCTCTCCGTCAAATAAATAAAGAAAGAAAATCTTAAAAAAAAAAAAATTAAAATTCACATCTTTGAATATTTATATCCCTACATTAGCAACCCCCCAAATTCAGCAATTTCATATTAAACTGCTTATTTAAATGGAATTAACTTATAACCAATTGTCTTCAAATATGCAAGGCAATTTGAGTAAATGCCAAAAGATAAGAAATATGCTTATCATGAACAACCAGCTGATGTAAAATATCGACCATATTTCTCTCTCAGACAATGACATGAAACTGAGCCCTCCGCAACTCACTGCCCTGACCCAGGGCTCCTGGGCAGTCTGCCTGCTCTGGAGGGAACTGTCTCCTGGCAGGTAGGCACCACCATGAGCCACCTGGCCCCTGCAGATCTTCTCCTCCAGGGTCGGCCTCCCTCTCTCTCTCCCTCTCTCAGGAAAATGTGCTCAGAAGTCTACCTCCTCAGATGCTAGCAAAGATTTATCATGTCTGCCCTTTGCTCCCAGCCTACAGGAACCAATTGCTCCAGGCAGCCGTGGGAGGGAGTCCACAGGGAGAAGCCCCATGCCCTCCGTACCACCCCCCTACCCTCGCCTGTCCACCCAGCTGTTCTGTGGCCAGGGCTAGCCGGAGCTCAGGTGAAGAAGCTCTTAACTGGGTGGACAGGTGAGGCCACTGCTCTACGAGAAGCTCCTTTCTCCCCCCAGGCCAAGGGACAAAGGTGGCCGGGGATGGCCCATCAGCAGAAACCTAGAGGCCAAACCTGAACTTCTGCCACAGCAGGTCAATCAAAAATCCAAGACGTGGGGTGTTTCAGAGAAGTCCAAAAGGGTCAAAACCCAAATTTCCAGGAATAAGATGCTTTACTAGGGCAGTAAGAAGCAACCAGTGATGGACACCGATGGAAAGTGGGACAACAGCAAGACTCATCTTGCTCAGGAAACAGGCTATTATTATCCACAGCCAGCAGCTGGAGACGAGGCAGGCAGGTGAATGTGGCTGAGCTGCAGCAGCCCTCAAGGACAGTGGCAGAAGGCACGAGGGCACCAAGTCAAGGTGCTGGCAGCCAGGGTGCGTGGGAGGCAGGGGACCGAGCGGCACCCAGAGCCCAGGAATACAGACAGGACTTTCCAGCAGGCAGCTGGAGGCAGAGACTGGAGCCCAAAGTCATACCCGTGGCATGCAGGGTAGGGGCACCCACTGCAGGCTCCTACCCAACAGAGCAACCCCTGAGGGCCGAGCTACTCGAAGGGTGCCCCAGAGGGAAGGGAGGGAGGACCACAGGCAGGCCAGGGGACTCTGAAGCAGAGACACATGTGGGAGGGCTCTCACCAGCGGTGCATCGGTGCATTGGCCAAGACACATGGGTATGGAAACAATCCCCCAGCTCCTCCGGCCTGCGGCAGGGGGCAGGCTCTCAGCCCAGCAGCGAGCAGCTGGGGAGTACCCCAAGTCAGCCCCATCTGGACTGGACTACAGATCGAAGAGGGCCCGGCCAGGGCCTGGGGAGAACCGGCAAAGTTAAGACAGTCCCTGGCTCTCCAAAAAAGCTTCTAGATGCCGACTGGGTGGGGAGGAGGTTTGGCAGAGCACAGGCTCCTCTGGGCTCTTGGTAGGGGCTGAGGGGTCCCACAGAGCAACAGGGACCAGAGGCTGAGGTCCCGTTCACAGCAGGACTCCTCCTAGGGAAGAGGCCTCAGCTGCCACGGCCCACTGACTGTGATGGCCCTGGAATCTGCCCATGCCTCCTCTCTGGGAAAACCTGGGGAGCGGCCAGCTGAGCTCTGCTCTCAGGGGTCACATCCAGAGCTCCCTCCCATACTGCCACACCTGTTCCTGGGGTGCTGGGGAGGCATTCTCGGCACCAGAAACCTCTGGAGGGAGCCGGCAAAGAACCTGCAACGCACTGGCATCGGGAATCTTATAATCAGTGATCCCGAAGTCCACCCGGCCCACTGCACAGAGATGGGGAGACTAAGGCTCAGGGGGGCAACAGGGCTTGATGGGGATGTGCTTGTGAACAAGTGAACACCTGTTTCTAGAGCACCAGCTCCATGCCAGGCTCCGGGACAGAGCAGGATCCTGCTTCGCCCCGTGCAAGCCCCAGCAACACCATTATGCGTGCAGGAGCTGAGGCTCAGAGGGCACGCTCTGTTAAGTGAGGTGACCTCCCTCCTCTCACTCAGGGCCCTCCCCACGAGGCAGAGACTTAGCGGAGGCTGGAGGGGGCAGCCCACAGGAACACAGATGTTGGTGCTGGTCGAGGCAGGTGAGCCAGGCAGCAGCACCTCGGCAGGGCTGGGGGACCAAGGGAGGCTGGGCCCACGCCTTCCGCTCGGCTCCAGGGCCTGGGGGGACATGGCAGCTCCATGGCCAGCATTTCAAAGAGCGAGCACATGGCTACTCCAGGGAAATTCCCAAGAGGATGCAGGGGTTTGAGCAATGAGAAGCAAACCTGATACTCGCCCCCATCCCATTGCTCTTATCACTGGGGGAGCGATACATATTTATGAGCTCATAATCCTTCCTAATCACCCCTACATCACACAGATGCACAAACTCCCTGTGGCTCAGGCTCATACATAATTATTAGGCGCTTCCTCTGTCACCGCCTCGGTCCACCAAAGGACGACAGGATGCAGTGGCACAGCGTAAGTGCGGTGGGGGAGGAGCTGGGGATGGAGACCCAGGAGCAAGGCTGGGGGCCAGCCACACTCAGCAGCCTGGGGGAGCAAGTGCCCCCCTCGAGGGTTCCTCTGCCGCAGCCTGGAGCCCCACAGACCGCCCCCCACCCCCAGGACCAGTCCCCAGCCGGCCCAGAGACACAGCCCAGGGAGCAGGAAGCTCTCTCCAGGGGCCTCGATATGAGGGGGACAAGGAGGGCAAGGCCCCACATCTGCCTTCCTGCCTGGACAGGCCCAGGAGGGGGAGCAGGGTTTGGAGGATGGGCCTGGAGCCAAACGGGGGGAGCGAGGGCAGGTAAGGGGGTCGCTCTCTGAGACTGGGGCAACAGCGGACTCAGGCTGGGAGAAGTCAGTGCCAGGACTGAGGAGAGGGGCTGAGAAGAGCAAGGACCACAGAGCTGAGAGCAGGGCTCTAGGAGAGTAGGCCCCCGCCTGTGTGTGCTCCCCAAGCCCGGGCAGGTCTGCACTTGCATTATGGCGCTCAACAGAAAAGCAGAAGTTGAAGTGATCCTAGGCAAATCATTTTTCTAAACATTTCCTCATAATACCCAATCCGACTCCTTCCCAGCATCCTCCTGTTCATGTATTTTGTGTCTAGCTTGCAGACAGGGCAAGGCCTGCGGGGGAAGAGATGAGCGGGGGAGGAGGGAGACCATTCCAGGGGCCCCAGGACTCACGCGCTGATGCCCTCGAAGGAGGCTTCCCTGCAGATACTGCCACTGTCCGTGTTGACGCCACGCTGTAGAGACAGAGGGAGCATGAAGGGTGGGGCAGGCACACAGGGTCCCCACCGCCTACAGGGGAGGGCCCGCCTCCTCCATCCAGCCTCAGGACTGGGGAAGAACCTGGAGCCCCCACCCCTGCCCAGCAAACATATCCCTTCCTGCCGTTCAGGTAACTCCCAGCCAAGCCTGCCCTCCCACCCCTGCTCAAAGGCAAGCTGTCCGTTCTCTGCTGCAGCCTGAACCTGGAGGAAAGGAAAGGGCTGCACAAACAGCATCTCAGGTGCATGAAAGCCTCCTCCCTCAGATCACTTAGCTAAAACCAGCTCAGGCTGGAGGTGTGCACACACTCCCCACTGATGGGGTCCAAAAAGCACTGTCACATCCAGCCCTCCCGGAGATGTGGGTAGGACCCGACTCCGGCGTGAAGGGCGCTTCTCAGTGACACCACGGAGCTGTGGTACATCCCTGTCCTTTCCCTGACCGGGAGGAGAGTGGAATTCAGACAAGAAAGGAGACAAAAAGGACTCAGAGAAAAGCGTGCCATCCCCAGAGAGGCAAGGCGTTCCAAAGTGCCCTTCTTCCTCAAGAACAGCAGGCCAACGCTGAATAATGCCCCCCAAAGAAAACACGCCGGGCCATCTCCGACCACAATCATCTCACGTAATCTTCCTGCTCGGCCATCAAAACAGCAGAGTGGAAAAAAGACGCCATGTGAAGTGCTTTAAAAAAAAAAAACAACCAAGAAGAACTATTTCTGAAAAAGAATCGATGAACGAGAGAAAAGGGTCACTTTGGGAGGGAAGAACGGTTGTACACTCTCCATATTTGAAACTCCCCAAGGTCAAAAAAGTGCAAGAAAGCTGGCTCTTCTCTGAGCCATTTCGCTGCCGGAGGGCCGCCACAGCCCTATTTAAGGTGCCAGGGGCCCACCGGGCACCCCGACCCACGCCCAGGCCGTGGCAGGTCATTCAGTGTACCCAATTCTATATCGGATGCCAAAGGGCCCAACAACCTCGCAGACAGGCACGACAGGTGTGTCTTTAAAATTCTATTAACAATGGAGGAGACACACGGTGGAAGCACATTGATATTCTACATCCACAAACTCTGTGAGCTCGGCCTGACACAAATACATTCTCCAGCTGGGTTTTAACCCTTGGAGTAGGCGTGGTGTCTTCTGCCAGGACCCGGCACATTCCAGGGACACTGGAGGATGGAGGACGTGGTCCCGGATGTATTCAGCCATCTTGAAGGATGTGTCGCTACGTGTTGCCCAATGACCATTCCTCCAGTTTCCAAATCCTCTGCAGAGGCGGGCAGCTCCCTAAAACCCTTCCCCGTGGTGTCCAATCCCTGGACACCAGCCACTTACCAAAGTGAGGAGGACAGAGGGGCTCTGTGACGTCAGGACACTGGCGATCTGAAAGGTCAGAAAGAAAAATCCACTTCAGAGCAATCGCAAAGACATCTGATGGAGATGATACACCACCATGACTTAACGATATCAGCTCACATTTATGGAGCCGGTGGTTAAAACCAGGCAGTGATGCCGTTGTCCACATCCTGCAGATGAGGAGACCGAGGCTCACGGACACCAAAGGAATTCTGAAAGCCACGCGGCTATCAAGTGGCAGACGGGGATTCACACCTACACCTGGCACACCTTCCCACATGCCGCCCTGCCTCCGAGCCCCACACACATCCCAGGCTCCATGCCGCCAGACCCCGCCCCCCCGCCCCGAGGCCAGCACCTCTGTCCATCTGCCACTCCCTCCTGAAAGACCTGTTCCTACTACCTCTTAGGCACTGATCCCAACAGCCTCCTGTCCCCAGGGCAGACACCTCCCTCCCTGCCCCCCGTTCATCTCCTAGACTGTGTGGAGGAAGCTTCCCCCAACCCCACCCTCTGTCCCCCACCCCACACCTCCACTCTCCATCCCTCCTCTACCTTGACCCACTCAGGCTCATGTCCCTGCGTGCTGGCTGCTTTCTATCCCAACCCCATGAATGAGCGTGCAACCTCATCTTTCCATGCCTTTGCTCAGGCTCTGACCCCTGCCTAGAATGCCTCCTCCCCATCTCCGCTATAGTGAAGCCCTTTGTTACCCAGACAGATTCATTCACTCCCTCATCTCCTGCCCCATTCCCTTGGCAAAGTGCCCACCACACTGCATTAGCCATGACATCTGTACCCGAGAGCGCCAAGCACCCTGGTGGGAGCACTTTCTTCCTCTCCTGGCCCCCACGCCTCAGTCTACCCTGCATCAAGAGGCCCCTGCTGTATTTGAGCCCCCCCCCCAAAACTCTTTCACACCCTGACACGGGCGAGCGGGAGAAGGATTTGTTGTTTGTTGTTTTAACAGCTTTCCTGAGCTATCACTGACAGGCTCTACAATGCACATATTTAAAGTGCACATTTTGATAAGTTTTGACATATGTATGTACATGTTTTTTAATACTGAGAGGCTCCCAGAGAAAACCTGGAATATACTGAAAACTGTAAGAAGATAAAATACACCTACAATCCCATCCCCAGAGACCTTTTATCTCTGCACATGAAAACAGAGATCTGTAATGACATCTGGATCATATGAAGTTACACACTTCACTTGTTTCCTGAGATGAAGTATTCTCCAGCCACGGGATTTTTACCAATCACTACTGCCAGGGGAGGGGAAACGCCCAACGAGCCCCCTGATCATGGCCTGTACCAGTCCCTCCAGACATCACCTCATCTAACCACCTGGGAAGTTGGGGCTACTTGTGTCCAGATTTCACAAATGAGAAAGCCGACGGGTTCAATCATTTGTCCAGGTTCATGGTTAAAAACGAGCAGAGGCCAGAATTGAATATACGGCTGTATGGCTCTCTTAATGGACACGGCACAGTTCATTTTTTATTCATTCATTCCTCTACTGGACACTTAAATAACTTCCAGCGATTAACTAGTGTAAGAGAGACCCCGATGAACACTCGTCTATACAAGTCTAGTTTCTTACCATAAAATCCTTTAAAAATGTATTTCCTTAAAAAAAAAAAAGAGAGAGAAAGAGAGAGAGAGAGAGAGAGAGAGAGAGAAAGCGACCCAGTGACACCCCTGGGTGAAAAGCCATATGCTTCGTTGAGGGTTTTGATGCTGGTGGCCAGACGATCCTCCAGATGTGTGCCAACCGCCCTCACCCCACAGCACACAAGGCTCCGCCTCCCCGGACCCTCCTCTCTGACTCCTGCCATGAGGACAACTGAACCCCCTCCCCCCCGCCTCTGTGCTGCACACACCAACAGCTCAGCTGAATCCCTGCCACTCTCACAGGTCCTCCTGGAGGAGGGGGGATGCATTAAAAGGAACAAGAACTGTGCATGTCAGGCCCCTGGGTGTGCTGTCACGTCGACATGAAGGGTCTCCATTCATCAGCACAGAACAGCTCCGTCAATGACAGTGGCAATACCGGAGAGCGAGCAGGCACCCGGGGACGGTACGTGCTACTGCCCTTGGCACAAATGTGTGGTCTGGTGGTTTTTCTCTCAGCGATGGCTCGGGATGTGCGGGTTAGGAATGATGGAGAAAGTAGGCCTCTCTGCGCAGCCTGATGCGTAGACGGGCCGAGAGCCGACACACCAAGCAAGCTGGGTGTCTGCCAGTCCTGGCAAGACAGCATCTCTGATTGATCACGACGGCCTGAGTGGGCCCTGGTTCCCTCTGCGGTTGTAAAACCTCTCCCAGCCTGGCAGCTCCGTCCGCCCTTCCACATGGAGACCCATTAGCACTATGTTCTCCTCAGTACACCCCGATTCCACGCCTCAGAAATAAAGGAGACGGGATGCGCCTGTGTGTAGCCAGCTCAAATGCAGCGCCAGCACACAGGACAGCTCGGCTCTGTCAACTGTGGGCCTCATTTCCACGGAGTGGGGGCCACTGGGGACCCATCAGCTTTCACAAACCAGTGCTGTTAAATGCCCCTGACATGCTGCATCCCAGAGCCAGCATCAATTTCCTGGGCAGCCAGGCCTCTCTGGCAGGTTGAGGGAGATGGCACAGGCAGAACTGATCAGAGCCTTGTGCACAGGGACCCTCCCCTGAGGACATTCAGAGGCTGCCCAAGGACCCCTCATGCACCCTCACGCTCAGGGCCCCAGCCAGGCCTGCTGGCTACTCTGCCTGGGCGATGGGCCAGAGAAAGGGGCAGAGCAGTCCTCAACCAAGGCTGCCCTGCTCTAGGGAGCTAGGCTTCACCCTGCAAGCACCCAAGCTTGTGAACTGTTTTGGGGTGCCTGGCTGGTCGGTTAAGCGTCCGATTCCTGGTTTTGGCTCAGGGTCATGAGACTGAACCCCAAGTCAGGCTCCACGCTCCACGTGGAGTCTGCTTAAGACTCTCTCCCCCTTGCACGCACACATGCTCGCTCTCTCCAAAGTGAATAAATAAATCTTTAAAAGCAACTGTTTTTCACGGCCATCTGAAACAAGGGTGCAACTTGGTGGCTGGCAACGTGTCTAAAAATCTGAACTTGTTTCTAAAATGTAAATACCAGGAAAGCTCACAAACACCATGGATCTGCAGCTCCTCCTGCACAATCGGGAGTTTCCAGCAACTCTGGACCAGCAGTCCCACGTAGCAGCTGTCCCTTCAGAGGTGCCACCCCAGCCCCCGCCACTCCCTGATGCCTCCCAACACCAAGGCCGAGAGGCAGGTGGCATCCATCACCGTGCCACCACAATGGTTTCTTACACCCGTCCTGCCCGAATCTGAGCCGGTGACCCTGGCATCTCCCAACATCTGCCTGGGGCCGAAAAGGAGAGAAAGTGCACAAGATGGGGCCCCCACCCTGCCGGCTCCCCTCCTGTTACGAATACCAGCCTTGGCACGGCACTTGAGTGCGATGCCTTGAAGCACTTCTCAAGGTTCTCCTGAGCACCCCTCTCTCAGGGGAACCACCATTTGCTCTACCTTCTCAATAATTAAAAGCAGAGTCATCTCTGGGGATGAGAGGAGATCTATCAGACACCTGCATTTTACACATGACAGCGAGTGACCAACCATGGCCTGGGGTGTGGGGGTTCCTGCCTTCTTTTAGAAAAGACAGGTGTGAGCTGCTTCCCAGCTGTGATTTGTCACGGATGGCCGAGGCTGCCCAAAGTCAGCTGGGGGTCAGCACCACAGAACTGGCCTGGGGAGCCCTTCCCCGACACAAGGAGCTTCCTGCCACCTTCCATGATGGAGTAGGCTCCAGGCATCTCAAAGGCCTCCCAGCACAGGTGTCTCCACGTAGTAGTTTATAGTATCAGGCTCCATTTCGAACCACAGAAAACCAAAGACACTTGGGAGCCTGGGTCACCCCCTATGTGTGATGAGACAAATGCAGAAGTGGAGGGCCTCTGGGGTCCAAAGGTCCCGAGGTTGCCCCCTAACTCTGCGGCTCCCCGGCTGGGGGGCTGCGGGTGAGGCCCGTCCCCTTGACCTTGGCCTCCTCCTCTGCAACGGGGCAGGAGCTGTGGGCCCACCACGGAACGGGGCGCAAGGGATCCGTCTCGATGTTACTGGAACCTGCAGGTGCCACCCCACCCGAGTGAAGCACCTGACCAGCTGTCAACAACAAGCCCCCGTCTCTAGTAAGAATCAGAGCAGTAAGTCAGGACAGAATTGATGAACCATGACAGTGATGACGACAGGACACAGCAGCCAGCTCCCGGACCCGAGACCCTGTCCTCTGAACTCCTCCGAAGCCTTCATTTAAGATTCTGCTTTGTTTTGTTTTGTTTTTTTTTTTAAGATTTTATTTATTTGTTTGAGAGAGAGAGAATGAGAGAGAGAGAGCACGAGAGGGAGGAGGGTGAGAAGGAGAGGCAGACTCCCTGCCAAGCAGGGAGCCCGATGTGGGACTCGATCCCGGGACTCCAGGATCATGACCTGAGTCGAAGGCAGTTGCTTAACCAACCGAGCCACCCAGGCGCCCTAAGATTCTGCTTTGTAAATACAGACTGAGAGTGGGCTGCTCTGTGGGGCTGTGATTCTGCATGACAGGCTTTCCTGTCCCGACGCTCCAGACCTGCGTCCCTGCATCTGGAGGCCAGCTCCCCTCCTTCTCCCCAGAAGTCACAGGATGAATGGAGCTGAGGTTCCCCCAGACATAGAAGCAACAATGTCAGATGGCAGCTGGGCAGGCGGTAGCACAGAGATGCTCTGAGTCGGTAGGGCTGAGTCCCGGGCTGCCCCCTCCAAGTCTCTGGGAAGGTCAAGGTCCCCAAGAGCAACAATGTTAAAACGCAGTTTATGGAGGCAGGAGGGATACACCTGCCAAAGGAGAGGGTCAAGAACAAAATCAGAACTAAGGAAAGAGCAGGTCACTGCTCCCTAGTACCTAGTACTCACTCCCTAGTACTTAGAGATACAAGGTGAGTAGCAAATGACCTCATTGGGGCATGCAAATAAATGTTCAGACTATTTGAGATCCTGTACCCAAAGAGATCAATACAACAGGTCACATGTGTATTAACAGACTCTTTAGATGCTATGAGTCACCCCCAGTAACTTGGTATTGAAATCCCAGGACAAAAAAGAAAGATCCATCAAAAGCCCCCTCTCTCTGTCACCCAACAGGGCAGCAGGCGCTGCAGACACAGGTGCCCACGGCCTCGTCGATACAAGCTGCACTCCTTCCCAAGGCCCTCCTGACAGGCACCGCCCTGCCAGTCACCTTCCGCAGCAGCCTGCGTCCTGACTGCTGAGTTCAGCCCTGGGTCTCAACCAGCTCTGACGCCCACATGCCCCTGGAACCAGGCAGGCAGAATGTGACAGTAATGTCTGGGGGAAGGAACTGGGCCTTAGGGACAAATATAAAGCAGCAAAAGGCAGACTAGAGAGCAGACAACAGCCAGTATCCAGCATGTCCACTGCAGGTCCCAAGAGCCGGGGTGGGAGGGGCGCCAGTGTGGACCAGTCAGCAGGGGATGCAGTGGGCTGGCACAGGCCTCGGAGCTCCGGTAGGATACGGGGTGGGGGTGGGGGCGGGGAGTGGGACAGGCATTCTAGGGCAGCAGAACTGGAGCAGGACCATGTCTGTGTTGGGGACAGTACTAACGCTGGCCTGCGCTGGGGCCAGGCGTCCTCCAGCAGGCTGCGCTGGGCCCCTGCCCCAGGGCTGAGACACACTGCTTCTTCACTGCACTGTGGGCCTGGCCGGGATCCCTGCAAACCTGCCTCCCACCCAGGGCCGTCAGTCCCCACCAGAGCCTGTGTCCTACCCAAGGGAAGGGGTAGCTGCTTGGTCTCCAGCTGGCTGACTCATCAGCTGCTTCCACACTGATCCCCAGCTCTTAGGTACGTCCATGTGTGATCTCGGTCTGGCTGGGGAAATGTGGTGTGGGAGGGCCCCATCCAGCTGACCCTGCCAGGCTGGGCTAGACCTTGAGCAGCAGGCCTCCTGGTGCTTATGTTCTACCTAGCACTCACCTACACACGGTGTGGGGTTTATAACAGTGCCCAGGGATGGAGCAGAGAGGTCTCCCTGTGGGCCTGGCAGTGGCTGCAGTGTTGGGGGTCTTGGTCCCCCAAGGAGACCGTGGGGGCGCATTGCTGTGCTCTCACCCCTGCCCCAGCCCCGTCCCATCAGCCGTGGAAGTCAGGGGCAGCGCCTCGCGACTGCCCGGATTCAGGACAGATGCAGAACCTCCCAGAAGGACAGTCATTCACCTACCCAGGCCACATGACACCAGTGGGCATCCACGCTGGGAAGTAGATTAAAGCCAGGAAACTTCCAACTGCACCCCACCCTACAGGGCTCTCAAAGTCTGGGGCTTTTCTGGCAGTGGCAGCTGTGGGGAGGACCTCCCAACATGTGGAGGCCAGGGCTGAGCTGGGGGGGACATTGAGATGAGACCTCCCAGAGATGTTCTCCCTCTGGGAAGCTCAGCAGCCACAACCCAGGAACCAGAGGCCTCCAGCCACTGAGTCAGGGGCACTGGGCCAGGCAAAGGGGGGGCCTCTTCAGGGAAGTCTGAGGTATACATCCTGCCGGAGCTCCCCAAACGAGGCCACTGCGGCGGTGGCTGGCGGCCGGGTGGTGGCATCCCACCACAGGCCGCCAGGTTATGGCCGTGAGAGGAAGGGGGTGAGGGAGGCCCTCAACAGCTCAGAGAGGAGTTGGCTGCTACTGACCTCGTCTGTATACTGGACGTCATCCACGGCATACTTCTCCTTGAAGTACTCCTTGGAGTGGATCCTCAAAGAGAAGCACAAGGAACACCAGGGTGAGGGTTTGGCCACACTCGGCACAGGCTGCCTTCCCGCCCCCAAGCCCAGACCGTAAAGCCCCGGGCCACAGAGTGAACACTGAACCTCACCTGCCTCCCCTGACCTCCCCCAGGTGACCTGTGCCCAACCTCGAAGCCCATGACCCTGGCCACTGGCAGCAAGCGTCTACAGACCACACCTCCCCCTCCACCACCAGTGAGAGCCCATGGGGGGGGCAGCCAGCATACCCTCTGGGGCATGAAATAAGCTGCCTCCCAGGAGCGCCCCGCCCCCCATAGAGCCTCTTTAGAGGAATGTTTTAAAATTAACATTTGAAAGAAGTCAATATCAGTATTACTCACTGTGATGAGAAACATTCAAGCTTACTCATCACCCCTGAAAAATCAGCCATGAGAAGACAGAGACAAAGGGAGGAGGAGGTTGGGCCACCTCCCAAAGGGCTCTGGGTCATGGCTGCAGTCTGGAAAGGAACACCCCCCCCCCCAGCCTCCTGGTCAGTGGCTGAGTTGATGTCACTGCTGGTGACAGAGCTCACACGAGGTGGGGCACTAGCCACATGAGGGGAGGGTGTCACCAGCCAAGTCTAATGACGCACACACACCATCCTGCGCCATCCCACGCCTGGGCACCACATCAGCACGGGGGGGTATGCCCCCAGCCTGCCTGTGATCGCATGGTATTCTAGTCACCAAGTGTTAGATCCGAAAGAGGCCTCAGGGGAAAACAGCAGATGGTTTTCAGCCTGTGCTTCCTGGACTCTCAAGGGCGGGCAGATGACACGGGGGTGAGGGTGCCAAGGACAGGGTGCCTGGGGAGGCCCAGAGAGGCCAGGGGAGGGAGCACACTTCTAGACTTGGAGAGGACCATCTCCAAAAGCGAGCTCCCTGTGCCTTTGAGATACCAGTGACTAGCGTCACTGGCCGGGAAACAGATGCCCATTCCCTTCCCTGAGCCCTTGCACCACTTCTCACCGGGGCTGGAGGCCCCAGTTCTCCGTCTACCACGGACAGCTCACTGACCCTTGGTGACTAAGTGGTGACACAGCCATGCACAAAAGCACATGCCATAAGGGTGAGGTGGGGCCATCAGCGTCCTCACCACATCCACCCTCCACTGCACCGGCTGCAGTCCCAGCGCCAGGATAGATGCCCTGCATCCTCAACAGGTCTCCAACCCACCTCTGGCCTCGTCACTTCATCGCTGGCAGCTGTGATAGGCATCCAGAGCAAATTCCCAGAAGCTTTGGGAAATGCCAGGAACCTGCTTTCAAGAGATGCTTCCTACAGGGGGCATCTCAGCCATCACCCCAGGGAACGCATGCCTGCGTGCCCTGCCCGAGAATCTTGGCGGTCAGGCCTCCGCACAGACCTAGACTTGAGACCCGGGAACATCTCCGTGTACTCAACCCGAGGTCAAGGTCTTCACAATGTGGAACCAGAGGAGACAGGAGGAGGAGGGATAAAGGCGAGGCAAACACAAGGTAGCCGTGACCTGCGGGCGGCTCCAGGGCTGCGCGCTCACCTGTCCACCCCTCGCCTGCCAGCCACAAGTCATCCGCTTGCCACAGGAGCCAAGGAGAAGCCAGGGCCGGGCAGCCCCCAGGAGAGCCTGCCGCTGCCACCCTGATTATCTGGGAGGCGGTGAGGGCGGGTGCCAGCTCCCCAACGTGCCCCCTGTCCTCCTCAAAGAGGTCAAAGGACACAGTCCAGAGCACCCAAAACCACCCAACTACCACTGACCTGGTTCTCAATAGGAATGATCACCTTACAGATACAATCTAAAAAGCCGTGAGTATCTTTTCTGGCACTCTACACGCCATTCTTTCCGAAAGGGCAGAGATAATTAAGTTTGAACACTACCTATTGCTCATGTTTGGGGGCTAATTATGGTAAAAATAATTTAAATGTCACCCGAAGGGATAAGCCAGCCACCAGAGGCTCAGCAGCCGCGATCCGGCAGGGCTGACGGGAGAAGGAGCGATACGCCCACGAGAGCCATACAGAAGTGGCGGGAGAGGTCGTGGGGCAGCTACAGACCCACCGAGCACCAGGCGGGGGGCAGCCACGTGGAGGGCCTGCATCCTGCCCTGCCTGAGTCTAGGGTCCCGCAGCGCAGCTCGTGGCAGATCCCACCATACAGGAGGTTCAGATAAAGCCACTGGACCGGGAAAGAGTGGGTCACAGGGGAAGCCGGCCCCACCCCAGAAACTCGCCCTTCAAAGGGAAGGGACAGCTCTGGCAGGAGAGAGGAGAGAGCCTGGCACGACTTAGAGGAGGCCTTTCCCAGAATTCAGGGTCAGGGTCGACACAGTGAGTAGCAGCACCCCAGCGGGCCTCCTGCGCGAAGGAGACATTGAAGGAATTCGAGTGGTGCGGACACAATGGAGCTCTTGAGAATATGGAATTGCCAAGCACAGGCCTTGCTGGCCAGCTGGCCACCTGCGTGTGGTTAATGACTAAGTAAGAGGACCCAAGTGCAGCAGTCACCATCACTTCGCAGGGGCCTGAGTCCGCCTTCAGCTGCACCCACTGCTGCAGCCTCTCATGCTGCTCACGACCCAGCGCCGCAGCTTGCTCCCCAACGGAGGTTGGCAACCACTTCGAGAAGCCAGTGGCTGGTCAGAGAAACGCAGATCTCTCCAAAGCAATGCAGGTGCCTGATCCTGAGGACCGTGCCCGGGAATGAGGGACCCTCTATGGGCACTGAAGCTGCCCCGTACTGAGTCGCAGAGACAGTTCCCTGCCTGCTCAGAGGACCCCAGACACCGTGCAAGCAGCCAAGGCTGCCACCAGCTAAGCCCGGTCCTGACAAAAATGATGGGAGACACTCACATCCAAAGGCACCAGACTTTTGTGAGCAAAGATTCCAAATGAAAACAAATTAGGGGCTACCACACTGCTATCCCAAAAAAGGCCTGGGGTGAGGAACAGGCCAGGCCCCTCGGCGTCTGCTGCCCTGACAACAGGACCCTGCCCTTTACGCAGGAAGTGGCAGATCTGCAGACGGGAGTGCTGCTTCCCTAGATGACTTTGGATTGCGGTATCTGCCAGATGGACTTTCAAAAGCCATCAGATAGAGACTCAAAAGGAAGATGAGGAGCTGAAGGTCAAATGTTCAGTCTGGTGGGTTTTGATTGCAAAGGCCAGGTAATCCCAACAGCCTCGCTCCCAAGCCCTGTTAATCACGAGAGTGTCTGGAAACAGCCACACGCAATCAGATCTGGCCACTCCCCAACTTCAGCCCCAGACAACCAACCCCTTCGCCACTGTCCCGCTGTAACTGAGCCTTCTCTCCCAAAGGCTCGGGACATGGGGGCCAGGAGAGGACACATGGGGGCAGAGGAAGGTAAAGGTCTGCCTGGCTGGCCACACTGGGGAGCCAGGTCTGCAGGAGATAAGGGTCTAGCTCTCTGCTGTGGGGCCGGAAGGAACTGACCTGCTCATTCTGGCCTGCCCAGCATGGAGCCTTTCCAACAGGGAGACCCACACTGCAGACCCATCTCTACACTCAAAGGTCACACAAGCCTCTATGTCCGCACCAGATAATCAGCTGGCTCAGCAAAGCAGGGCCAGACTAAAGGAGAACTTTTTTTTATAAAGATGTATTTATTTACTTATTTATTTTAGAGAGAAAGAGAGAGTATGTATGTGCACGAGCAGGGGGAGGGGGAGAGGGAGAGAGAGAATCTCAAGCAGACTGCCCGGTGAGCATGGAGCCTGACTCAGGGTTCAATCTTACAACCTTGAGATCATGCATGACCTGAACCAAAACTAGGAGTCAGATGCTCAACCGACTGAGCCACCCAGACACCCCTAAAGGAGAACTTTTAACAGCAGCCCTGAAAACAAGCCATGGCCAAAGCACAGAATATTATTCCTGTATTACTGAGGATTACACTTCAGAATAGCCAACTGCTAACAGCTGTTCCCTGACCAATCAAGTCCTGGGTTTTAAACCCTCCAGTCAAGTGCCATTTGGCTCCCCAGATGGTGGCTGTGGGGAAACATGATGAGATTTGCTCAGATTTTCCCACTGGATGGTGGAGTCCCCAAGGCAGCGACAGGCCTCTCCGCCCACAGCCCTGGAGGATGTCCACCCTCCAGGACAGGCACTCCCCAACTTGATGCAAGACAAAGCAGGAGACAGAAAGTCCAGTGAGGCCCTGCTCAGACCCTCCCCTAGCCCCCCATCCACGCCCACATCTCACGGTGGAGCCCTTCCGCCCTCAGGACTGGCACTCTCAGAGCCAGAAGGCAGGGTCCCGGGGCAGCTCAGAGGGCAGCCAGGTCAAAACCATGGGCACTGCCCAGGCACTGGGGCCCCAGCTATTTCTGGGATGTGCCACTAGCAGGCAGGGCGGAGGCCACAGCTCTGTGATCATCTCACATGCAGGAAGGGTTCTGGAAGAATCCTCTTACCAAGACCAGACCTACACTCTCACCAGGAAACTCCTCAGCACAGCTGTACCAGTTACTAGGGCTTTGTAGCAAACCATACTGACATTTTTCATGTTCACGGACTCTGAAGGTCCGGGCTTGGGACAGAGCCCAGAGAGGACAGCGTATCTCTGCTCCACGAGGTCTGGGACCTCAGCAGGAGGACTCAAAGGCTGGGGTTTGGAGTCACCCACTCTGGCAGGTGGTCTGGCTGTCAGCCAGAGCCCCCCTACCCCCGCTCCCGTCCATGAGGTCCCCTGACACGGGCGAGTGTGGGCTTCCTTGCAGCATGGCAGCAGGGTTCAAGGGCAGGTGTCCCATGAGCAAGAACCAGGAGTCTAGCCACAGGATGACCCTGCCACCTTCACACATCAAGGCAGTCACCAGGTCTCGACCTGGAGGAGCGGGAGGGCGGGGAGCCCACCTCTCCAACGGGAATGGCCACAAATATTCCTGGGGCCACTTCTGGACATCACAAGCTGCCTGTCCCTGGCATCTTTACCACCGCATTTCATTGTCACAAAAGGTAGCCATCTGCACAGTGCCCATCTCCATGACAACAGCCCCGGTGGTGCCTCATGAGCAGCCTTGTCACCGTCCCACAGATAAGGAATCAGAGGCCCCGATAGTGACAAGACCTGCTCTGTGAAGACGCCCTGCCCCGCCATCCAGCCAGCTTCCAGCAAGACTGACCCGCATGACCTGCACAGGCCACGCCACCACCTGGAACCTGTGCCTCTTTAAAGCAGGGCAGTCGTAAGGATTAGACCAGGAATATGCTAAAGGCCGACTATCAGGGCTACAACGGAATGGGGAGGCAAGAGTTGGGTGAGGCAGAACCACCTTCCCGTGAGCACCCATGTCTTCAGGCCTGGCCTTGCTGATCTAGCAGGAGGAGGGGTCCCCCAGGCCAAACCGGAGGCCAGTGTCTCTGCAGGTAAAAGACACTGTGGCAAAGCAGGCAAGGAGGTCCAGAGGACAGAGCAAGACATCTACTGTGGCCGGCTCCCCTTCTGCAGCCCCCTTCTCACCCCCTCCTAGGGCTGGGCGGCGTGGAGCTCTGGGGGCTCTCACTGGGCCTGGCTCACCTTGCCCAATGCACCACCCCGTCCCTCGGGAAAAAGGCAGCACAACCTTCCCGTGTTCACCCTAACCCAGGCTTGGAGGCCAATGGGAACCTGCTCATTACAGCAGGGACCTGTTTAGGCCATCTGCCCCAGAGGCCTCTGAGAGGGCCAGGACCTAGGTGCCCAGCCATGCCCTCCAAAGGCCAACTGGATCGGGCACGCCTGCTTCCCACCCTCCCTCCCCAGGGCCAAGCGGGAAAGCACGCTGCCAGGGAAGCCCGGCGAACTTCTCTTCTGCTGTCAGTTCTGCTTCAAGCTGTCTTCACGGGCCAGGAGGCCTCAAAGCAGAACTGTTACCAACTTGTGAGCCTGAACCCCTTCCCCAGGATGACAGAAGTCTCCAACAAAGGAGGAACCGGAGTTTGCACTGAAGGGCTGGTGGGGGAGGCCCTGTCCCGGCCCTCTGCACAGAGCCACAGGCCAGCCAGCCCACCTGGTAATGAGCCTTCGGGGACACCAGGCAGCAAGGGCTGCAATTCAGACATTAGCCCAGAGGAATCACTCTCCAGGCAGAAATGACACGCTGAAGGTGATAAGCATTTAGCGGGATGCCCTGAGTGCCTTGAGCACCCATGCTTAAGTATGGTTTCTGCCTCAGTACCTCGGAGAGGCAGGATGGCTCCCACGGGGGGTAGACACGGCCAAGGACCCTGGCGCTGGAAGGTGCCGCAGACGATGGGGAGGAGGCCTCCGAACATAGCCCAGGCCCCAGTACCACACTCCTCACACAGCACAAGCCTAGAGCCCCCGCCGGGCCTCATAGGTGAGCCGACTGAGGCAGGGCCTCCCTCAGAGCCAGAGACAGGCACACAGCAGCACCCAGCAATGCCCCGTGAGGGGTGGGCCTCAGAGAAGGGTCCAGAGCCAACCCCCACGACACCCAAGTTTGGGGCCACCTCCCACTGATGCCTCGCACAAGTGATGGCCCACTGGGGCCAAAGCCTCCAGCATTTTAACAAAGCTGGGAATCCAGAATTTTAAGATTAATAAATAGTACCTCCACACAGACATGACCGTAGTCTGTGGCCATGGCTCTGACACCCCTTCCCAACCAAGGAGACAAGGCTCCAGCCCCGAGCAGGCTGTCAATGGACCCGACCACTGACACCCCCCCAACCCCACTGCTCCTTCCCTCCTTGCCACTGCAAGCCAGGCCCTGCCCCCCACCCCGAGCCCAGTGGGCAGCAGGCCCAGTCACAGGGCCCCGATGGCTCCTTACTTTCCCATCCAGGTGGCATAGCTCGCAGGAAGCCTGGGCACAAACAGGGTGGACTTCCCGGTGCCAACCTCAATCGTGCCGTAGCAGCCTGGGTCGGTGACGCCGAATGCCCAGTGAAAGAAAGACTCCTGGGATGGAAACAAGGACCTTGGTCACCAGGTCAGCAGGACAAAAACGTGAGGCCCAAGGAGATAGGTGGGGTGTCAGACCGAGCCCCCCAGAGAGTCTGCTCAGGCCCCCTCGGCTCTCGGAGCCTGCCCCCCAGCTGCACATAGTTCCCCACCTGTGCACGCTGCCCCCCACCTTGCCAGCAGCAGGCTGCCTAGCACCCCCTTCCGGGATTTGGCACGGGGCAGCCCAGCTGGCTCCTCCCACCCTGCTCTGGGCCTCCTCTGAGGATGCACGGTCCATGCACGTGCCCGAGCCCCACCCCCGCCACTATCCCCTCTCTGGCCACACCCCTTAGCCGCTGGCCGGGCACCCCAGGGCACACTAGGACACGGGTGCTCACGTGCACCACAGGCCCGGCACAGCCCTACCTGCACCTCTCTGCTGCCCCCATGCCCAAAGGTGGGCAAGATGCCACCCTGACTTAAGACACCCAGGCCAGACATCTGCATGGAAATGGATTTCTCCATTTAGGACTTACTTCCTTCTCCCACCTCCTGGGCAGCTGATGACTTCAGTGTTTAGCAATAAACACTGAGCTCAAATAATGTTATAAAGGTATGAAGTGGAGGAGGATCTCTTCTAAAATTAACCTTGCATAACAGCAGAAAGGGAGCCAAAGGCTGAATTTAGGAGATCGGTTTTTAAACCATAGAATACGCAAACCTCAAGAAGCATCGAGACTAGTCAGAAAAAACGAGACCTCCACGTCTCTAGGAACCAGGGGACTGCAGGCTTGCAGCTGCAAGAACGTGGCACAGGGACAGTTTCCAGCAGGAGCCACTTTCAGCAAAAACAGTGCAATTGCTCTCAGCAGCTGACAGCCCGTCAGTGTCCTGTGGGTGGGGGACACAGCCCAGCTGGGGAGGCCACATCTGGCCGCCCCTCCACACTCAGTTCTCCTTCACGTTTCCCTGCCTCCTCCTGGCCCGGATGCCAGATGGCCGTGTCCCCAAGGCTCTGCCTGCCCCCAGGGAGGTTCTAGAGTTCCCAAGGTGTCAGGCACCAGCTCTGGGAACAGCAGGGAGGAGAAGAGAACAGTATCCTTAGAGTCCAGAGAAGGGCTTCTAATTAATCCAGCTCCCCCTCTGGCAAGTTGGTTCCTCTCTGAGGCTCAGTTTTATCATCTGTAAAGTGGGTGCAAAGCTGGGATCGATGAGAGTGGGGCCAGCTCAGGGCTTCTCCAGCTTTCTGGGTGAGCCCCTCTATTGAGGGTCCTTGCTCCTGCTCCTGGAAACTGGGTGATGCCAGTGATTCTCAGCCACACCACATCTGGGCTGGCTTCCTGCTGCTAGGCCACCCTCTGCCACACAGGATCCCAGAACCTCAATGCGTCCCTAGTCTACTTCCCAGACCAGGACACCGAAGCCCAGGGAGGGTCACCGAGTCAGCAATGGCCAAGCCGGGATGAATGTGCGGGCCTCCCACTCCTGCCCAGCACCCTATTCCCATGCCTTCTCTCCAGTCCTTGGCAGCCCGCATCTTCCCTGTGCAGGCAGAATCTGGCCCCCAGAAGTCAGGCCTCCCCATCTGCACCTCTGCCCAGCTCACCCCCTTATCACTCACTCCTGTGGACACACACCCCCTCCCCAGCCTGGAACACCCACTCCCACCTGTACTTGTCAGAATTTGCCCTGGCCTTCAGGGCCCACGCCAAATACCAAATATCGCCTCTTCCATGAAGCCTTCCTGCCTGCGTGCTCCCCTAGGAATGTCATTTTTCTGTATGCTGACCTAAGAGCTGAGACTGGCTGGCATCAGCTCTGCCCCCATCCACAGCGAGGAGGGCTCTACCCCTCCAGAGTCGGGGCTCTGTGGGTGCCCATGCCTCGGCCTGCCCTCTGACACCTCTTCCAGGGCCCCTTGGGGGTAAAGCTCCCCAAGGCCCACCAGGCCCGATGCCAGGGGAGGGCAGGTGGCCCACCGGAGGCCTGGTGCCCAGTTGAAGGCGCAGGAAGGCAGCAGGGCAGGCTCACCTGGCGGAAGAGGACGCCGGTGTCAGTGCAGTAGCGCTGGGTGTCGTCCCCCCCCTGCAGCAGCACGACACTGCCAGCCTGCATGGCCGGGTTCTTGCGCAGCCGCTCACACAGGCGCTGTCTGTTCAGAGCGAAGAGCGCCAGGGGCACCTTCAGGGTCTCATTCCCCAACCAGAACGAAGGTCTGTAAAGACAGAAGCACACGTCGCCACCTGGGCTTCTGTTAGCACCACGGAGCCCAACCACCACCTGCGGCCTGAGGTCACTAGAGGGCCGAGCCTGCTGGGGGACCCAGAAACAGCCCCTCCCTGGGCTGCCGAGGACCACGGGGCACCCCACCCTGCCCTGCTGTCCCTGAGCCCTGGACCTGGAGTGGGGATGAGGGAAAGCTGCATCTGCTTCACCAGCCCCTGGAGGGAAAGCCTGCAATGGTTTGCAGACGCACTCAATGCCTACCCTCAAGGAGCTTACCATCCACACGAGAAGGGTCTATGATCTGGCCCAGACAACACTGCATCGCTGCCCTCGTGGCTGCATGATGTATTCTCTGCAAGTCACAGACCCAGCAGCGCAGGCTGGGGCACCCACCTGTCCCCAGTGCACATACACAGGACACCCAGTACCAGGGCCCAAAGCGGGTCTGTGCCAAGGGGACCAGGGTGAGATGGACGGGGCAGTGGCAGCCTTCAGGTGCTGTCCTGGAGGACAGACGTCACAGGAGAGCAGGCAGGTGTCTCTCCCCACCACACTCCCATTTACGCTGAGAAAACAGCTTACCCTCCCAGCACCCACTCCCCAAAGCCCACCTGCCTCTGGACCCTGCAACCCATGTCTATTCCCAGGTTGCTCCAGCACCACGTTTCCCTCCCAGGATCACTCTTCGCATCCAAGGTACAGGAACCTCACCCTCATAATAGATAAAAACACTTCCCTTGACTGCCACTCACCTCCAGCAGTTGCTTTCTCTCTCCCCTTTGAAGGAAATAATCTCTGCAGAGTCACTCAAGCTCCCTGTTCTAGTGTCCCAGTAACCCATGCTCTCCTCAATCCCCACCCTGGGCCTCGGCCCACCCCTCCCTGCACAGTAGCCCCTGCCAGGCCACAGTGACCCCCACTCCCAATCAGCACTGGCTTCCCAGTCCTTACCCAGCCTCTGGGCACTCAGGACCCTGGGGACCACTCTTTCCACCGCCCCCAACCATGCTCAGGCTCCCTCTCTCCTTAGCTCTCTCCTAGCTGGGGAACCCCCATCTCCCACCTGGACAACCACAGGGAACTCTCCAGGCTCTCTTTGGTCCCAGCTTCCCCCACAGCCTCTTCTGCACCCACCCAGAAGGACCCTTTGCAATGCAAATCTGAGCAGGCCCTCCCCTGCCCACCCTGCCTCAGCTATCAAGTGCACTTGGAGGAGAGCTACCAGGCACTGGGGGGATCCAACCCCCACTTTGCCTGCAGGAGCATCCCAGCTCTTCTCCAAACACCAAGGACACTCCACGGGTGCCCGGATGGCTCGTGTTCTCTCACTGTATCTAGGCCTCTGCAGAAATGGCCACTCTTCCCAGAAGCTTACCAGTACTCCGTCCAAACCTTATCCCCTATTCTTTTCACTCCTCTCTAGAGCACACGGCACTGCATAACATCATTTATTTACCTGATCCTGGTCTCCCCAGGTAAAATGTAATCTCTAGGAGGGCAGGGACCTCGCCTCCTTCCTGAATGAAGGACTCAACGGAGGATGGAGGTCAAGTTCCAGGAAGCGTGCTGGGGGCCAGGCCCAGGGGGTGGAGGAGGAGTCAGGCAGGGCCCTGTGGTGTGTGCCTGAGGGAGGCCCCGCAGGCTCTCCAGCCAGGGGGCAGCAGGTGCGCAGGCAGGCCCGGGAGGGCAGGCACGGCCCAGAGCTGGTTCAAGAGAGAGGGCTCTGCCAGGGACCGCATGAGAGCCGGGCAGATGGCACCTCCCACATTCACCTGGCCATAGGCTCCTCAGAGGCAGGGACACGCGAGCAGGTGACACCTCTGGCACATCTCAGGACGGTCTTCCCTGGCCTTCCTTTAAACTTTAAACTTGCCTGGCCCTCTACTTAGCACTTGTACCTTCCAGATCCACTCTCCCTGTTCTGCACGCCCCCCTCCCAGGACTTCAATAAGGCTCCAGGTGGATTTAGCCACTGGGAAGCAGGGCAGGAGACCAGAGGGTGGAGGGAGGACAGAGAATCCATTCCCTGCTCCCTCCCTGGTGGAACCTGGAACCTGCTGGCTGGGGGTCCCTCCCCTCAGGGCCACAGCTCCCAGGCCTCCCTTCTCCCAGCACCACCTTTGCTGGCTCCCGGCCAGCTTCCTGCCTCTTCTCTCCCAGGTCCCCTGAACCTGCCCACAGCGCTGTACACTGACCCTGCATTAAACTCTCCTCAGCCCTTCGAGTGAGGCTCTGCCAGGTCCCTGGCTGAAGTGACACAAACACCTTCTAACGTAAATGCAGCCTGTGTTTACTGGTGCTCACTGGAGGAGCTGCCTCCACGCACAAGAACGTAAATCCAATAGGCACAGATCTGTGTCTGCCCTGGTCACTGCTGCCCCAGTGCCTAGCACCCTGCTTGGCACATGGCAAGTACTCAATAAATATGTGCTGAGTGAACAACTGTCACAATGTGGGGTCACCCGCACAGCTGTGCAGACCAGAAATTGCCACATCAGCTCCAGTGCGGCAGGAAGCAGAACCCTGGAGCCCAGCCTGGCCAGAAAGGGTGGAGGGGTCATGCACACCCCACATATGTCCACAGGATGAGAACACCCCGGTCCCTGGGCATGGCCTGCCGCCCACCCTCCCAGAGCAGCTGGACAGGGGCCAGGACTTCCTCGAGGCCGGGCCATTTTTCTGCTATGCTCAGCCACAAGGATCAAAGGGCAGAGGTGGCAGCTCGTAAACATGCCTGCATCCCAGCTGGCCGTGTGGTCAGGAACTGCAAGTGTAGCCACCAGCATCCCCGCGGCCCCCCCCCCACTCTTTCCCCTCCCTCAGCAAAGCCCGTGGAGCGGGTGGCCCAGAGGAGAACCTTGTCTCCGCACACTCCCCAGGGGTGGAGAGGGGCCACCACCGAGGCACCACGGCAGGTGGCACTGGCCAAAGGTGCCAGACGCATGCAGACTCCATAGCACAACTGGCTAGAAGTGCCCGATTCCAACCAGCACCCACCCCCTAGCCCTGCCCACCTCGTCCCCCACCACTCCTCACCCCTCTCCCTAGCCCTCTCTCCTCCAACACACCAGACACCAGCTCCCCCTGGCCTGCCACCATGCCCCCACCAGGAAGGCTCTCAGAAGGGCTGGGCTTCCTCTTGTCCAGAACCTTCTGAGAGGCCTCCATGCCTCGGGGCACCTGGACTGGGACCTTCTGGCCCAAGGGCCAGGCAGCCCAGGTCAAGACAGGAAACTTGCTAAGAATCCTCTCTGGGAGTGTCAGCTGCTACCGTGAAAAAAATCTGCAATAATGCCTGGGTCCCGGTGGGGCTCAGCCACAGCAGAGAAGGGCAGGCCAGGCGGGCCGATGAACTGCAGCCACTCCTTACGACAGGGCACCCCCAGAATCAAGGTTCATAGATAAACGCGCCTTTTGATTTCTCCTGGTGTAAACCAAACCCCGTGAGAGAAGATTGGGCCCAGAGCCAGAGCAGGTGACTTCCTGCAAGCTCGGCAAAAGCAGCACCAATAAAACACCTCTACCTGCTTCCCACTGGCGCTATCGCTGGCATCCCGAATTTAGAAGGCAAAAGCCAGGTCATCCCCAAGTGTCGGCATAAATAAGGCAATGGTCGAGGAAAACAGCAGGGGCCGGCGGACTGGCCCTGGGGCACCAGAGACCCAGAGCACAAGCTCCAGCCCCAACGGGCTAGCCCGGCCCGGCCAACCGTGACCGGGAGTGGGGCTGGCCTCAGGGAAAGTGTGATGCTGCTGCCCCTGCAACCCATTCCTGTCCCCCCAGACCAATGCTGAGCACTTCCTCCTCGCCTCGTGGCCATGTGCAGAACTTGCACCCAAGGCTCGTGGGGATTTGCACACAGAACTGAGGGACTCCATCTACTTGGATGTGAAAAAATGGTATCTTTATGGGCTTTAACCTCTCATCCCAATTCGCCTTTTCTTCAATTATTAATGTCAGCAACTAACCGCAGCAGTATCAGCAACATACGAATCTGTCAGCAACAAGCACAGGCATTTTCCTATCACATTACTGACGTCATGGCAACTCAAAATGTCACTCTTGTTCACCAGTGCTTCAAAATTAAGGTGGTTATTGGGCCTGCTGCTTTTATTACTTAATGGGTTAATAAAGAAGCATCTATTACTATATTGTAAATTAACATTTTGATAACTGTATTTTAATACAATTGGTTTTCCCTGTAATCCTCTGTGTTCCATTTTATGCATTTAAAAACATCACGCTGAGAAGGGGGCACAGGACTCACCGATACACATGGGGTCCATGGCACAGACAAGGACAAGGTCCCTGCACTAGAATGCGATGCCGCTTCTAGATGGGGCCACGCTGCTAAGCTCCTGGCAAGAACCAGCCAAGGACCTCCTGCTTCCTCACCCTCAGGCTCCAGGTTGGGCTGGGCACCGAGCCCACTTGCTGGCAGTCAGCAAGGGCAACCCACTCACCCCGGCTGGAAGGGTCGGGGGGGGGGGGGTAAGCACACACAGAGATGGAGAGAAAGAGAGCTATGTGGAGTCAGGACCAAGCCTGGAAAAGGGCCGGGGAGGGCAAAGGGACACTCAGCAGCCAGCCCGCCTCCCACAGACCCACCCTTACCCATCCACCGGGGTCAGCCTGACTCCTCTTACCCAGGAGCACAGGGTTCACGTCAGGGTGCAGACAGGCTTTGATCCTGAACTTGATTCCTCAGGTTACTTTTCTCCCGAAACGCTGATTCTGGCATGACCCATGATTCAACAGGTTCACACCCAGGGCAGCCCATCTGCATTTCCTTGCTGGCAAAGGCTCTCTGGACAGCAGCTCCCTGGGAGCCACTCCATTAAAAAAATTAAAGGAGTTTCTTCATCCTACGCAGAATTGTGTCCCCCTCCCCACCCACATCTCCTTTCCTCAAACACTGAGAGCCTCCTTGCAAAGCAGGACAGCACACTGGACTAATTTAGAGTAAATCCCCCTTTTCTTCCTTAGGCACCATGTCACCCAGCACCAATCACAGGGTGGCCACATGGCCTGGAGGTACAAACTTAACTGGTCCCTGGGCTCCAAGGTACCAGCAGAGGCAGGAAGGGAAGCAACCTCTCAACCACAATTGGCAGGTGTGCTGACATGGAAAAGCATCCTCTCAGTGGGAAAAAACTGGGATTCTCTGGGGTTCTGAGCAGGAAGCTTGTATCGGAAGTCAGGAAGGCAGGCGGTCAGGGAAGGTTTCTAGGAGGAGGAATCATCATCTCAGGTGGGCCTGCAAGTATGTGCAAAGTTACACCAGAGGCCAAGGGCACTCCAGGGCCAGCGAGTGAGTGGGCACAGCAAAGAAGGGAACGGGGAAAAGCCACGTGACAGGTCTGGCTACAGTGGGTAAGTCTCAACTCTGGCCATGGAAAGTTCAGGCATGGCTCAAA